>NC_136478.1:50990264-51353750 GCF_902686455.1 Sciurus vulgaris
TTGGAGCACCCCCCTGGAAGCAGATTGCTTGGGTTCCAATCTTCTTTCACCGCTGCGTTCTCCAGTCCTGTTTCCTCTTCTGCACCTGGGGGATTGTAAGCAGCTCTGCTTCAGGGTTGTGAGAATTCAGTGAGTTCAGGCATAAAGGGGCTAGATTGGGGGCTGGTGTACAGAAGGCACCAGGGAATTGTTGGTTCTTTCTGTCATTGGGGTCAGTGTGCCTCAGTCAGTAGGTTCCTGGACCCCCGCAGCTGGAGCTTGCCCCAGCGCCCTGTGTGATGCCTGGAGGCCCCTGCATTGACATTTCCAATGTGCTGCATCTTGGGAAGGTCCCTGGAGGGGCAGAAGGCTCAGAGAAGCCTGGGGGCACAGATCTGAGCAGTCAGTGACTCAAAGAGGTAGATGTTTAAGACAGATAAAGAAGCGTTTGAATATTTTCATTTGTAAGGGTTTTTTAATTTATACAGGCAAATGTAAAACCTGTTGATTATTAATCATATCTCAAAGCCAGAGCTCCAAACAATGCCGTTGAGGTGCCTTGTGGGTTTGACACTCTGGCTGGCCCAGCTCCTCCAAAACTCTCCCCTCCCTGCAGGGTGAGGAGGTCCTCCGGCAACTACAGACCCTGGCGCCTCGAGGGGTGAAGGTGCGCATCGCTGTGAGCAAGCCCAATGGGCCCCAGCCACAGGCGGACCTGCAGACCCTGCTGCAGAGCGGTGAGCAGGGCGTGGCAGGGGTGGCAGGCCCGTTGCTGCCCACCTTGACCCCTGACTACTGCCCCTGTCGGTCACAGGTGCCCAGGTCCGCATGGTGGACATGCAGAAGCTGACCCACGGCGTCCTGCACACCAAGTTCTGGGTGGTGGACCAGACCCACTTCTACCTGGGCAGTGCTAACATGGACTGGCGCTCACTGACCCAGGTCTGCATGCATCCCACCCGCCTTCCCTCCTAGACGCCTCCCTGTCTGCTCCTGTCTGCTGATCATCCAGCCTCTAGCTGTACCCCTCCACTGTCCAGCATCCTCTTTGCCTATTCTCTGCAGTAGTTTCCTTCCTGCCTCATACCAGAGCTCCCTAAATATTCCCCGTGCCAGCCCTCTGTTGCTCTCCCCCTGTTCATGGATGCCTGGGGTTCCCTCTGGTCCCTGATGGCAGCTGCCAACTGCATACAGGGCATTCAAGGCCCTGTCTACCCATTTGGCTTTCAGTGCACATTCCCTGCACGCCTGTTCTAAACCCAGCTCTATCCTGGGTGGTGCTGGGAGCATGGTGCTAACAGGTGGACGTCACTGGAACTCCAGTTCAGTGTGGAGCCTGACCTGTCACCAGGCAGTGAGCCTAGAGGGCTCAGGGATGGAATGGGGGAAACAGCTGTGGAAGCCCACAGGAGACATCTGACCCAAAGTGGGATGTGAAGAGAGTTTTCCCCAAGAAGGTGATAACTAATCTGATATCTAGAGGATCAACAGGAATTGGCACAAGACAGGGAAGAGGAAAACAGCTTAGGCAGTGATGTGAGGGTAAGAGAAGACAGGACATGAACTCACTAATTCATTTCAACAAATAGTTCTCCAAATCCCTAGTCTTTTCAATTACGCAGGGAGATGCTGAAGATACTGTGACTGAGACATCTCTGTGCCTGTCCTACCCACTGGGGAGATGGGTTTGTCACCAGAAAGAATGGTGAGCGAAGAATGCTAGGAGAGCCCGGGGGGGTGCCTGGGCAGTCCAGGGAGGCTTCCTGAAGGAGGAAACACATCAGCCTAGACCTAAGAATGAGCAGGAGCTGGCTCTGTGCAGGGTTGAAGCTGCAGCACATGCAAAAGTTTAGGAAACCTGGAACTCTGGAATAACTAAATGATTTTCTTCAAAACTCAAGTTCACGCCTATGAATTTCAGTCGGCATGGGATGGGGGAAACAGTGGGCAGAGCACAGCTATTCAGTGTAGGGGAGCAGACCAAGAAGCAGACTGGTCTGGAGGTGTCCCTGGACTCAGTATTGCCCTCCCGCAGGTCAAGGAGCTGGGCATAGTCATGTACAACTGCAGCTGCCTGGCTCGAGACTTGACCAAGATCTTTGAGGCCTACTGGTTCCTGGGCCAGGCAGGCAGCTCCATCCCGTCCACCTGGCCCCGACCCTATGATACCCGCTACAATCAAGAGACACCAATGGAGATCTGCCTCAATGGAACCCCTGCTCTGGCCTACCTGGCGGTGAGTCTGGGAAAAGCAGGACCTGTCACGTCCTGGCTTGTGTCACCCAGAGCCTCCAGCTAGCCCTTCCTGGTGATTTGGGGGGAAGGGTGTCCTGACCACTGGCCCCCACCCCTGCTCACTCCGCTTCCTCAGAGGCCTGGGTCTGTGTCTCAACTTCCTTGAACCTTGGTCTCACTAAGAAAATGGGTCTCCTAGCATTTCCAATGTCTGGGGGGACAACCGGTTTCACGCACACCGGGCTCTCCATGTGGTCCAGCGCAGCCTCAGGCAGTTCTTTCCATTTAGATTCTTTAAAATTAGAGGCAGATGTGGAGTCGCATGCCTATAATCCCAGAGTCCCAGAGACTCAGGAGGCTGAGGCAGGAGGATCGCCAGCTCAAAGCCAGTCTCAAAATAAGAATCACAAGATCTGGATCATGTATAAGTAATTAGAACAAATTAAAAAAAAAAGAAAAAGAAAAACCAGATCAGTGATTAAGTGCCCCTGGGTTCAATTCCCGGTACCCAAACAAATAAATAAAATCTATGAATTAATTTATATTAAACATAATGAACAACTCAGATCCTCAGTCACGTGAGTCACATTTCAAGTGCTCAGTAGCCACATATAGCAAGTGGCTACCACGTTGGACAGTGTGGATGCAGGACATTTCTGTCATCTTAGAAGGTTCTGTCAGGTGGCCCTGACTCTTCGGGTAGTGGATGCGGAGCACTTTAGATAAGGGGCTGCTGTTTTAGCGGCTGATATTGTCTCTAGTTGGGGGAGCACCTGGATCCCCTGAGCAAGTCACCTGGCTAAGACCTGAGTTACTGTGGGAGATTGGTTCATTGGGGTCCTCAGCTACAGTGGTCTCCGTGGAGTCAGGGCTTCCTCCATGTCCACTTCCCCTTCTAGAGCCTCAGTTTCCTCACCTATTCTGAAGATTGAAGGAGCTAGCCGAAGGGCCTGGGGTCGCACTGGACATTGAGTTGCCCAGTCAGAGCCGGCTAGGAGACAGGGAAGAAGAGTGGGATAGAGCTGAGATCCTCAAACCTGTGTGTACCCCAGAATCTCCTGGGCGCCATGCCACACTCTGGTCCAGGATACTATGTGCAGAAAGGCACAGGAATTTGCATTGTACAAGTTTCCAAGTGATGTTACTGCTGCTGGATCAGAGAAGTGCTGGGTTAGAGCATAAATTCTGGGACCAGGCAGCCTGGTCTCAAATCCTGGGTCCATTTATCAGCTGTGTGACCTTAAGCAAGTCACTTACCCTGTCTGGTCCTATCTCCTCACCTGAAACAAAGCGAGCCTCTCTCCCCTGCGTGGAGGCTGAGAATTCAGATCTACAAGACTAGGCTCATGGTGAGCTGTCCCTATACAGGATCCACTGTGACCTGGCAGGAAAATTGTCTTGACTCTTCCTTCACCCCCAGAGTGCACCCCCACCCCTGTGTCCGAGCGGCCGCACCCCAGACCTGAAGGCCCTGCTCAATGTGGTGGACAGCGCCCGGAGTTTCATCTACATTGCAGTGATGAACTACCTGCCCACCATGGAGTTCTCCCACCCGCGCAGGTAACGCCCGGCACGTGGACAGGGTGGCTGGGGCAGGGAGTCCCTGCGCGGGCGGGCAGAGGGGTGATGGCTCCACGGGAACCCCCGGCAGAGGAGAGACAGGGAGGTCACAGGAGACAGGGCTGGTGCCTGAGGCAGGAGAAAAAGGGGCTACCGGGGGAGAGGATGCAGGTGGGGGGAAGCGTGGGTGTCGGGCCGGGGCAGGAGCAGGCTGGAGGCCTGCGGTGGGGGTACCGGAGAGGGGCAGCGAGGCAGGGGCACAAACTGGAAATGGGAGGAGGGTCTGAGGAGAAGGCCAGGGGTCCTGGGCTTGGGGCACAGGGCTGGGTGTGATCTGGGATCTGGGGGATGATGGGGCTGGAGGGTGGTGAGGTGAAAGGCCGGGCTTGGGGTGTAGCATGGACAGCAGGAGCAGGAGACCAGGGAGCAGTGGAGGCGGGAACGGGGCTGGGAGTCCATGACGGGCGCTCTTGAGGTCCAGGGACTCTGGAGCTGATGCAGGGCCCAAGCAGGGGCCCCCGAGGCTGAGGACGAGCCTGTGGAAACGGCAGCCCCGCTCGCCCCCAGGTTCTGGCCTGCCATCGACGACGGGCTCCGGCGGGCTGCCTACGAGCGGGGCGTCAAGGTGCGCCTGCTCATCAGCTGCTGGGGACACTCTGAGCCCTCCATGCGGTCCTTCCTGCTCTCCCTGGCTGCCCTGCGGGACAACCACACCCACTCCGACATCCAGGTGGTGAGCACCCACCCCGGACCACCCACCTCAGCCCCTGTGCAGGGCAGTGCTAGGGACACAGCCCACGTGGAGTTTACGTGACATCTGACGAGGAAGACCCAGAGCCAGCCATGCCGTGAGGAAGGAACCATGGGTCATGGCTGAAATGGGGAAGCACTGCTTCTCTGAGGCTGAGGGGTCAAGGGGTCAAGGAAGACTTTTTGGAAAAGTAGACACCCAGCTGGGTGTGGTGGTGCACGCCTGTAATCCCAGCTGCCTGGGAGGCTGAGGCAGGAGGATCCCAAGGTCGAGGCCAGCCTGGGCAATTTAGAAGAGACCCTGTCTCTTCTAAAAATAAAAAGGACTGGGGATGGAACTCAGTGGTAAAGTGGATTCGATTCCCAGGACTGAAAAAAGAAAAGGATGGAAGGAAGGGAGGGAGGGAAAGAGGGAGGGAGGGAGGGAAAAGAGCATAAGAGACGAGATTTCGGGCTGAATGGGAGTCACTCCAGGGAGAGCAGGGCTGCAGTTGGGACAAGGTCTTCCCTTCAGCCGGCATTACTAAGGACCCACTATGCTGGGCCCTGCTCTGACCCCAGGGATCCCCCAGGCCTGCAGACCTGGTTACACACCTGTCTGATCCTGGGGCTTCTCTGACTCCTCACTTGCATCTCACACTCGTGCCATCGCCCCACCCCTCCCACATTCTCTGCAGAAACTCTTTGTGGTCCCTGCGGATGAGGCCCAGGCCCGAATCCCGTATGCCCGTGTCAACCACAACAAGTACATGGTGACTGAGCGTGCCACCTACATTGGTGAGTGTCCCGAGTACCTCCAGGGATCTGAAGAAGGGAAGTCCCCGCACCAGGGCCTGTCCACCACAGGGCCTTACTCTCCGCCCCACCCTCCCTAGGAACCTCCAACTGGTCTGGCAGCTACTTCACGGAGACGGCGGGCACCTCGCTGCTGGTGACGCAGAATGGGCGCGGTGGCCTGCGCAGCCAGCTGGAGGCTGTTTTCCTGAGGGACTGGGACTCCCCTTATAGCCACGACCTGGACACCACAGCAGACAGTGTGGGCAATGCCTGTCGCCTGCTGTGAGGCCTGATCCAGCGGACAGGCTGAGGCCTGCAAGGCCCCATGGCCCCAGATGCTGTGGGTCCTGGTCCCTGTCCCCGTGACCCCGCTTCTGTCTGCCCCATCGTGGCTCCACAGGCTCTCCCCTGCGCTCCCGCCTCTACCTCCACCCCCAGTGGCCTGATGCTGTGGCCCCGGGACCTAGCAGAGCTGGGGGAGGGATCAGCCCCCAAAGAAGTGGGGGTGCATGCTGGGCCTGGATCCCTGGCCCACCCCCCTTTCCAGGGCAAAGAGGGCCCAAGATTATAATAAGAAGTAAATAATTGTCTGTATAGCCTGCGCCTGATTGAGTGGTGTGAGATGGGGCGTAGGGTAGGGGACAGCTGGCATGGGCCTCTGCTGAGGCCCATGGTTCACCACACAGTGGGCTGATATGTGCTAAGCCCTCAGAGTGTGACCAGTGTGGCCTGGCATGTGCCGAGCCCTTGGCATGCATCACACACGGGCTGGCATGTGCTCAGCATGCGGCATGACCATGTGGCCTGGCAGGGACTGAGCACCTGTGAAGCCAGCATGGGGTAGCATGTGCTAACACTGAGCATGCTCCCAGGTGATCAGCCTGGGTAGAGCCATCACCGTCCCAAGGGTGGCTGGACCAGCATGCTGGATGCTGGAGCGCGGACCCAGCCTGAACCCGCTCCTGCCAGGCGCACTCCCACTTAGCCCATGCCGAGGACGGGTGAGTGCATGCCCAGCCCAGAACACGAGGACGGATGAGGCACCGAGAGCCTGGGCATTTGGCGAGCTCAGATGAGCGTGTGCTGAACACAGGGTGTTCTCAGGGGAGGTTCCTAGGTGCCCAGCGCTTGGCATATTCAGGGAACTGTTATTGTGCCAAGCTCCTCCTTGCAGCACCGTAGCCTCCTGTGTGAGCCGCCTGGGCACTGCATCGCAGAGCCACATCCTGGGTGCCAGCCTGGGACCCCACCCTGCACTGGTGTGGGCCTCAGGCAGTGAGGACAGGCGGAGACAGGACTGCCGAACGTTTCTTTATTGAACTAGACGGAGGCAGCGGGGCCAAGGGCGAGCTCAGGGCCAGTGGGGTGCAGCCCTCTTCCTGCCGTCCCTGGCCAAGGGGGCCATGAGCCAGACCCCAAGGGCCACCTGTGGGTGGTGCAGGCATGCACTGTGGGTGGGGATATGGGGACTTTCTGAATAATTATCTTTTCTGTAAGAATAATTTGTGGGTTCAGGGGTGGCACTGTGGAGCAGTTCAGATCGAGAGGGATGCCAGCCCAGCTAGCGCAGCCCCAGCAGCAGGCAGGGGGTCCTTGCCATCAGTGATGCCCGCCAACGTGCTGCAGAAAGCTGGTGGCCCGGGGCGGACCATGCGGGTGAGGGTGGCGGGCTGGGAGCCCCTGAGCCCGTGGCCCCCTGACTCCCTCCAGGGTCCAGTCGGGCTCACTCAGCCATTCTCCAGGACAGCTGCTGGGGTCGAAGAGCTCAGGGCCTGACCTCTGTGGGGACAAGAGAGGGCCATCAGCAAGTGGTGCTGGTGCCTGCCAGGCCTGAGTCCCATCTTCCTGAGTGGGGCAAGCACGCACTAAGGGCCTGTCCAGTCTGGGCCTTGGCTTCTCCTAGGAGGTCACTGGGTCACAGCCTGAAGGTAGGGTGGTATGGCAGAGCCTTATCCTGTCCTGAGGGTGTCTGTGTGCTGAGCCTTATCTAATACGGGTGGCTTGATGTTGGCTGTCCTTATGTCCAGAACCTGGGTTAGTGTGTGCCAAGTCTTGTCACATCCTGAGGGTGGATCAGTGTGTGTCTGTGCCTGCTGCAGGTGTGCGGGAGTCCAGGCCCTGTTATCTGTGCCCCCCTCCTGGAGCCGGCTCGAGGGGAGGCCCTGACCCAGCACTGCCACCCGCCACCCACCCGGCTGGCTTACCTCAGCATCCATGGCCATGTCCTTGATGTTGGGCCCATCTCCCTCCCGCTGCGGGATGGCGGGCGGCTCAGCAGAGGCCCCTTGGCACTCTCCTTCCTCCCAGCCACTTCCCCGACAGGGCCCGTCATCCTCGGGCGAGGCCTGGCTCAGCCGGATGAGGTTGCTGAAGTTGGAGTCGGACTTAGAGCCCGCAGGCGGCTTGCGGGCCTTGTGGCGGCCTGCCAGGCGACTGCCGTAAAAAGCCAGGATGGGCTCTGGGCCAGAGTCAGCCACCCGGCGGCCAGTGGTGGCTGCCTTGAGAGGGGCCAGCATGTCGGAGACCACGTCGGGCCGGGTCTCCCCCCACATCCCGCGCCCGGCCTCCTGCAGGCTCAGGTCATCCAGCTGGTCGATGGTTCTTTGTACGGCCGGGGCCTTCTCCTCCCGGAAGAAGGTCCCACTGCCTGCCACACCGCCCAGGCCCACGGCCGCCTCCTCCTCCTCAGCCAGACGGTAGTAAGGGGGCCCGTCTTCTGTGGTGGCCACGACGGGTGGGGGTGGCTTGCCCTCCACCTGCAGCGAGAGGCGGCAGCCACGCAGGGAGAGCTGGTAGTACCGCGTGGTCTCGTGGGCGCTGCGCAGCTGCTGCATGGACACGAAGGGGTGGCGCAGGGCCGCGCTGGGGCTAATGCGCTCGTGGGACTCCCACGTCAGCATGCGCTTGATCAGTTCCACCATGCTCTTGAGGTCCGCGTGCTCGGCCAGCGCCTCCCGGTCCGGGAAGGTCAGCCGGCTGGCAGCCCCGCCGCCATTCACTGTCTCGATCTGGTCCAAGGACTTGAGCATGTACTTGCGACGCTCCAGTGGGCGCACCTGGTAGGGCATGGGGACATCGGGTTGGCCTGCATCTGGCCTGGAGCCCCAGACACCCTTCCCTACATTTGACCCCGGACTTCCAGTTCTGCCCGGGATCTGATTCGGGACTCTCTTGCTGCTGAGACAGACACACCAGATGCCTCCCATCAGATGCCTTCTTGTCTAATCCAGACCTCTCCTGCCACTGCCGGAAGGACACCTGACTGCTTGTTTTTCCTGCTCTCACCTCCCCAGAGCCCTCAGTGACCCAAGCTCCACACCTCACCCCAGGTCTCCAGCCCTCTCCAGAGCCTGGCTTCAGCCCCTACCAGCTGCCGCCCTAAACCTCTAGTCCTCCCTGGAAATGCAGATCCCTCTTGCTGCTGCAGCCTCCACTCTGGATCCTGGCTCTCCAGACCTCTCAGGGGTCAAATCCAGACCCTTATACACGAGTTTGACAACCCCCAGCATGGAGCCATCAGAGGAACTGCCATACTTTTTCAGTTCCACCTTGGATCTCACCCAGATCCTTCTTGCTATGAAAGCTCCCATAGCTGGTGCCGAACTTCTGGTCCCCTCTGCCACCTAATCCAGATTCTCTTGCTACACAGGTTTGATGACTACCACTCTAGAGGTAGCAGATGGACTGCCCTCAAGTTCTGGTCCCACCTTGCGTCTCACTCACATCCCTCTTTCTGTTGGAACTCACACCAAACCCCACACCCCACAGTTTCAGTTTGGCTTAATCCAAATCCCTCATGCTACACACGATGCGGAGCCCAGAGCCCGATTTCCAGTCCCTCTTTTGGTCTCTCCCAGCTCTTTCTGTGACAAACCTCACAGCTGATCCCCCAGGTTTCGAGTCCTCCCTGAGGTCTAACCTAGATTGTTCTTGATGTAGCAGCACCCCTGCTGCCCTCTGCCAGCGAACGCCCTCACCCCACCTGCCCCTACCTTGGTCTCAGCCAGGTAGTCAGCTGAGGACTTGAGCTGCCAGGGGTTGGCGGCATCAGGGTGGGGGTTCCGCTTGAAGAAGTGGTGGGCCTTGCGGGAGGCGTGCAGCAGGTGCGGCTTGGGCAGGCCCTGGGTCTCACAGATGTAGCGCACCTGGTCGTACTCATTGTTGCCCGGGTAGAGGGGCCAGCCCAGGTGCAGTTCAGCCATGACGCAGCCCAGCGACCACACGTCGACCTTCTCACAGAAGGGCAGCCCCAGCAGAATCTCAGGGGCCCGGTAGAAACGGGACTGGATGTACGGCTCCTTCACGTAGCGCACCTCACTGAAAATGCTGGCTGAGCCGAAGTCAATCACCTGTTGAGGGGAGGGGCAGGTGGCTGGCGGGGCAGCAGGCAGCCACCTGGGCCTCCCCTGGTCTCTCTCACCTGGAGTCCGTTTGCATGGGCTTTGGACTGTCTCTGTCCCTTTGAGACTTCATTTCTTGTGTGTGTCCCTATCTCTATGTCTTCTAGCCCTTCTCTCTGGTTTGCGTGTCTGGCTCTGTGTCTGACTCTCTGTCCCAGAACTTGTGCCTAGGGCTGGGGGTGTAGCTCAGTGGTAGAGCCCTTGCCTACATGTGCTTGGCCCTGGGTTCCACCCCCAGCACCAAAAGGCGAACAAAACTCCTGCCTGTGAGGGTTTGGATGCCCCTCTTCCCCTTACCCCACACCTTGTTTGGCCCCACCTTCTAAACAGACCCAGAGTCTGCTTACTCTGCCTTGCGTCTGCAGCCCCCACTCTGGTCCTCCCCCTGATTGTCCCCTGCCTCAGATTAACAGCTCGGCCTCCTTACTGGTCTCCCTGCACCACCTGTGCACCCTCCGTTCTGCCCCTTGACTGCATCCAGAGGAATCTCGTGGCCACCTGAGTCAGATCGCTGCCTCCCCTGCCTACGTCCGCATCCCTGGATAAAAGCCAGGAACCTTGCCATGCTTCACAAGGCCCCAGATCTGCCCTGCCCCTTCTCTGCCCTCACCTGCACCCCGCTCACCCTCCAGCCACATGGACTCCTCACTGTCCCTTAAGCCAGACACGTCCCTGGCTCAGGGCACGGTTTCCCTCTGCCTGGGATGCTCTTCCCCACGAGGCTCCTTACCCTCCTTTAGGTCACTTCTCGATGGGGCCTCCCTGGCCATCCTGTCAGGAGGCAGCCCCACCCTCCCGTGCCCCCTAGCGCTCTGCTTTTTGCCTACTCTTAACACCAAGTTGCATTATTTTACTCTTCTATCAAGTTCATCGTTTTTCTCCCCAACTAAGGATTCCAGGGCCGCGACGTCAGGATTTTGTCAGCTTTGTTCAATGTTCTGCGTCTCCAGAGGCCCAGGACAGTGCCTGGGACCCAGCAGAGGCCCGGGCAGTCAGTGAACAAACGGGCTTCAAACCCCCGCCATTCCTTATTCCTCTCTCTCTCCCCCGATGGTGACGGCAAATGGAACCCAGGGCCTTATGCTTGCTAGACAGATGCTCCACCAGAGCCACAACCCCGTCCTCCTGGTTTTTCTTTGCAACTGCTTCTTCATGGCTTGTCTCTTGTCTCGGTGTCCCTCTCTGTCTTTGTCTCTATGTCACCCACTAGAAAGACACCACCCGAAGGCCAGGTCTTCTGTCTTCACCACCAGGCCCTGTTGACACCCCACCGGGCCCTGGGTCTGTGACAGGTACTTGGGGATCACCCGGGACCTGCACTGTCTTTCACCTTGTCTCTGCGTGGAGTCATTCGCCATTTTCATGCTGAATTTCCAGGACCCTCTCTCTCTCTCTGCTGAGCCCTTGACTTCCCCCTGAGTTTCTTTACTTTTCATTCAGCTATCCCTGGCTTTCCATTCGCAAGAGGCAGTATCACGAAACGGTCATTAATCTGAACTCGGAGCCCCGACCTGTGGGATCTACTCCCTGAGAGCTTGGTGACTCTGTCTCCACCATTAGAACGAAAGCCCCACAAGGACAGGACAGGGCCAGAGGGACTGAGAACGGAACAGGATGGGGAGGCCTCAGGTCTGGGATGGAGAGCTCAAGGGATGTGGGTCAGCGGGAGGGGAGAGTTGGGGGCCGCGAGGTGAGATGAGAGAGACCTCCATGCCAGAAGGGTGCCCCCGGGGCAGCCGCGCTCACCTTGACCCTGAAGGGGCAGCGGGTCTGATCCACCAGCATGATGTTCTCGGGCTTGAGGTCGGCGTGGATGATGGCCAGCTCCTTGAGCCGCGCCAGGGCTCTGAGCACCTGCAGGGTGACCGTCCGGATGTGACGGGCAGGGAGGGGTGCGAAGTTGTTCTCCTTCTGGAACTCGAAGAGGTTTTGCTCCAGCAGCTCGAAGACCAGGTAGAACTTGAGGGCGTCGTGGAAGAATTCGAGGAAGCGGATGATGTGGGCCTCGTCGGGGTCCAGGCCCCGCATGCAGCGCAGCAGCTTCAGCTCGTTCTTGATGATGCGGCTGCGGTAGGCGTCGTTCTTGAGGATCTTGATGGCCACCATCTCGCCCGTGCTTCGTCGCCAGCCCTTGGCCACCTCCCCAAAGGTGCCCTTGCCCAGCACCTCAATGATGTCATAGCAGTCGGTCTCCGACTGGATGGTGGCCATGGTGGCCCTGCTGCCGGACACTGCCCTGCCCTGACACCGGAACCACAGGCTCTGCCTCCGAGGTCTCCCGCCTCTCCGACGGCCCCGCGGCCCCCCCAGTGGGGGAAAAAGAACTGCGCTCGTGCCTCCCCCTACAAGATGGGTCCCCACCTCCCTGGCACCCCTTGGCCCCCTCGGCCACACGACAAGTCTACCAGGGGCTGCACCCCTCCCCCAAAGCCCTCCTGGCTTGGGATGAGGGGCCCCAGGCCCCCCAAATGGGTTCCAGCGTTGCTGAGTGCCTCTGGTTCTGTTGTTGGAGACCTGAGCCCCGGGCTGGAGTGGGGGGTGGGGTACCAGGCTGGGCCCCCTCCCCCACCCAGCGGCGGAACCCTGGAGAGGCTGGCTGAGGAAGGGTTGACCCAGGGACTCTGATCACAGGTCTACAGGCACGGGGGCGTATCTGCAGACGGGTGAGGAGAGGCAGACGTTTGGAGTTAGGGGGATGTGTGTGTGTGTGTGTGTGTGGCCAGAAAGCACCTGCCCCCCACCTGGGGTTGGGAGGTGTGACTGGGACAGAGCCAGGTTGTGAAAGGTCCTGGACGCAGGCTAAGGAGTCTGGATTTTTTTTTTTTTTTTTTTTTTTTCCTGAGGGCACTGGGGAGCCACGGAAGGGCTTGGAGCAAGGGAGGCTAGGATCTGAGTGTCAGGAACAAAGTGGAGGGGCAAGAGTGGAGGCCCCAAACCCAGAGAGGAGGCCAGGGCAGGGCCCAGGTGGGAAAGGTTGGGGAACGGCACAGGAGGGCAGGCCAAATTGGGTGAAAAGGAGGAATCGGAGCAGGGCAAGGCCCAGAGCAGTCTCTGAGGCGGGAACATGGAGAAGGAGCACTTTGGGGGAGAAGATGCTGGGGCCAGATTAAGAAGTAAATATTAAGACGTTTCAGCACGCAATAGAGTAGGAATTGTATGGAAGAGAGAATCAAGGCACAAAGAAGTGGGATTGTTTGTTTGTTTTTTGGTACCAGAGACTGAACCTTGGGATGCTTAACCACTGGGGCACATCCCCAGCCCTTTTTAGTTTTTGTTTTGAGACAGGGTCTCACTAAGTTGCTGAGGCTGACCTCGAACTTGTGATCCTTCTGCTTCAGCGTCCTGAGTAGCTGGAATTACAGGTGTATACCACTGTGTCTGGCCCAAAGAAGTTTTTAAAATACCTAAAAAGTCACTCAGTGCGGTGCCAGAGACAGGCTTTGACCCTGAGGTCAGTCGAGCTCTGAAACGCGCCCCCCCCAACAGCCTCTGAGTGTCCAAGGAGGGAGGCTGCAGAGGCCACCCGCTCCTCAGGTGGATGCAGGAGAGAGTCTGGGAATTGCCAGCACAGAGTGAGGCCTGGAAACCACAGGAGAAAGGGGACAAAGCCCAGAAAGGGAGTGGGGGTGGACCAGTGCCTGGGAGGAGCCCTGGGGACGCAGGGACAGGAGAAAGAGTTGCCGGGAAGGGAGACAAGAGCCAGTGTCAGGAGATAGACGTTCCCTTGGGCAGCCAGGAAAAAGGGCAGGGGAAGCCACAGAGAAGCCCCTGCGAAAGCCAAGGGGCAAACGAAGTGGAGGGCAAACCAGCCTGCGGTGTGTGCTGGGGATGAAGAACGTGCGGGGCTGGCTGGCTGGAAGAAGGTGCTCTAGTGAGCGGAGCCTGCAACCCTCGACCCGAGACGGGAGCGGGAGGTGTGAAGAGGCTTGAGGGACCCGGCAGGGTAGTGTCCTGCTATATCACGTGAGGTAGTACGCAGGCCCCGGTGGGGGCTCAGATCCTGAGTGGGGAATGGGTGGAGGGGTGGGTGGCTCAGGATCCCAAGGCCCAGCGCTGACAGGTGGCAGCCAGGTGTTTGGTGTGGCGGTTCTGAATCCATGGTTCTGAGGAGAGATCAGGACTGGCCTTCCTGGGTGGGGCCAGGTGGATGGGGCAGTCAAACCAGCCTGACAGGAAAGAAGGCAGGGTGTCCAGGACTGTGCAGGGAGCAGGGGCAGCCCTGGTAGGAGTGGGTCCCGCAGGACAGCAGACTCCCTGGCAGAGAGGTCAGTCCCCTGCTGTGCTCTGCTGGGGAACTACCCCGAGTCCTCCCAAAGGCCTCTGGGGACTCTGAAGGGCTCGAGCAGGCCCCCTCCCACCAGGGCTACCTAACACTGGGGTGGCCTGATTGTCCCTCACACCACAGGATCCCCCAGCATGGGTTCAAGTTCCCGGCCCCCAGGACCCCCTTTCTCTTCACCGTCCCACCGCCTCCACTCCCACCGCACACACAAAGGAAACCGGACACGTGGCTACCTTTGGATTATTTTATTCACATGGCTTGGAATGATACAGGCACTCCTGCCGATGAGAGGCCCAGGCCTCCGCCTGCCCTGGTCAAGTCGCCCACCTCCTGGCCCTCTGAGGGTTAGTGCTAGTTATCTCACACACAAAACGAGGGGAGGGGATGTCTCCGTCTGCCCAGGGCTTCAGACGGCAGCAGCCTGGGCCCCCTCCATCCTGGTGGGGGCTGGAGCCCCTGTCTCAGAAAACCCCACACTGGGCAGGCGGACCCTGAACCCACCCTCTTCCTGGTCCCCACTTCCACTCCGGGCCTTAGGGCTTAGAGACACCCTGGGGAAGCGGAACTTGGGCGACTTCTCCCCAACAGGGGATTTGGAGGCTGCATCGCCCTCCTGTCCCCTAGAGGCCTTTGAAGGGGCTGCTAGGCCCACACGGGGCAAGCGGACCCTGACCCGGCCCCGGCGTCCCGAGACCCCTTCCCCACTGCCCTCCTCTTCCTCCTCCTCGGGGCTGGGGGAACCTTCTCCGGGGACAGACTCACTCTGGCTGAAGCCCACCCTGGGGAGCCTGAGCTTCGGGCTTTTGGCCTTCTCACCCTCCTCTACCCCCTCCTTGGCCCGCACCAGGCCAAACCGGGGCAGCCGCACCTTAAGTTTCTGTGCAGTGTCTCCGTCACCCCCTGCCACCTGGTACTCGGCGTGGCTGCCCACAGCGGGCGGTGAGAGCTCCACTTCTGGCAGAGAGAGGCGGAAGGTGTGCTCTGCCCCTTGGGACTGGTCCTCAGTCCCCTCTCCCCTGGCTCCTGCCCCCAGTGTGGGCAGCTTCAGCCTCGCACCCCCCTCCCCTGTGGCCACCTCAGGCGCCTGGGCCTCCCGGCTCAGCCCCACGTCCAGCTCGAGCTGGGGCACAGTCACGGTGGGCATCTTAAAGATGCCTTCACCCACTAACAGCTCACCACCTGCCACCTGGCTTCCAGGTAGAGACAGGCTCACCTGGGGCACCTGGACTTTGTAGCCTGCTGGGCCTTCTGCTGGAGGGGTCATGCTCTTGGCCTGCTGCCCTGGGGTGCCCGCCTCCCCAAAGCTGGTTAGTTCTACCTGGGGCAGGGAGATGCCCAGTGGAGGCATCCTCAGCACCCCCTCATGGCCCTCAGTGGCCACTTGCCCTGTCGTGGACACCTGCAGGCCTGATGACCTCACTCCACTCACTGTCACTGCTCCTTCTGCCCCCGCTTCCTCCTGGGTCCCCAGGGTGACCAACTCCACCTCAGGGATCTTAAGCTGCCCAGCTATGGACCCTGGCATTTCCCCAGGGCTGATGGGCCCACCCTGGACTTCTGCTTCCTTCCCTCGGGCCAGCCCAAAAGAGGGTATCTTCAGCTTGGGCATCTTGACCTTCCCATCCCAGCCCCAGCCCCTGCCCTCCAACTCAGCCATCCCCGGCACTAGTTCTCCCGGCTCAGCGTCCCGGCCTTTGACCCCAAACTTGGGCAGAGCAAACCTGGGCCCCTTGAGCTTGACATCGGCCCCTGCCACCTCCACCTTGCCCGAGGGCAGATGGGCATCCAGACCGATCTGTGGAATAGACAGATCGAGGGCAGGCAGCAGACCTCCCTCCCCCGCCTCTTTGGCCTCCGCTTCAGTCCCCATCCGCGCCTTGGGGAGTGAGATAGCAAACTTGGACACCTTCAGCTTGGTGGCTCGTCCAGCCCCCTCAGCCTCTGCCTTGGCCACCTTTGGCCCTGAGAGTCCAAACTTGGGCAGGGAGAACTTGGAGGAGGGTTTGGCCTTCATTTCCATCATCTCCGGTCGCCCTTCCTCAGCTTCCACTGTGGGCAGCTGAGGAGTGACAATCTCAACAGAGGGCACTCGGAAGCCCACTTCCCCAACCCCTGCAGCTGCCTGGGGACCCTCTGGCTGCTCCACCTTGCCCACTTTGGCCGCCTGTACCTGTCCCTCCAGGCCGAGGGCCCCTGGCAGGTCTAGTTCCACAGAAGGCAGAGTGAGAGAGGGAACACCCACACGGGCCTCATCGCGCACCTCCGGCTGCAGACAGGGAAGTGTCACCAGCTTTCCCGATTCCTCTGCCCCTGCCTCGCCTGGTCTGCCTTGGGACGGAGACCCCACTCTCCCCAACTTGGGCATGGTCATCTTGGGCATCTTGAAGCCAAACTCTGTCCCCTCTGCCTGCTCTGCCCCAGCAGCTTTTAGCTTCATCTCCGGTGCCTTGGGAGCTGCCAGCTGAACATCTGGGACCTTTGGCACTTGCATTTCTGGCAGCCGAATCTCTGACACTTTGGGCAGCTGCACCTCTGGGAGCTGCACATCGGGCACGGCCATCTCGGGCACTTTGGGAAGTTTCATTTCTGACACTTTGGGTAGCTGCACCTCTGGAAGTCGGACCTCAGGCACAGCCATCTCGGGCACCTTGGGGAGCTTCATCTCGGACACTTTGGGCAGCTGCACCTCCGGAAGTCGGACCTCGGGCACGGCCATCTCCGGCATCTTTGGGAGCTTCATCTCGGACACTTTGGGCAGCTGCACCTCCGGAAGTCGGACCTCGGGCACGGCCATCTCGGGCACCTTGGGGAGCTTCATCTCAGACACCTTGGGCAGCTGCACTTCTGGCAGTTGCACATCGGGCACGGCCATCTCAGGCACCTTGGGGAGCTTCATCTCAGGGAGCTTCATCTCGGGCACCTTTGGGAGTTTCATCTCTGGAACCTTCGGAAGCTGCACTTCTGGCAGGTGCATGTCGGGCACGGCCATCTCGGGCACCTT
Organism: Sciurus vulgaris; assembly: GCF_902686455.1. NCBI lineage: Eukaryota > Metazoa > Chordata > Mammalia > Rodentia > Sciuridae > Sciurus > Sciurus vulgaris. The sequence continues at coordinate 51,007,249 of NC_136478.1, forward strand.
CGGGAGTTTCATCTCAGGGAGCTTCATCTCGGGCACCTTTGGGAGTTTCATCTCTGGAACCTTTGGAAGCTGCACTTCTGGCAGGTGCACGTCGGGCACGGCCATCTCGGGCACCTTGGGGAGCTTCATCTCGGGGACTTTCATCTCTGGTACTTTGGGCAGCTGCACCTCTGGGAGTCGAACCTCAGGCACAGCCACCTCGGGCACCTTGGGTAGTTTCATCTCTGACACTTTGGGGAGCTGCACCTCTGGGAGTCGCATGTCCGGGAGGGCTGCCTCAGGCATTTTGGGGAGCTTGATCTCAGGGACCTTGGGGAGCTTCACTTCAGGCCCTTTGGGCACCTTGACCTCAGGCCCTGTGACTCCAATGCCAAAGGAGGGCATTTTGATGGTGGGCAGTTTCAACTTGCTCTCAGCAACGGCTTCAGGGGCAGAGGGCCGGGGCTCCAGAAGAGAAAGCCCAAAGGTGGGCATTCGAAGTCTGGGACCCTTCACCCTGGCCTCCGGACTGCCCTTGGTCACCTTGGCCTCAGCAACTTCTTTCCCTCGGGTCCCGAATCGGGGGAAACTGAGGCGGGGCATCTTCAGGGCCACCTCAGGCACCTCTCCCCTGGCCTCTGCCTCTTTGCCTGGCAAGGCCAGGTCCACCCCCACGGTAGGTGCTGCTACATCCAAGGTGGGCACCGTCACCGTCACAGCCCCTTCCCGGGTCTCCAGGCAAGGAAGTGTGGGCAAAGTGGGTAGTGAGGGCAAGGTGGGCAGCTCCACTTGGGGAACCTGGATCCCTACGGCTGGCGGCTCCACAACAGGTGCAGCAGGGGCCCCCAGCCCAAGGGTGGGCAGGTGGAGGGCTAAGCCACTGGGTGCCTCTGCTGAGGGGGCCACCTTGGGGGCTGAGACCTGAGGGACACCCACCTCAGCACCTGGCAGCCGGGGTCCAACCAGCTCCACCTGAGGGGCTGTGAAACGGGCTCCCGCTGCCACCTCTGCCTCTGCCTTCGCCTTCCTGGGGGGAGGAGCAGCAGCAGCCAACCGGGCTACCTGGGCCTCTTCGGCCACTTCTCTTACACGCAGCCGAGGCAGCTGGAGGCGCCGGCGGGCAGGGGCAGCTGGGACAGGACCTTTGACAGCCTCAGCTTTGAGGCCTCGACGCAGACGGGAGAACTTGGGAAAGGAGAACTCGACGTCAACGGGGGCCAGGTCTGTAGGGGCCCCCAGGGCCCCGGGCACCACCACCATCTTCTTCTTCTTCACGGGGGACAGACTCTGGATGTTCTGGGGAGAGAGGAGAGAGGCAGGAGGCGGTGGGACAGTGGGAGGCCGGGAGAAAACAGGAAGAGCCCCACCGGTATTGTGCCAGGATGGAGATATTCTGGGTAGAGTGTCTTGTCCCCCAAAATCATCCCCACTTCCTGCCTGTCATTTCACCCCCAGAAAGCAAAGACATTCATTCAGAATCAACAGGAGTATGGAAACGGGGACCCAAGACGTCTAGGTCCTCATCTAGGAATTTCCCCAGCACCCTCATGGTACAGATGGGGATTGAGCAGCACTCAGGCTGGAACCTGGCCTTCCTGGTTCCAAATACCCGCTAGTTGGCCTGAATCCGATGGTGGGAATATCTCTTCAAGACAGTAGAGGACCAAGGTCTGAGATAGGTGGAGTCCCCTCCCCGAGGGAGGAGTTTAAGGACAAAGAACGAGGGTGGGGTTAGCGTTACGTTAGTGACAAGACAGAGGGCAAGGATGGCCCACGCCGGAGTGGGGCTCACGGCGCAGAGACAGGATCGCTGGGGCTATCCAGGACCGGGGCCGGGCTAAGCACGCGTACCAGCTTGGCCACCTTGGCCCGCGGCCCCTTGATCTCGTAGCCAGCCACGGTCCCGGGCCGCAGCGCCAGGTCTCCGGTGGGCACAGTGCGCTTCAGGCAGAAGGAGACCTTGTAAGGTTCGGCGCATTGCAGCAGGCGAAGTGCGTCCTCGTACTTGAAGTTCTCAAAGAACACGCGGGCGCTCAGGAGCTGGTCCCCTGCAGGCGAGGTGGAGGTGGGCAGGGCGTGGGCATCTCCCTGCTCCGCCCGGGTCTGGTTCCACCCCCTTCCAGGGAGCCAGTGCAACGAGGCTCCGCCCCAAGTTCTAGCACGCCTATCCGGAGCGCAGGCTTGAGAGGTGTTCCACCCCGACCAGGGCGCAGACCCCGATGACGCAGCCCCGCCCCCGCTTTAGCGCCGCCTCGCCCGCTCGGCGCTGAGCAAATCCACAACGCTCAAGTCTCGCGGGTCGCCTTTCCACTCTCCTGCCCCATCCTCGCAACTCAGATGATGACGGAGAGAACAAAATCAGAAGGTAACTTCCGCAAGTTCCCACACCAACTGTTTCTAGGGATGAACTCTCCTCACTTCTGGCTCAGGTCAGTCCCTCCGCTGCCTTCTCAGCGATTCTCCCCTTTTCCCACATCACCTTGTGCCCCCCCTTTTTTTTTCTACATTATCCTATCAACATACCAACATGCTGCTTTTCCCATAAGAAAGGATGTCTTGGGGCTGGGGTTGTGGTTTAGTGGTAGAGCGCTCATCTAGCATGTGTGAGGCACTGGGTTCACTTCTCAGCACCACACATAAATAAATGAATAAAATAAAGGTCTATATCTAAAAAACTATTAAAAAAAAAAAAGAAGAATAGAAAGGATGTCTTGACCTCACAGCCTGGAGCTCCTTCCCCATACAGCTGTTTACCTCGAGGGCAAAAATACAGTGGCATTATTACAATTCTGCAATCATACTTTCCACCCTCCTCCTACGGACCCGCCTGGCCCCACATACCTGAACTGCTCCTCTCAAGGTACCAGGCAGCGACCCCCGTGCAGTTTAGTAGTTCAACCCCAGACTTCAATGTTTGGACCATTCTGCATTGGACCCAACTTTCCTTTTTCCTCACCTACTTGCTTCAGTTGGTTTTGGAGGTGTCACACCCTTGACCTCTCTGGAGGTTCCTTCTCAGCCTCTGTCGATGGTTCCTTCCCATTCTTCCTGAAATTTTTTTCTTTCATACTTGGAATTGAAGCCATGGGGCACTCTACCAGTGAGTGACACCCCTCCCCCTTTTCTTTTTATTTTGAGACCGTCTCAAGAAGTTCCTGAGGCTAGCCTTGACCTTGTGATTCTCCTACTTCAGCTTTCCAAGTAACTGGGATTACAGCGTGTGACACCACACCCAGTTCATTTTCCCAAGCTCGTTTTTTCCTTCTTTCTTTTTTTTTTTTTTTTTAGTAGTGGGGATATTGATTATTGAACTCAGGGGCACTTTACCACTGAGTCCTTTTTTAAAATATTTTTTAAGTTGTCAATGGACCTGTATTTTATTGATTTATATGTGGTGCTGAGAATGGAACCCAGTGCCTCACACATACTAGGCAAGCACTCTACCAGTGAGCCACAACCCCAGCCCCTCCTTTTTCTTTTTTTCTTTTTAATATTTTTTAGTTGTAGAGAGACACAATACCTTTATTTATTTATTTTTATGTGCTGCTGAGGATTGAACCCAGTGCCTTACATGTGCTAGGTAAGCACTCTACCACTGAGCGACAATGCCAGCCCCCATCCTTTTTTCTTTTTTTGAGACATGATCACATTAAGTTGCTGAGGCTAGCCTCAAACTTGGGATCCTCCTATTTCAGCCTCCCAGGTTGCTGGGATTACAGGCGTGTGCCACCACGCCCAGCCATCTTCCTGAACTCTTAAAGACACACTGTCTCAGGACTCAGGCCTTGGACCTCTTCTCTTGTCCATATACATGTGCCACTCTCCACTGGGGAATTCTTGGGAAGCTCATCCAGATACAGGAGTTCAAGGATCATAGGTCTGCTGACAACTCCCAAGTGCATCTCTTCAGTCAAGCGCTCCCTCCTCCACTCTGGACTAAGAGTAAGGCCCCTCTGTATCTGTATGGGATTGGTTCCAGGTCCTCTCCTCCTAGATATCAAAAATCTATGGATCAGCTGGGGATATAGCTCAGTTGGTAGAGTGCCTGCCTCAAATTTACAAGGCCCTGGGTTCAATCCCCAGCACCACAAAAATCTATGGATTTTTTTCAAGTCTCTTATATAAAATAGCATAATATTTTCATATAAGCTACATACATCCTCCCACATATATAAAATCAGATCTAGATTACTTGTAATAGCTAATGCAATGTAAATGGTGTAAATAGTTGTTACACTGTTTAGGGAATAATGACAAGAAAACGTCTGGACATGTTCAGGTGCAATTTTTAAAAATATTTTCAATCTTTGGTTAACTCCTCAGATGCAGAGCCCAAAAATACGGAGGTTGGACCGTGTATCCAACTGCCACTCTGCATCACCTGGTGTCCAACAAATACCTCTCATTTAAGAGATGCAAACTGCATACCTGGTCTCCTTTTCCAAACAAGCACCAGCCTCAGTGTTCTCCATTTGCAGGACTAGCAGCTTCATCCTCAGGTCAAAAATCCCTGGATGCATCCTTGACCCCTCTCTCCATCATATCCCACATCCAATCCTGAAGGTTTCTCTCTTCACCTCCAACAACGCTATTTTAGTCCTGAGCATCACCATCTCTTACCTGGATAATCAAAGTAGCCACCTTGTTCTCCCTGCTCCCAACCCTGTCCCCTATGGTCTGTTGTTAATGTAGCAGTCTGACATGTTTCATTCCTGTTCCTCCTCTGCTTACAACACTCACAGAATAAAATTCAAAGTCTCCCCAGCAGCTCAGGGAGGCTCCCAAGTTCTTAGCCAGCATCAGCAACTTAGGGAGGCCCTAAGCAACTCAGTGAGACCCTTTCTCTAAAATAAAATTTTAAAAGGGATGGGGATGTGGCTCAGTGGTTAAGCACCCCTGGGTCAATCTCTGTTACAAAGGGGAAAAAAAAAAAAAAGTCTCTGAATAAATAAGAAATAGTCAAAGTCTCACCATGGCCTATAAAGTCTTCCAAAAACTGCTCCCTCGCACCTCTCTGACATCATGTCTTACCCTTCACTTATTGCAAACACTGGTTTCCATGTTCTTCCTCCAACTAAGCATGCTCCCACCTTGGGATGTTTGCTCTGGCTGTTTCCTCTGCCTGGAATGCTTTTTCCAGATGTCCACATAGCTTGTTTCCTTACTTCCTTGCAGACTGCCACCCTTCCTAGCCCACCTTGTGTAAAAATGCAGTTTTCTCCAGGCATCTGTAGCACATACTCCCTTTTAATTTACCAGAGAGTTTACTTATTTTAACTGTCTGTCCCCACCAGATCATAAGTTCCAAGTGCAGGGATCATAAGTGCAGGGACTACTATTTGTTCACTGCTGCAGCCCAAGCACCTACATAATGCCTGAAATAGAAGGCCCTTAATAAAGAGTTGCTTTATGAATAAATGTGAGCTTCACTCACATTTCCTAAAACATCCCTTGCTTACTGAACTCCCCTCTCCAACCTCTCCAAGTTATTAACTCCTTTTCTCCTGCCCCAACAACTCAAACATTAACTAGCAATTACTTAGTGCTTACCATGTGCTACTTAGCTGTGTGTTGTCTTCAAATACTGACTAATCTACATAATAAACCCATGAGGTCAGTACTAGTTATTCCCATTTTAAAGATGAGAAAATGGAGGCACAGAAAGATCACGAGCTAGTGAAGGGGGGATCTGGGATTCAAACTCAGACAATGAGCCAGCAGAGTCCACTCTGAACAATCACAAATGCCAACGAAGCCCCTCCGGGCCCCAACTTGACGCCACGCCCACAATCCCGAAGTGTCAGTTTCAACCTCTGGGTCAAAGGCAGATTCCTAGCTCCACCCCCGCAGGCCGGCCCCGCCCATGCCCCGGCCCCGCCCACCTTCCTGTAGGCTGAGGCTCCTGGCGGCGGGTGAGTCCTCGCGCAGCTCGCGGACGAAGATGCCCTCTTTGCCGCCGCCCGCTACGTTGATGCCGCTGACTCCGGTCTGCGCCTCGGTTTCCACAATAATCTCCACCAATTCCGCTCGCCTCAGCTCCTGCAGACGGCGGCGAGGGGTCGCCATGGGACTCCAGGCTAGACCTCGTCCGGAGGTCGCCCTCGCGCTTAAAAGCGGCTCTGAGGCTGGTTCTCGGGGCACATGCCCCTAGGCGCGGCCCAGGCTGGACGTCCGGGCCACTCATCCCGCACCCCTTAGCACGCGCGCGGGCGGCACTACGGTTAAACAGCTCGGCGGGCGGGAGCGCCCCTGCGAGCCCCCACAGCTGCCGTCCCAGGGGCGGGGTTGGAAGAGGCGGGACGCGGTGGGGCGGGGCCGTTGGGGAACCCGGGACTAGGAGTTTGAGTGGGATAGAGAGCACTGTCAAGGTAGGGAGCAAATGGAGTGTGCCGAGATGAGGAGAATGGCCGCAGTTTAGGTTTCTTTTGGGGGTTGGGGCAGTGACCCATATTCTAAGGATGGGATTGAACCATGAGGAAAGGACTCTAATAACAGCAGAATAAGAGGTGAGGTTGAGGATGGGATTCCTACGAAAGGGTTGAACCCTTAAGCCGTGCAGGATGAGGGAATGAGGAGTGGGACTTGCCCCCTGGCCCTGCAGGCTTGAATGTGTGTGACTGTGCTCTTTTGTGGACTCTATAACCTCAAGACCTGTATAACGCCCACCAGAGAGGGAATCTAGCCAAGTGTGGGGTGGGGGTCGGTGCGTGGGTAAATGAATGGTGGACCAACAGTCGTGGTATTCCTGGTATTTACTGTAAATGGTGCAGACTGGCCCTGGCCCAGCAGCACACTGTGTGATTGACATCGTTCCCAGAAGAGGAAGTGAGAAACCTGAGTTCTGTCTAGGAATCCAATCTGCCGTGTGTCTCTGGGGGAGCACCTTGCCCTCCCTGAACCCGTTTCTCTGCTGTGTACTAGAGGGAGTCTGTGACTGTGAGCTGTGACCTAAATGAGCACGGATCAGAGGGAACAGGACAGGGCATTGAGACCAGTAACCAGTAAGTACTGGAATTGAATTTAGGGCTTGAAGCCGGAAAAGCAGTTCTGGGCCAGATGCCCCACTGCAGTGGCTCCAAGAGGTTAGAGGACTGGGCGGGGCAATGCCAGGAGTAGGAGGAGCTGGGCAGGGCGGCCTGGCATAGCTGACCATCCCCCACCCTTTGGCTGTGCAGGCCCTGCTCTAAGCACTGCTCTGTTCAGCCTCTCATTTCATCCCCACCATGGCCTTGGGCAGTCACAGAGGAGGACCCTGAAGCCCCGAAAGGTAGTAAGTCTTGCCTGATGTTACACTGCAAGTTAAACAGTTGGGCCTTGACCTTGGGTCTGTGGTCCCAGAACCCACAGGCCATCCTGAAGACAGTGACCCCCTCGCCTGCCACCCCCAGCCTCAGCTTGGCTCCTATAAAGCCGACCTGCCCTGTGCCTGCATACAGTGGGGCACAGTCAATGCCACTGCCCCATTTCCATAATAGCCAGAGTATCTACCATTAGAGAATTCCTCAGTGCCAGACTCTGCAGATGGCCTGAGGGTGAGTCCTCAGACCATTACCCTGTTTCACCAATGGGGAATTAGAGGCTTAAAGAGACGAGGTCACGTGTCCAGGGCTGCACTGCTGAAGTGGTGGGCAGTGGGATTGAGCCCATAGGTCCAGATGCTTGTCCTTAACCCCTATACTATACTGCCTCTTCTGATGAAGGTTTCCCACTAGGTTTCCTTAGCTATTATCAACTCCTTTATGGACCAGTGAATCAGCTGTCTTGCATCCATCTGTGCCAGGCACTACACTGAGCACTTCACATCATTATTATTTGCCCCTCGATTACATTTCCATTTCACAGATGGGGAGACTGAGGTACAGAGAAGCCGGGAAGTGCCTCCTTGCTGTCCTAGTCTGTGCTCCCCTCACATACCCTGCAGGACCTGGGGGCACTCACCTCAGCACTCCGGCTCCTGGCCTCCATGGCACCGCTGGGGGACACCTGAGCCCCAGGCTCCTGCTTCCTCTCCCCCTTCTGCTGCAGAACCAACTTCAGTTCTGCATGGAGCAGCTGCCTCTGAGCCTGGGGGACAGGGATGGAGGTTTGAGGCCAGGAGGGGATGAGGGATACAAGCCCAGCTACAGGGGAAGGGCAAGGTGAGCATCAGAAGGAAAGAAGTGCCCTGCACCCCAGCTGTCCCCTCACCGCTGCCTGGGCACAGGTATTCCCTCCTAACAGGAGCCCGGTCCGAGGTGCCACACAGCTGTCTGCAGGGCTCCCTGCCTTTCGCTGGGGTCTTGCTGCCTGCCAGGAAAAGATCAGGGCATGAGGCTCCAGGTAGGCAGAAAGGGGCAAGGAGGAGCGTGTGGCACCAGAAAGGACTCACCTGAGGGTCACCTTCAGCTCCGTGGGCCTCCTGGGTCCGGGGCTCTAAGAAGAATAACGGGAGCAGTATTATCAGCTAACACCCACTGTTGCTTCCAGAGTGTGTGACCCTCCCTCCTCTCTGTCAGTGTCTGGTCCCAATAATGCAGGTGGGGACACTGAGGTTCAGAAGACCTTTCCAGACAGCTGGAAAACAAACAGTAAAGTTCAAGCTGACTCCTAGGCCTGTTCATCTGCAGAACCCCAGGGCCAACCACCTGGACCAAACACTTAGATGACAGCCACTCCCACGTGCTCCCAGGGAGCACAGCCCCTCAGCTCCTGGTGCTTTTTTATAAAGTGGGGAGGAGCAGCATGCCCACCTTGAGGGGCTGTTCTGTGGATCAAATGACTTCATAGGTATAAAGTGGCCCGCAGAAGGCAAGTGCTTATACGTGCTCGCTATTATCAATCCAAGACCGTCCTATGGTCCTGACCTGTGTCCTGTCCCCATAGGCATCATTGCACATGGATCTCAGAACAGCTCGGTGAGGTCAGTACTGTACTGAGCCTCTTGCAGAGGAGACACCTGAGGCCGGGGCAGGCAGGCATATACCCGGTGCATAAATGGCCGAGCTGGGACTTGAGCTTGTCTGACATCTCTAGCCCCTTATATGGCTAACTAATGGTTATTGAGTGGTTATTATTTGCCATTCCTTGGACCAAGAGCTTCACCTTCTACCTCACCTCTGAAAACCCTGTCCCCTCAGAGAGGCCAAGAGAACTTGCCCCAGGGCGCACAAGGTAGGGAGGAGGAGCAGAGCTAGGGGTCACATGCAGCCCTTGGCCAGGCTCTCCTGGGGAATGGCCCCAGATACTGTCTCCCCACCCCCAACTCCTGGCCTGTCCTTACAGCCCCCACCTGGCATGCCAACCCGCCAACCCCTGCTGCAGAGGGAAAGGTCAGACCTCACGCGGCACATTCCCTCACACAATGGCCCATCTGCTGGGCCCGGCCACATTCCACCCTGCCCACCCACCCACGGCTGCACAATGGCCCTTCATAGCCCACCAGCGGCCAGGACAGAGGACACGGGGACCCCCCTCAACATCCCGCAGCAACCACTCCACTGGCGGGACCCCCACAGTGTTGGAGGGCCCCTTCCTGGATCTCCTAGGGGTCCTGGTTTCTGTGTTCGTTCCCAGCCTCCCCTCTGAGCCCCCACCCCTCCGAGTAGGGTCAGATCTCTCCCAGTGCTGGCTCTCTTATCTGGGGTGCTTCCTCTGAACTAGAACCCTGCGTTAGCACCCACGGGCCTCAGTGTCACCCTGGATGACGGTGGCTGTTACAAGGGTGGAAACCAAGGCTCAGAGGGGAAAGTGTCCTGTCCAGAGTTAGATAACCAGGAAGGGGCAGAGCTAGGGCCTGTGCCCTTGACCCCTACTCAGTACCTAACTTGCGCTGATAGTTCTGAGACCCGAGCCACAAAACAGCCAGGACAAGAGGGGTGGGGGGACCGTGAATGCATTTTCAGAGTGACCCCATTGGTGCCAGACCTGGCTGCCTTGATCCCAGGGGACCCCCCATTTTACTAATGCGGAAGGGAGTTGACATCACAAGTGAACCCAGGTATGAAAGCTAACCAGGACCACGACACAGTACAGGATCCTGAGCTGGCGCGTGCGGGAGATGGCCGTGCAGGTGGTGGCTGATGTTGGGGAGGGTCTCCTGGGTGGCAAGCTCTCTGCTCTAGGCACTGGCAGTGAGAGTCGCACCCAGAACCTGACACAGGAAACCCAAGCAGGGCAGGGACAAGAGAGTGCCCTCCTTCCTCTTCCCTACTGGGACAGCTGCCCAGCCCAGGTTATATTTAGCTCAGAAGTGCCCTTCCTGAGCCACATACCCAGCTCCTGGGGTGGGGTGGGGGCAGCTTCGGAAGGAAACCCACTCCACCCCAGGCACTCTGTGTTCCCAGTGATGCCCATCCTAGCAGGCGGGGTAGGGGGTGGGGAGACTCTCTGGGAGTCCCTGACTTGTGTCAAGGGAAGATCTAATGGGGTCCCCTGGTGAATTAAGGCCAGGAAGAGCCTTCTAGTTGCCAATAGCCCATTTCTCGAATGGTGACTGAGACCCTGTCCTGGTTCATGCCTTAGTTCCCAGAATTTGCAGAGTTCCTATTTCTTGAGCACTTACTATGTGCTTGGGCTCATTCAATCCCCCTAACACCTCCATGAGGCAGGTACAACTTAGATATCCACTTAGATGCTACTGAGGCTCTTCAGAGTGGCTGGGAGTGAGGACTTGTCATCTGGGCCCTGCCCTCCAGCTGAGCTAGGTCCACTGAGGAGTCTACTGAAGGCTTTGCCCTTCCAGCCAGCCCTCTTTCCTCAATGGCTGCCACCAACCTCATTTGGGAATTCTGAGTCTCAGCTTCCCCAGCCACCTGTGATCTGGTGTCCTCAGCAGTGGGAGTTGGGGGTGACCCAACTCATCCTGGCACATGGACATTATCTGAGGCCACCCAGTGGGGCCAAGGGGGCATGTAAGCAGTGGCCTCGGCTGCCTTAGTGAGTCCCTGTTACAGCACTTGCCAGGTGTGAAAACAGGCAAAGTCGTCCTCACCCAGGGCCTCAGTTTCTTATCTATAAAATGGTGCCAGTAAAAACGGCTCTGAAGATTTGAGAGAAGAGCAGGTCCTTAGAACATCCCAATATAAAATGCTCAATTAACAGGGCGTATCTGGGAGGGCGCTGCATCTCTCAGGGTCTCACATCAGCCTTTGCTCCCCAACAGTCCCCACCTTCCCCCCAACCAAAGGGGAACTTTGGGACAGAGGCAAAAATCCAGCCAGCTTGGGCACCATCCTCCCACCAAGAAGATCACCACCACCATGCTGGGTGCAGTGGCGCAGGCCTGTAATCCCAGCGGCTCAGGAGGCTGAGGCAGGAGGATTACAGGTTGAAAGCCAGCCTCAGCAACTTAGCAAGGCCCTAAGCAACTCAGTGAGACCCTGTCTCTAAAATACAAAAAAGAGCTGGGGATGTGGCTCAGTGGTTAAGCGCCCCTGGGTTCCATCCCCAGCACAAAAAAAAAAAAAAAAAAACCACCACCACCACCTCTCCAGCATCCTATTCCCAGAACCAGAAAGCCTCCCCCAGCTCTTCACTGAGAGGAACTCATTTACTCATTCCATCCTGTGAGGTGGCCTCTGGCAGCCCATTTTAGAGATGAGCAAGAGGAGGCACAAAGGCTGCACAGCCAGAAAGAGGGGGCAGTTGGGATTCAGGACTGGCTCCAAAGTCCTGCTTCCGGGGCCTCAGGCACCCTCCCAGACCTCCCAGGCCCCTGGGTCTCGTTCCCACAGATTCTCAGCCTGGCCGGGGGAGGACACTGGCTGGCTGATCTCTTACCGCTGGGCCTCCAGACACAATCGAGAGCTCCCGGTCCGTCTGTTCAGTCCCAGCCCTAGGCTGGGGGGGAAAAGGAATGGGGAGGGGTAGGAGGGAAAGACCCCAGCCATTGGCTGCTGCAATATGATGTCACCAGAGGGTGGGCGGTGGGGAAACAAACATCCCCTTCTCCAGCTACATCCATGTGCAAGGGGGTGGGGACTGGGCGGCACCGCCTATCCCTGGCCTGAGCCTGGAGCCCCACTTCTGAGATCTGCACCTTGTCCCTCCAACTTGGAGACTCAGCACCCCACCCGCACTGGCTCCTGGCCCCACACAGGGCCCTCATGTTTCCCGGGGTCCCCAAGACAAACTCCTTTCCTCTCCCTCACAATTTTAGTTCGAATCCCAGTTTGGCCACTCCTGGTTGCGTGACCTCCTTCAGCAAGTCACAGCTTCTTGAGGGCCTCAGTGTCCCCATATCTAACATGGAGCTTGTAACAGAGCAAGCACTGCCTGTACATGTTTTGTTATTGTTACACAAATTAAAGGGCCAGCTGGTCTTCTCAAGGGGCTTGGGAACCCCTTCTGGTAAGATTGGGCATAGTAGAATCCTACTTCTCTGTTTAATGAAGTTGCTATTTGGGGGCACCTTCCATGTGCTAAACACTACGCGGAGCACCCAAAGCTCTGCTTCCAATGTAAGGAGGGTTCATTAGACCCAATATTTAGCTACAGGAGGTGGTGGAGCCAGGCTTCTGCTGGACTCCAAAGACCCTGCTACACACTCCTATCCCTCCAATCCGCAGACAAGGAGACAGAGAAGGTCAGTGACTCACCCAAGGTAGCACAGCAGGTAATTGGCAGTGGCCCAGCTTTTAATCCAGACCTGCCCAACTCCCAAACCAAGGCCACCAGGCCTCACCCCGATCCTCTGGCCCCTGGCCCGGCCCCCAGCCTGCCCTGACTCACCAGACCCCGGGGGGCGGCACAGGGAGCACAGGTATCCCCACATGCCCCTCGCACCCACCCGGCTGCTGCCTCGGATGCTTGTGGCTCTCTGAGCCTGGGCCTGGGGCTGGGCTAGGATGAGGCTGGGGGATTACCCCCAAAGCCCGAGTCAGCAGCTTCTGCCCCATTGTCCCACCAGGCGCCAACACCAGGCCCTCGGGTGCAACCAGGCCCTCACGCCAGCCTGGGTGCCCCTCTGTGGACCTGTCCCCCACCCTGCACCTAGGGGTTGGGGACTACTCTTGAGGGTGTGGGGTGCAGAAACGGGATGGCTAGAGCCCAGAATGCTGGGGGCCTCCCCTTCTCTCTGAAATGCCCCCTGCCCACTCAGCCACCAGGGAAAGCAGGAATGTGCTGAGCTCTGGGAAATGCCTTCCCGGCCTGGCAGCCACCAACGGCAGGGGTGTGGCCGGAACCCCGCCAGCACCCTCCTCCAGCACCCTCCTCCTGAACTGGGCGGGCGGAAGGGACCTGTGCTCAGGGCTGCCCTCCAGCCTGAGACCCTTGCTTTATTGCAGCCTCTTCCTCTCATTCATCCACCTCAAAGCTTCATGTGTTCATTTCCTCATTCAAGAGACATTCACAAGCCCTTGCCCAGTGGCAGGTGTTTTGGGGCTACCAACAGACCCACATCTACCCCAGGGGGCAGACTCGGAGAAAGATTCCTGTAAAGCTAACTTTGAAAGTCAAACGGGAGGTTGAGGCTGAGGGAGAGGGCAGAGGAGAGAGTCCCGGGCAGAGGGTCTCTATGACGGGGAATCCCAGGCGGAGTGGTCAGGGAGGGCTTCCTGGAGGAAGTGCCATTTGGGCTGAACCTGTAGGATACATAGGAGTTAATACAGAGCAATGGTGGTGAATGAATGAGAGGTAGAGGGAATACCTGGCATTGGCCCTTTGAGAATGTGGTTAACTGAGAGACTGGGGGTGTGGGGGGCCAAGCAGAGGTCTAGGGCTCAGCCAGGCAATGAGGAAGGACTGAGACTTTGTACTGGTCAGCTATGGAAGGGACACTGTGGAACTGAGTTTGTTTTTAGTAATGGGGGCTGAAGTACCAGGGGTGCTGGGCGTGGTGGTGCACACCTGTAATCCCCAAGACTTGGGAGGCTGAGGCAAGAAGATCCCAAGTTCAAAGCCAGCCTCAGCAACTTATCAAGGCCCTAAGCAACTCAGTGAGACCCTGTCTCTAAATAAAATATAAAACGGGCTGGGGATGTGGCTCAGTGGTTAAGTACCCCTGGGTTCAATCCCTGGTACAAACAAAACACTTTGTCACTGAGCTACATCCCCAGGCCTGTATTTTATTTTGTGTTTTTGTTCTTGTTTTTTTTGCAGTGCTGGGGATCGAACCCAGGGCTTTGTGTTTGCAAGGCAAGCACTTTACCAACTGAGCTATCTCCCTAGCCCCTGTATTTTATTTTGAAACAGCGTCTTGCTAAGTTGCCTCAAAGGTGTAATCCTCCTGCCTCATACTCCCCAGTTGCTGGGGTTACAGGCCTGTGCCACCAATGCCTCGCTCAAAGGTGATCTGTTCAGTGCTTGATGGTGGACACAGTCTGAGCTACAGGCCAGGCCAGAGCGGGGATGAAAATCGGCCTCTCTCTGCCTGTCAAACAGAAAATAGAGCTTGGGACACACTGTCCTCTGTGTCTCTCACAGCAGAGAGCCTTGCTGTCCCCAGTCTTAGGGAAAGAGCTTCAGTCCCTAGTCATTAAATATGAAGTGAAAGAGCTGGAGTGGAGGTCACAGCACTTGACTAGCCCGTGCAAGGCCCTCCGTTCCACCCCAGTACAGAAAAAAGGAGAAGCCACAGCAGCAGCAGCAGCGGGGTGGCACTGATATGTCCCAGCATCAGGAGAAGTACTGGATCCCAGGAGTTTGAGACCAGCCTGGCAACACAGCAGATGTGGCGAGACCACATCTTAAAAAATAAATAAAAATTGATGCTAGCTGTACATTTTTTGTCCTTCATCAGATTAAAGAAAGCCCCTTTCCTGGTTTGCCATGGGTTTTTATCGTGGATGGCATGTCTGTCTAGGTCTTGGTTCCTCTCTTTCTCTCTGTCCTTACTCCTTGTCTCTGTCTCATACCATGCCTGTTTCTCTCTTTCGGTCTGTGCTGCTTTCTCACCCACGGGGGTGTGGCCATGGGAAGTTGAGTTTAGGGGGTGGCACCAGTGTCCTGGTTCCGGTCAAGGCCACCTCAGTAAACACAGGACATCCTGTGGGGCTGGGGAAGGAGGTAGAAGTGGCTCCTCATGGACCAACCTCTCTGGATCCAGCCTGAGCGGAGGAGGAGCTTCAGCCTGCCCTGCCCTGCCCCACGGCCGGGCCCCACCCAGTCCAGCTGGGGGTCACTGATGTCTACCTCGCCCCCAACCCTTCCTGCCCACTCCCCCTCTGCTCCAGTCCCAGTGGCCCAACAGCTTCCTTACCTCCCCTTAGGGTCCCCCACGCCCCTTGCACCCACCATGGCCCTTCCTGACCTCCGGCATCAACCCAGACCTGCTTTTTCCCCTGGTCACAGTCCCAGAGTACTATTTCCTGGCCGCTTGGTTAAAACCCTGAGCCTCTTCCTAGATCCCTCTTCCAGCCAAACCCAGAAACTTAAGAGAACCCTGAAGATGTGTAGGGCCCTTCACCCCTTACATATGCTATTTCCCTTTCCCCAGAACAGCCTCCCTTTGGGGTGGGTACTATTATTGTTCCAGTTTACAGATGAGGACTTAGAGGCCCAAAGAAGTTAAGAGCCAGAGTGGCAAAGCTGGGTTAAACCCAGAAGGTCTGGATTTCAAGCACGACCTCTTCTCTTTGAAGCAGAGCAGCTCACTGATTCAATACCATCTGTGAGCGTCCTTTCTGTAGCACGTTTTCCCCTGTGCTGCTTTGGTCACTGATGCTCCCTTTCTTCAGTGCCTCTAGGTAGAGTTGCACAGGTTGTACACTGTACATTGGTTCCATATTTAAGAGGTATGTTCCAGGTACTATGCATTCACATACTTATTATGACAATTTTCTGACAGATGGAGGTCAAGTGCCTTGAGGAAGGGGTGTGTCTTGCACAAAAGCACCATAAGGGCTAGATCAGCCCTGATCCCATCCTCTTGGCATCTTGGGTATATGATGGGCTTGGGCCTGAGGACCTGCTCCTCTTTCTCCGCATCTGACCCCCTGGATGGCTGCGTAGACTCTGGTGTGCCACTCCACCCTCAGGCTCGACCCTAGGAGGCCACACCACGTCAGCCAGCAGATTCCAGGGCCCACACCATTCCGAACTGAGTCGCCAGTCCTGGCGCTGCCACTGCTTTTTACAGAGCCTTTGTGTATTCTGGCCATGACACCCCCAAGCCAGCTTCCTTCTACAGGAATTCACAGGGAACCACCACCACACACTTCCCTGACACCCGGGAGAGTGCGAGCCACTGCCCTGGGCCACCTTTTCCTCACTCCTTCCCTTCTTTTTTCCTTCCCTTATTTGGCAAAGACTTCTGCGTACCTACGTGTGCCTGGCCCTAGGTAAAAGGTACACCTGACGGGTCTCCTTCACAGATGGGCTGGCAGCTGCAGCTGTGGGCTTCACAGACCACCCCAATTCGGCCCCTGGGGATGGAAGAAACAAGCCCCCGGCATGCCGTAGGCGGAGGGCGTGGGGTTGGCTGCGCGACCCCGCAGGACTCCTGGGGCACCCCCGCCCCCGCACAGGACGGACAGATCGCCAGCCGGTAGCGTCCCAACCTCCACACTGGGCACCAGGGGGCGCTGCCGAGCCCGGCCGAGGCCCCCAAGGTTTCCATCGGGGACAAAAAGCCTGAGTCGGGTTGCCCAGGCGTCGGGGTCACCAGGGGTCGGGGTCAGGACCCTGAAAGACCCTGGGTCTGGGCACCGGCTCCCCGCGGTCACTCCCACCCGCCGCCCCGGCCCGCCTCCTCCACTTCCAGAAATGGGCACCGCTTCCTCTGCTCCTCCAGGAAGCCGCGCTCCGCCCGCCTCCCGGCCCGCGGCCGCCCGCGCCCTCCGCCTCCCCGGCTCCGCCCGCCGCGGCTCCGAGGCTTCCGGCCCGCGACCCGCGGCCCGCGGCCCCCGCCCCGCCCGCGCGTCCACGGCGACACGCCCTCCCCGCCGTGCCCGGCCGCCCTGCCCCCACGGCCGCCAGGAAGGACGCGGCCCGGGTCCCGTGCCAGGCCTGTGAGTGTGCGGCCCCGCCCAGCGGGCCAGGAATGCGGCCGGACCGCGGGGGCGGCCCAGACACCCGGCGCGCTCCGGCCGGCCACCTCACGGGCAGGCAGGTGGCCCCGGCTTGCCCGGGCCTGGGTGTCTTCTAGAAGGAAAGGCAACTGGCTGCCCCCGAGGGCGCTCCCTTCGGCCAAGCCACCAAGCCTGATGACTTTATTTTGGAGGCTGCCTCTCAGCTGCCCTGTCCTTTGCCCGAAGAGAGACGGGGAGTGGGTTTTATTTTTAAAAACGGGCGGGCACCTCCCCTTCTTTCACCATTGTCCTGGGGAACCGACTGTCAGCCGCTCCCAGAGGCAGCTCTGTCCAGCCCCCAGCTTTGTGGTGTTTTCAATTCTGGGCCACTCTGGAAGCCTTCTCCCCCTCTCCTGTCAGGATACGGGAGGAAGGACTCGGTTCATTTTTAAAAGGTGGCCTGGGGCTTATGCACACACAGGCAAAAGAGGAAACAGAGTTGAGCATGTCCTTGGGAGTTTGGCCAGTTGCCAGACCAGTTAGTCTGCTTTTGGCTCAATTCAGCAGTAAAGTTCATGATATGAAACCCACCTCCTCCAGTGATGACCTCCCAGAGTCTCGGTTTTCTCCCCTGTAGAATGGGTCATAATAATAATACCCATCTTGTGAGGTTGTTATAGGATTAAATTAACACATGTCAAGTGCTTAGAAGTGTGCCTGGTACCCAGTTCATGCGCCACAAATGTTAGATGTTACTATCTCACCCTTGCATTAGCCATGACACAAAGAAACACACAGACTTGAGACTTCCCAGGGCTGGTTTTAATTTCAAAAAATGAGTTGTTATCTCCCCATATCAGGGAAGGAATAGCCCAGGCTATGACCCCAGAGGATTCAGTCTAGTATGAGGCCTGGCCCTGGCCCAATCACACTCCAGCCACCAGGCTCTGTCATTCCATCACTAGGGGTCAATCCTCCTCCACCAACCTCAACACAGAGGATGCATGTAATGTTGCCCAGGACTGGATTCAGTCTCTCCAAAGTGGCCCAAGCCCTGCTCTCTGTGGTAGGCAGCCAGCTATGTCTTTCCAAGGAGGGTTGGTCCAGCCATCAGGCTTGATTCAGATGCCAGACAACCATTGCAGTCCTAGGGATCAACGCCCTGGCCCTGGCGGCCGCTCCAGCGCCTGTGTGCCCACCAGCACGTCCATGAGGTAGTCCAGCTCAGCCTCGTCCAACTCTGGAGCCTCCTCCTTGCCTGGCCCATCCTCAGGGCCAGGTTTGAAGCCCTCAGAGGCTGGTGCCCAGAGTTCACTGTCATACATGGAGGTGTCAATGTCCTCAAACAGGCCCTCGAGCCCATCGTCCAACAGACAGCTTGTGGCTGGGCCTAGCAGGTCCAAGGCACCCAGACTGGGTGGGGCTCCTCCAATGGGGCGACCTGGAGGCACCTCATCTGCTGGTGGTTGTGGGGCCTGGCTCAGGTCCTCAATATGGCTGAGGTCCTCCAGGAGGCTGGCCACAGAGGCCGAGAGGCCAGCATCAGAGCTGGCCACCAGGTTATCATCCATGCTGGGAGTTGGGTGCAGGTTGGGCACAGATGGCAGGGCAGCCGTGGGTGCCATTGATGCCTGGATGCGCCGTAGGGTGTTCACCACCAGCACTAGGTGCCGCAGGTCCGGTTCACTCTGTCTCAGGCTGTGGTGAAGTTTGATCACAGAGAGGTCAAAGAGGGAGCTGGAAGCCACAGTTGGGGGTGCCTGTGCCACAGCTGGGTGGCCAGGATCCAGCCACCAGGCATCCACTGCCAGGGTTTCCTTCTCCTCCTCCTCCTCCTCCTCCTCCCGCTTGCGCTTCAGACCCTTGCTCAGCATTGTCTGCAGGGAGGGAGAAGCCCTTCAGTTAAGGCAAGCAAAGATGACATTTACACCCGGGCTCTGACAACTGCTGTTGCTGTGATCTGAGGCAAAGTATCTAACCTCTCTGAGCCTAGGAACTTTTAAGTTATGGGGATAATAATGTCTGTTAGTTATTTTAAGGATTAAGTGAGATAAACAAAAAGCACAACAGTGCCTGGTACACGATAATTACTCAATATTATTGTTTTGTTTCTTCAATGGACCATGTGAAATGACCAATATTCAGCGTTTTTAAAGAATTTACAGGGGCTGGGGAGATAGCTTAGTCGGTAGAGTGTTTGCCTTGTAAGCACAAGGCCCTGGGTTCGATCCCCAGCACCAAAAAAAAAAAAAAAAAAGAATTTACAAAAGCAGCTATTTTGTACAGCATATTTATTGAGTGTCTACTATGGGTCAAATAATACACAAATACAGGAAATAAACGGGGACAGGAAGATACTTAAAGGTTCTGGAGATGATCAGTACAAGCTTCTGTGAGGAGCTGACACAGAAATTGAGCCCTGATGTATGAGAAAGTGTCAGCCATGGAAGGGCCAGGGGAAAACATTCCAGAAAGAAGGAATAACAGCAAAGGCAAAGAAAGACCCACAGGCCGGATAGGCCTGAACTGAAAAAAAAAAAAAAAAAAAAAAAAAACCTGTGTGATTGGCGCCCAGAGAGTGACAAGTAGGAGTCCAGGTGGGGGTGGGGAACAGGCAGAAGAGGAGTACGGATTTTAAGTGTGGCGGGGAGTCACTGAGGGGGTTTGAGCAGGGAGGGGAGTGGTGCTGGGAGCTGATTAGGTTTCCAGAAGATCCCCCTTGGGGGGTGGGGGGCTGTGGGTGGGCCTGAGACCCATTCAGTGGCTGCTGCACTAGTAGGGACCTGAGATGCTGATGGCTTGAGTAGAAACTGGCATTGGGCATGGAAGGAAGTTGGTTGAGTCGGGAGACAGAGGAGACGGGGCTTGCCGCGAAATCCTGATGGACACGGTGGGTCAGTCATTGAGACGTTTCGGGACTCACACTCTTCCCAGAGAGGGGAGGGCCCGGAGTTTTGGACCCCTGACCCAGCCTACTTTGGGGGCCACGAAGACTGCAGGGTCCAGTCCCCGGGACGCTGCCTAGCCAGATGCTCAGGGTGAACCACCGCACTACTCAAAACTGGATCTTTGCCGCCTTTCCCCAAGACCTGGAGTCCGAACCACAGGAATTCAGCCCCCACCCCGACTCCGCCCCCGGCTCCCGGCGCCCCCTAGCGGCGCCCCGGCCGGCTTTCCCCCGGGGATTCCGGTCCTTCTGACCCTGACTCTTTACACGGCCCAGCGTCCTGCCTACGGATCCTGCCTGCCACCCGGGGCCGTGCAAGCCGAGACCCCAGCCGGCTGTTCTGCCTCCTGGCCTCCCCTCGTTTCCGGAAGGCAGTGGAGGCGGCTCCTCCTGAAGCGGCGGCGGCGGCGGGGGCGGGTGAGTCACGCAGCCGGAGCCAGGGAGCCGGCGCCTCCGCCCCCTTCTAGAGCTGCGGCGTGATTCACCCAGCCGGCTGGGGCGGGCGGCACGTAGAAGCCCGAGCGTCTCGAGCCCGGGCATCTCGATCCGGGCAGCCCCGATACGCATCTGCCTGACCCGGGGATCGAACACGCCAAAAGACCGGTCACCAGTACCCCATCTTTCCCCAGGCCCCTTCATTTACATACCCAGCTCACTTGCTGCCAATCAGGACAAAGAGGTAGCCATCCGCAGCCAATCAGAAAGCGGCGGCGGCAGCATCGCTTGTTCGCTCTCCTTCAGCAACCGGCGCCTGGGTCGGGAGACGCAGCTCTGACTCTGGAGCACGACTCGGCACTCCTGACTACCCTTAGCCACCGCCCACTCGCGTGGCGGCCCCGCCCTTCACCCCAGGGATAGGCCCTGGACGGCGATGGGCGGAGCCGGCATGGGCCCGATTCAAAAGGAGGGGCGGTTGCCTTCAAGGCGCATGCCCGGGCAGCTGCTTGCGGAAAGCGGGTACAGACCGGTGGCTATTTGCCCTGGGGGACGGTGGCGCACAGGGGCTTTTCTGCCTTTCAAAGTACAGGCCCTTCATATCTCCCCATGCACTTGTCAGGCCGAGAAATTGAGGTTCTTACGTACACAGCCCCAATAAGAGTCTACACTCTAGGCAGATTCGCCTAGATTCAAATTCTCTTTCACCACTCGCTAGATGTGTGTGACCTTGGAAAAATACCTGACCTCTCTGAGCCATACACGGTCTGTTAAATGGGGATTCTCTTGCCTAACTTTTAAGCGTTAGGAAAGTTAGGTGGGCGCGGTGGCCCGCAGCTGTAATCCCAGAGACTCTGGAGGCTGAGACAGGAGAATCGCAAATTCAAGGCCAGCCTCAGCAACTTGGCAAGGCCCTAGGTAATTTAGTGAGAGTTTGTCTCAAAAATAAGAAATAAAAAGGACTGGGTGTGTAGCTCAGTGGTAAAGTGCCCCTGGGTTCGATTCCCAGGACGGGGGTGGGGGGACAAAAAACACGAGTTAGGAAAGTTATCGAATCTGCGAAGAGCCCTATACCAGGCTCAGCAAAGACTGGACAATTGAATTCAGTTGTGGTTAAAGAGGACGAAGTGAAGTGGGAATGGAGTATCCCTGTCACATCTTGGTCTCTATTCCCTAAGTAGCTATGTGACAAGTGTTTTGATCTCTTAGAGTCTCTGTGTCCTCCTCTTTAAAATGAGGATACCAGCATCTGGTTCAGAAGTGTGATTTTTGTTTGTTTGGATTTTTTTGTTGTTGTTTTGTTGGTACTGGGGATTGAACCTAGGAGTGCTTTACCACTGAGCTATGTCCCTAAGCCTTTGTATTTTTTTTTTTTTTTTTTTTTTTGCGGTGCTGGGGATTGAACCCAGGGCCTTGTGCTTGTGAGGCAAGCACTCTACCAACTGAGCTATATTTCCAGCCCCTATTTTTTATTTTAATACAGGTTTGCTGAGTTGCTGATCTCCAACTTGGAATTCTGTCTCAGCCTCCCAAGTTGCTGGAATTACAGGTGTGTGTCTCTTTACCATCTCATGTTCTTTTGTGATACTGGAGATGAAACCCAGGGCTTCACATATGCTAGGCAAGCACTCTACCATCAAGCTATATCCCCAGCCCCATGTTCTTATTATATAATTATTTATTGGTACCAGGAATGGAACCCAGGGGTGCTTAACCACTGAGATGCGTCCCCAGCCTGCATAATATTTTATTTTGAGACACTGTCTCCCTAAGTTGCTTAGGACCTCCCTAAGTTGCTGAGGCTGGCTTTGAACTTGCCATCCTGCTGCCTCAGCCTCCCTAGTGTGGGTGGGATTACAGATGTGCGCCACTGCATCTGGCTCCATGTGCTTATTCTTTTAAAAAAAAATTAATTTTATTAAAAAAAAATTTTTTTGGAGGGGGTACTGGGAATTGAACTCAGGGGCACTCAGCCACTAAGCCACATCCCCAGTCCTTTTTTGTATTTTATTTAGAGACAGGGTCTCACTCAGTTGCTTAGTGCCTCAATTTTGCTGAGATTGGCTTTGAACTCACTATCCTCCTGCCTCCGTCTCCCGAGCCACTGCGATTACAGGCCTGCACCACCACACCCAGCCTGCCACTTTCCTATTCTTAAGAGATGCCTGGGCTAGGGGTGCAGCTCAATGGTAGGGCATTTGCCTTGCATGTGCAAGGCCCTAGGTTCAATTCCCAAAACTGGGGGTGGGGGGAGGTAGAGTTTCAAGATTTCTGCAATTTATTCTCTATTGGTTTAGCAAAAAAAATAACATCCCCCCATAAAAAACAAATACATGTGCTTGTGTAGATAAAGGCAACTTAGTGAAATGTTAACAAGTATTATTCCAGTTGGGAGGGCATTTGTGTGCTCAGAATATTTTTTTCCCCTTATCTTTTCTATGTGCTTGAATAAAATGCTAATTTGAACCAGGCTCTTGCTAGGCAAATCCCCATAATTCTCCCCACAATCCATTTTTATGACCTGGCAAAAAGAAGGCTCAGAGTCTCCAAGTGGCTCCTTCCAGGCCATACACTGAAGCAATAGGAATCATTTGATGAACGTGTACTTACTGAGCACCTAGTATGGATGGGCACCGTCGATGACAGGGTTACAGCACTGGAAAGACCACACATCTCCCATGGATCCCGGGAGGGGGTGTAGAGAGAAAAGAAATATGAAAGCAAACGTATTCACTGATCCACAAACCTTTCTGCAGTGAGCCTCTTCTGTAGACCAGTGCTGTAGGCACTGAAGATATGACAGTGAAATTGTAGATCAAAATCCTAGTAGGAGGAGATGGACCATAAACTTAAATTACATAGTGCTTTAGGAGCCGATGAGTACAAGGGAAACGAATAGCACAGGGAGGTCGGAATGAAGGTAGTGCAACTTTGGGGAGGGGAAAGGGGTTCTCTGAACGGGTGGCATTTGAGCAGAGTCCCGATGAAATGAGAGAGGTAGTAAACTCCCGGTGGAAGGAAGAGGAAGAGCCGTGCAAAAGCCCTGGGGTGTGGTTGGTGGTGAGGCCAGTGTAACTGGACTGGGAGCTGCTGAGGAGGAGGAGAGGTCTCCTGCCTTTTTAGACCAATCTATGGACCTTGCTCCCTGTGCGATTCGAAGACTCTGGAAGATGAATGAATGAGAAAAATAATTTCTGATTTGAAGAAAATAAAATAGGCCGGAATGACAGAGGCCTGTAGTAGGAAGCCTCCCCGAGGAGGTGACACTGGAGATGGAACCAGAAAGTGGAGAAGGAGCCAGGAATTCAAAGGCTGTGGGGAGGGAGAAAAAGAAGGACGGGGCCTTGGGAAAGGAAACCAGAAGCGAAGCCACCAGGCCCGGCTGGCCGGCCGGCGAACAGCCACCGCCAGCTGGGGAGGGGGGGAGGGGGGGAGGGAGGGAGGGAGAAGGTGGTCAGGGGAGCGTCCCGCCCCCAGCCCGTCGCCCCGCCCGGCCTCTGGGGAGGGAGGAGGCGCCAGGCCGGCTCCAGGCCGCGGCTGCCTCCCGGGTGCCCCGCGGGCAGGCCAGCCCCGGCCGGCCGAGGGGGGCAGGTGGGAGGGACCCAACCTCCTTGCCACGCCCCGAGGGGGCGACCTGGCCCATCCCCACCCCGCGCAGGACAGCGCAGGAGGCAGGTTGGGGAACGTGGACTCTGCCCTCAGGGTTCCCTCTGTAGGGCCAGCCTTTCCACTTCTGTGGCCAGTTCTTCACCAGGTGCGACGCTGCGGAAGGAGCTGGGCCTCTCAGAGCCTCAGTTCGTTCACCTGGACAGTGGGGGTGCTCCTGGTACTGGCTTCACCCGGTTACTAACAATCTCCAGGATTCCCCTTTCTCTTGGTTCTCTTTAAGGAAGTCAAAGACAGTTCTAAGAAGAAGGTGAGTCAGGTCTCATGCCTCCTCTGCTGAACATCCTCCCATGGCTTCCAAGTCACCCAGGATAAAACTAAAGTGGTTACAGTAGGACTTCCTGTTTAGCCTCCTCACCTCTTACACCTCTTCTCCTGGTATTCTGGCCCCCTGCTCGCTCTGCTACAGCCCCCTGATCCTGTAGACTGTCCCACAAACCTTCTACTCATGCTTTGACCTCAGGGCCTTTGCACTGGCTATTTCCTCTGCCTGAGCAGTGATCACCTGGCTCACCCCTTACCTCCTCCAGTCTTTACCCAAGTGTCACCTTGTCTGTGAAGCCATCACTGGCCATCTCATCTGAATAGCAACACCCCATCTCTTCCCTGTTTTCTTTTCTTCTACAGCATTTATCATCACCTGACAGTCTACATTTTTAATTTTTTTTTTTTTTTTTTTGGTACTGGGGATAAAACCCAGGGGTGCTCAACCCTGAGCCACATCCATGGTTCTTTTTATTTTCAGACAGGGCCTCACTTAGTTTCTGAGTCTGGCTTTGAACTTGTGATCCTCCTGCCTCAGCTTCCTGAGGCACTGGGATTACAGGGATTACAGTGGCTTTAACTTCAACTCCTTTTTTTTTTTTTCCTGGTACTGGAGATTAAACCTAGAAGCACTTAACCACTGAGCCACACCCCAGTCCTTTCATTTTATTTTTTAATTTTTATTTTGAGACAAGTTCTCACTGAGTTGTCCAGCTTTTAACTTTTTTCTTTTTAATAATTTTTTAGTTGATGGACACAACACCTTTTTTTAAAGTCACTTATTCTTCTGTGGTGCTGAGGATCAAACGCAGTGCCTCACACATGCCAGGTAAGCACTCTACCACTGAGCCCCAACCCCAGCCCCTTGACTTCTTTTTAAAGTTTATTTCACTTTCCCACCCTGATTGTACTTCGTGCCAACGGGATGTGTCTGTTTTATTCATGTGCCTCCCGGAAGAGTGACAGGCCTGCAGCAGACATGGGACAAATCCGAGCCATAATTGGAGTCCCTGGTGTGTATCAGGCTCCTCTTACACATGTTCCTCACCGTGGTCTGCAAGGCAGGTATTCCTGCAGTGGTGGCGTTTGAGGACTAGCAGGGACTGGTGTGGCCAGAGCACAGGAGTAATGTGTGTGAAAGGTGAGTTCTGAGAGGTGGGAGGGAGGGGTGGCTATTGCAAAGTCGGGAGGGTTTTTTCCCAATGTCAACAAATAGTTTTTGGTTACCCACCTGTGCCCAGCGTAGTTCTAGGCCCTGGGTGATCGGGGAGGATACAGCTGGGCAAAGCCCAGCACAACTTCTCGAGGTTTCCAACAGAGAGGTGGAGGCTAGGAAGGCTAGCCATAGATGGATAATAAATAACTTGGGATTGGGTAGGTAGGTGCTACTAAGACAATCAAACGGGAGGGCGTGGTGGCCCACACCTATAATCCCAGCAACTCAGGAGGCTGAGGCGGGAGGATGGCAAGTTTGAGGATAGGGCTAGGGACAGAATTCAGGGGAAGAGTACTGGGTTCCAGCCCCAGTCCTGAAAAAAAAAAGAAAGAAGAAATAAGGGAAAATCAAACAGGATGTGTTACAGTGTGGTGGCACCCTTGGCCCAGTCACGCCAGGAAGGGTAAGCAGCACTGGGGTTGGCAAAGCTGTGGGGGTGTCCTCTGGGCAGATTTACTAGCAAACTCAAAAGGCCCTGGGGTGGAAAATGAGCGTGGGGTCTGAAGAGACCAGCATTAGAGTCGAGTGGAGGGTAAAGCTGTCAGGAGTGAGTTCAGTCAGGCTTCCCAGACTTCAGTGGAGTTGGGGTTTTATTCTGAGTAGGACAAGAAATTACTGGAGGCTTCAGGAGCAGGAAGACATGATTCGGTGGACATCCATCTGGGAAGGCAAGCCTCAGGTGCTGTCTTGAGATCCCCTAATCACTTCCTCCCTCCTTCTCTTGATTGACATCTACTTTCAGGTAACCTGTCTACTTTTGAACTTAACTACAGTGCCCCCCTCAGGGTGAGATATTTGGATGAGCCACAGGCAAATCCTCATCCTCTCTCGGCCCACGGATCATATACTCAGCTGTGGTTCTTGCTTGCCACTCTTCCAGAAAATTCACTTTGTTCTTTTTGTCCTGTGGATTGAACACAGGGGCAGTCTACCCGAGTTATACCCCTAACCTTTTATTGTGCCCTGGCTGTCCTTGAATTTGCAGTCAGTCCTCCTGCTTCAGCTTCCTGAGTACCTGAGATTACAGGTGTGCTCCAGTGCCTGGGTCAAAAAAGTCCCTAATGCTGCACAAACTCACCAGGGAATGGTCACCTGAGAGTGTAAGACATTGCCTTCCCCCTGGCCTCCCTTCTTTTTGTCCTCACTCTCTCAAGCCGAGCCGGAGCTTGTACCTCCCAAAGTATCTGTTCCTGAACTCAAGCAGGGCTGTGCTTCCTGGCAGTCTCCTGAAAAGATCTGCTTTCAGTACTGGGAGGGTGGGGTGTCCGTGGACATGTTCTTTCCCTCTGGGCCTCAACAGCATAGTTCGAAACAGAAAAGCTTAACTTTTAAGTTCTGTGACACATACTGCATGTGCCAGCCCACACCACTGGGACGTTTAAATCTACCAAGGAGCATCATAAACACAATACTTAAGGGCAAAGCTCTTGCTGTGGACCTAACTCAGTGCAGAGCACTTAACCTGGCCACGCCAGGGACCTGGGTTCCATCCCCAGTGCTGCAAAACGACCAAAAAGTAAAGCTCTGGAACCAACTAACTTTGAACCCTACCTCCTGAGTTCTTGGTCTTCCTAAACTGTGACCTTGAGCAAGTGACTTAGCCTCTGAATTTCATTTATGTTTTTGCAGTGCCCAGGGCCTCGCCCATGTTAGGCAAGCTCTCTACTGCTGAGCCACGCCCTCAGCCCCTGAGTTTTAGTTTTCTATGTAAAATGTGATAACAGAAGTACTTCTATATAATCCTTAGGATTAAAGACTTAATTCAAATAATGTGGGTAAAACAGCACTCTTAACAAGCACTTAGTAACTCTTCAGGGAAAGGGCGCAGGTGCCGAGGAAACTTCCCAGGTCCCTCCCATCACCCCAGTGAAGTTTAGAAACTTAAGGCAACAACATTCCTTTCAAAATACTTTTATTTAAAATAAAAAATTACAAACAATCAAAAAAAAAAAAAGCCACCACAAACCCTGCCTTTCTTTTAAATCCCGCGGCACGGAGCAGTTTGGTTTCCACCCTATTGCACGTGGTCCGGCCTGGTTCTGAATCAGGAGGCTGCTGGGGCTGGGGTCCTGCCAAGGAAGTGGGGTTCAGCCTGGGGGAAGGAGACCAGCCCCTCCCGCTCCCTCAAGGGGCAGATCCTGGGTTTCTAGAGCCACTGGCAGCACACCCCCACTGTAGCCAGGCCCTACTGTATCTTCCCTGAGGCCCCAGCGGTCACAAGGGGAGCGGCAACTGGAGGGAAAGGCAGAAGAAACGTGTGAGCGAGAGGTCAGACTCCCAGAAACAGAGTCTCGTTAAGGCATTTGGAACAGATAAATTAAGGAAGGACCCCCTTCACAGAAGGCTGGGGGTAACCAGACACACACACATGCAAGTTTGTGGAACCCTGACATGGGAGGAAAGGAGCACAGTCACTCTCTGGAGCCCCATCAACACACACAGGAGTCGCATCCAGGGATCCAGCCCACTGAGGCCGCTGTGAGGAAGGGTTCTGCCTCACCGTAGTTTTAGGACCCCAGAATGATTTCCATGATGTGATCTAGTTCATTCCATTCCCAGGACCCTGGGGCACAGAAGAGGTTGTGAGGAGGTTCTGGGGGGGCTAGCACAGGCTCCTTTTCCACTGCAGATGTGTCAATGTCCAGAAAGAAGTCATCTAGGCCAGAGTCCCCTAGGTACCGGGAGCTCAGAGCTTCTAAGAAGACTGGGTCAGGTTGTGGTAGCACTTCATTCTGGAGGCCCCGGGGAGCCACTGGATTCTGAGGCGCTTCCGTCTCGTCCATGGATGTCTCGAGCTCCCTGAGGATAGAGCCAATGGTGGTGGACAGGGAGAAATCTTCTTCGCCCAGGAAGAGAGGCTCGGGGGGCAGGGCAGGTGCTGGAGCCAGGTGAATGGCAGCCTGGAGTTGCTGTAGGGTGTTGTGGATGAGGACATGCCTGCGGAGACTGGGTGCCCGGGGGCCCAGGCTGCGCTGGACTTTGTCTAGGGAGATGCGGAGCAGAGCTTGCTGGCAGCTCCGCAGGCTTGCTGGACTCCAGTCCCACTTCTCGTCCTCTTCCTCCTCTTCCAAATCCGAGTGTTTCCTCTTCAGACCTCCCACCATGATGCCCTGTAGAGAAAAGAGGGGCAAGAACAGAGACATGGTCATTCGGATCCCACTCTCTCAGGCAGGACCGTAGAGCTGTAAGTTTTAAAATGCACATAGTCAGAATCCTACAAATCGAAGGAGATGAGTAAACGCGTGTGGTTAAGAACATAAGGTGGGAGTCCAAGTTCCAAGACAGTCTGTGCAACTTAGTGAGACCCTGCCTCAAAATAAAAATAAGAAAGGCTGGGGATGTAGGTGAGAGGAAGAGCGTCCCTGGGTTCGACCTCAGTACCAAAAAAAAAAAAAAAAAAAAGAAAGAAAAGAAAGAAAGAAAGAAAGAAAGAAAGGAAGGAAGGAAGGAAGAACAATATGTGGACTTTTTTTTAAACATAGCTGGGTTTGACTTACTTGCCTATTGTGGGCTCAAACAGTGAGTTTACATCCATAAGAATCAATCTCATCTGCACAGTAAGGATCCTAACCCAAGTCCTTCAGAGGTTATTTTTTATAATAAAACTATTCTCCACAATACTGATTTCTTCCAATATGTCACCCACAAGATAGGTGTGGAGTACAGAGATCTGGACCAGAAGTAGAGAATTCCGGGTCTGAACTCTGCCTTGGACACTGCTCAGCTGTGTGATCTTGGGAAATGATGTGAGGTCACTTCTCTGGTCCTCATTTGTAAAATGGGGACTGTAAAAATACTTTTCACCACATAGGCAAGAAGACACTTATGTGTAATATGCACAGGGCACAGCACACGGTAGAAAATAATGAACAAGAATTATTTGTTCAATAGTCTCTCCCTCCCTTCACCCACCCCTACGCCATGCAGAAGGGCGGGAATCCCAAGGCCCTGTGCACACTAGGCAAAAGCTCCACCACTGAGCCCCGACCCCAGCTCGATAGTTTTTGTTTTTGTTACTGGGCACCCAGGAGCATTCTACCATCGAGCCACATTCCCCAGTCCTTTTTTCACTTTGAGACAGGGTCTCTCCGAGTTGCCCAGGCTGTCCTCAAAATTGCCTTCCTGCTGCTTTAGCCTTTCGAGTCGCAGGGATTACAGGCTTGCGCCACCGCGCCCAGCTCAGTAGTTTTATTCCTTTAGTGCATTATATTCGCGCCACCTGGAGAATGTTAGTGAACCTATTTTGTTGGTTCTTTTTCTTACAGGGAGGAATTTCTGTTCATAGTCTCTCCCTTAACTGCCTGGGAGCGCTCCCAAGAGCAAGGAAAGGAGGGCCTTCCTCATTCCTTCCATCTGCGCCTTCAGCTTCCCCCAAAGCGCACCCCACAGGAAAACTTGCTAGAACTCAAGTAACGCCAAGACCCGCCCCCTAGCGATCCACCCAATTAGACCTTGGCGTTTGACAGGCTCCGCCCCTCCCTCTATTCAGCACCCAGGAACGCCCCAACTGGGCCCAGGTGCTTCTGGGAAATGTGGACCAATAGCCGCCACGCACAAACGCCGACCTAGACTTCGCACTACAATCCCCAGAGGGCGCCTTGGCCATCGGAAAGAAACCACGCTCGCTGCCGCCCTTAGGGCATGCGCACAGGGGCTCCGGTTGTTGGGGGAAGGGAACCCGGACGTCCAGCTGCCGGGCGCCAGCAGAGCCCCGCCCTCTATTGCCTCCGGGGCGGCGGGTCTGAGCTCCACGCCCGGAACACCCCTCCCCCACCCAACTCAACTCTAAAAGTGCTTTCTCCCAGTTCCTAAAACCCCAGCAGGTCGGGGGTTCTTCCCCAGACTGCTCTCGCGACCAGAGACCAAGGCCCCAGCACACCACTCAAAGACGACAGATGTTCTTATATGGACCCCGTTGGGAAGACAGAGCATATCAATTTCGAGACTTCCCTCAACTCTCCTAGTATTCTCCCCTTTGAAACGGTTCTAGATCTCAGCTTCAAACTCTCCGTCCGGCTTCAAGAACCGAACACTGAACTCTCCGTGAGCACTTCTTCCCCGCCACGGCGTCTTGGACTCTTTAGATCCCTTGACTCTAGTTCTCTGGTTTCTCCAAATGCTCATGATCCCAGCCTTAAAACTCTCGCACCTTAACCAGAACACTATGGAGCCCAGAACTCAGTCCCATCGGTGAAACCCAAACTGTCTTCTAATCTTTAGACAACCCTGCCCCAAAAGTTCCTTCCCGGGTTCTCTGGCTTCTTCCAATTACTCCATGTCGCAGCTTCAAATTTCCTCTACTTGAAAATTCTGCCTCGCCTCCCGTCCTGGATCGCTGGCTCAGTCTCTGTCCTAAAACTCTCCAAACCTTATCAGTCACCTTAATCTGCGCCCTCCACTCCTCCCGGACCCCGCCTCCGCCAATCTCGGGCGCACCTCCACCTCCCCCAACCCAAGGTAAATCCCAATCAGGTGGCCACTCCTCACCTCGGCTGCCAGGTTCGCAGCGACCACCTCCTGGAAAGCCTACCGTGTTGCGACCCACCAGTACCGGGTAGAGACCTAGCTCACCTCCCGGGGGCCTCTCCGCCTGGCCTCAAACCACCCAGCTCCGCCCCGGAGCCTAGCAGCGAGCCGCGATTGGCTGGAATCCTGCCCACCGCCGGGCGCCGATTGGCTGGGCGGAGCCACCGCCGGACGCCAGGAGCCACCAGACCCGCCCGACCCGCCCTTCCCTCCCCTACGCCCCTGACCATTTAAAGGATTCCGATCGGTCAGGGACCGACTACATCTCTAGGGCCGAGGGCCGAGGGTGGTGGAGAGCGGTCAAAGCCGCTCCCTTCAATTTAGCTACGGTCCTCGCACCAAGATCGTCAGTATTGCTCTCTACGGTCCCTTTATACCAGACCAGGATCCCATCGCCGAGCAAGACCGGTTGGCACCCACCCCCCTCCCTGCCTTTCAGGCGGGCGGGGCTGAGCCACTGGCGGAGTCCCCGCCCTGGGTGTTCCAAAGGCTGACACTGAGTAGCGAAGGGGGATGACGCTACTAAAGGCCAGCCAATAGCTTCGCGCGGCTTGTGTTGCCTGGGTGACCACGGCCCCGCCCCTTCGCTTCAGGTCCTCCCGCCCTGCCTGACACTTAAGAAGTTGCGGCCCAGTCTCATTCCTGCACACTTCTCAGCACGGCCTCTGGTGGTCCCTCCTGGAAACCCTCCTGCACTCCGTCCTTCGTCTCTCAGAATGGCCCCTCTGCTGCTGGAAACGTTTCATGGCCCCCCACAACCCTGGAAAGTCTAAACTCCTTAAGCTTTTGCCCCAAACCCCTTCACGATCTGGCCTGTGATCCTCTCCCCGTTGCTGGCTACCTTACTTTCAGTTTTTCTAAAACTTTCACTTTTCAGTTTTCCTAAAATGGCTCCACCATTCTTCCCTCAGCACAACTCAGAGATTTTGTCTGCAATTCTTTGCTGCTTTACCTCCAGTGCCTGCAACATGCCAGTTCCGTAGCAAGCACTCAAACGAGAATGAACGGCCTCTCGGTCTCTAATTTGTTCCCTCGTCCTAGGCTGCCTTTCCCAAGACTCCCATCTCTCAATCAGGCCCATGTCATCCAGGAGGATGACAAATTCGAGGCCAGTCTTGGAAATTTAGTGAAAACCTGTTTCAAAATAAAAAATAATCAGGGCTGGAAATGTCGCTTAGCCGTGGAGCACCCCCGGGGGTCTGTCCCCAGTACTGCAAAACATAAAACAAAACCAAAAATTCCAAGGTTTCTTCTTCCCAGAAGCCCTCACCGATAGTCTAGATTGGGCCAATTTTGGGTTCCTGTGACTTTCGTGACTCCTCACACCGCCCAGGCCCTTCTGCTATCCCAGTCCTGGGCCATCACTGTCTGAACTGTGGGCCCCTGAGAATGGGTTCCAAGGCTGTCTCTATCTCCCACGGCTTGTTCTGCAGCATCATCCTCCCCTGGAAAGTGGAGGCTGGTGGGGCGGAGGGGCATGCCATACTGTCGTGCTCCATGATGGGTTCCAGGCCCTGTATCCTAATGTAAAGGGATGACAGAGAGCAACAGTGACGATGTTGTTGGGAGGCCACAGAGCTCATACACAGTGGAAGTTCATTAAATGCTTGGGTAATGTGACAGAGAAATGGGGAGTGCAGACTAGAACCCTGCTGGCTTCCTGAGAGACTACACCAGTGATGCCCCAGCCCCTCCAGAACTGTCCACAAAGGGGAGGGGGAGGCAGTTTCTCTAGCCATCTGTAGAAGGGAGGAGGTTTACGTCTCCTCAGATCAGTTCTCCAGTCTTGGAATTTGTCAACCAAGTCATCCTGCTGCTTGCAGTGCAGGACTGGAAAAGATTTCTTAGGGCTACAGAGGTGGGGAAATAGGTGGTGAGTGGGGTGGATTAATTCCTGCTGAGTAGTCCTCCCTCCCTTCCCCACAGACTGTCCGTCCAGGCTCCTGAGGGGTCCTCCCACCCCTGCCTTGGTTCAACTCTCCCAGCCTCCATTGTCCCTCTCCTATGGATCCACCTCCACACAGTAGCCAAAGAGAGCTTTAAAAAACACGCACCTGTATCCCCACCCCTCTCCTGCATGAAACCTCAGAATGAAACTCAAAACTTCTTACAATGACTTTGCACAGTTTAGCCTCCATGATCCAGCCTCTTAGATCTGACCATTCTCACCTCAGAACAGCAGGATTATTAACTAACTGTAGGGGACAGATTTTGATTCTTCAAAGGAGCTTTCTGGCCTCCTGGCCTTTGCTGCTGTTGTTTCTTCTGCCCTAGAAACTTCTCTTGGATTATTCTTATCGAACCAGGTCTCAGGTTGAACATATATCCCGCTCCACAAAACCTTTCTTGCTCTTTAAGCTGGGTCAGGTGCCCCTTAGGGACGCCACTGTTCCACGTACTCTATGCATCAGAGCTCTGACCATGCTGGGCCGTCACTGTCAGTGGCAGGGCTGTCTTTCTCACTGCTCTATGAGATACATGACAGCAGAGAAAGCAGGGATCCCGGCTACTTTGGTCACCACTGGGCTCTCAGCACAGGGCTGGGCACAGAGGAGGGACTTGATAAACCATTACTGAACAAATGAATGAATGAGTACCTAGGACACTGTACGCAGAGACACTGAAATTCTCAAAGGCAGGGAGAGGAGGAGTCCTATTGTGGGGTTGTCTGGAATAATTTCAAGCTCTTGGCTCATGTTTTATTGTTCCTTTCTTTGTGCCTCATATTCCAGAATGTGGTCCTCCTGGATGGGGCCAGGGTCCTAGTCGTACTGGTGGGAGGGGTAGGTGCTGTGGCCATCGTACTCATCAGTAGTGAGGCAGCGCAGCATGAAGTGGCCCAGGTCATGTTTGGAGATGACCCTTGAGGGTCCTCGTCCATCCAGGGTCACTGTGTAGGCCCCCGTTAGCGGCTGGTCCCCTGTGAGGTAAAAACACAGAGAGTGGCTGAAGCAAATGTCTTTTCCCACTCCCAGTGCATGACTACTGCAAAGCCCTTGGCAATGCCACCCGTGCCCTGCCAGGCAGCACAACAGGCGAGAGGGACTTCCCACGTGCAGGCCCTTATCTGTACCCTTTCCTTCATTTGTTCAACAGCTCCTTGTTTATTTCCTATTATGCATCAGTGTGGTGCACTCAGTAGGGGACAAAATTGACAGGAATCCCTGTCCCCAGGAGACATTCATTCATTAGAAGAAGGCAACTAATGCAAACAAGTAAAAGAGACAATGTTAGATGGAGAGGGAGACTCAGACATCAGGCTGGGACCTAGGGTCACAAACGGCCAGCTGAGCCTTAGGGAGAGGAAGTCACTTCCCAGGGGTGTGGGGTGCCACTCTCCAGTGGCAAGGGCTGGATTAGTTATGGATTCCCCCCAACCCTGGGTGCTTTCCTGTCTCTGGACCCCACTAGGAGGACTGAGTGACAGGTCTCAAGTATGGTTCTGGGTTCTCCAGGCCCTGGAGGAAGAGACACATCTGTGAACAACGGACTGGTGTGTCCAATGCCAGGGGTACGACTAGGTCTTTCTTTTTTACTTCATGGTGCTGGGGATAGCATTCAGGGCCTTGTGCACACCAGGCAAATACACTACCCCTGAGCCACACCCCGGCCCCAGCCAGGTCTTCCTTAGTAAGGGACAGGAGACAGGCATAACCTGATGGTTCAGAGGGAATCATCTAGTGGTTGCACTATGATAATTAAAAATGATATCTGACAGCAACCGACTCAATGTAGGGATCGGATGTAGTATCACCCGGGCGGGGGTCATGTGCAATAAGGACCACGTGGCATTCCTGCCACGAATGTTTAATATGAATCAAAGAAAATAACCAGACAAATCTAGAACATGGGACATTTAAAAAGACACCCGAGTCAGGCATGGTGGTACGAACCTGTAGTGCCAGCTAGTCAGGAGGGCAAGATGGGAGGGTCTCTTGAGCCCAGGAATTGGAGAGCAGCCTGGGCAACACAGTGAGACTCCCATTTCAAAAAAATAAAATAGGGCTGGGGTTTTGGCCCAGTGGCAGACCACTTGCTTAGCATGTGTGAGATACTGAGTTCAATTCCCAGCACCACATATAAATAAATAAATAAGGTCCATCAACAACTAAAATATAAAAATAAAAAATAAATTAAAAAAATAAAATAGAGCTGGGCATGGTGGCATACGGCAGTAATCCTAGCTACATAGGAGGTTGAGACAGGAGGACTGTAAGTCTGAGGCCAGACTCAGCAATTTAGCAGGACCCTGTCTCAAATTAAAAAGAAAAAAGGACTGGGAATGTAGCTCAGTGTGGAGCACCCTTGAGTACCACCACGAATACGTAAATAAATATTAAAAAATCAAAATAAAAATAATACTTGGCTTGATTAATATTATGGAAAATATTTTTTTTAAAAAGGGCAGGGGGACATTGTTTCAGATTAAAGGGGAAATGCAATGTGTGATCCTCTACTGAATCTTTTTTTTTTTTTGGTGCTGGGGATTGAACCCAGGGCCTTGTGCTTGTAAGGCAAGCACTCTACCGACTGAGCTATCTCCCTAGCCCCTCTACTGAATCTTGATTTGGGGTGGAAGAGGTAGGTTGAAAAGACATTTTCTGACAATTGGAGAAATTTGAGAATGGAGTGGATAATGAATGATGTGAAAGTTAATGTTTGTTTCCTAAGGTGTGATAATGAGGCTTATGCAGATATCTTTCTTGGGAGATGCCTGTTGAGGTATTTAGGAGTGAAGTGTGACATGGTTGACAGCTTCTCTCAAGTAGTTCAGAAGTATAAACATATATAAATACTTAGGGGAAAATATACATGGAGAGATAAAGAGAGAGGTTCAGGACACAGCAACAGACTAACCAATAGACCTAGACAAAGGGTCTCTAATGGCTTCGACTGTTCTGGATGTTTGAAGGTTTCACATACATCAGAGAAACAAACCACACACACCCACGAAAAGCCCTCTAATATGTGACTCTGTGTTAACTACTTCGCAGGCATGATCTCTGGGTAGTCACTTCATACAAGGTTAAGAAGTAGAATAATGAGCCTGGCACTGTGGCGCATGTAATCCCAGTCACTGGGGAAGTTGAGGCAGGAGGATGGCGAGTTCGAGGCCAGCCTGGGCTACTTAGCAAGACTGTCTCAAAATCCAAAAAATTAAAATAAAAGTCCTAGTACCTACAAATGAAAACATAAACAAAGAAGTAGTATGACAAACCCTTTAGAGCTCAGGAAGCGCACTCAGGAAGTGAGTGGGCCACTGGGAATTTCACCAGCAGCTTCTCTTCCATGCAGCCTCACTGCTGACTCAAAGTCCTTAGATTCTGGTCCAAATAGGGTCCTAATACATCCCTCCTGTAAATATTGAACCTTGTTTGAACCTCTAAGGTGGAGGTCTTCTCCTGTCAGGGGTCCCAAGAAGGTCCAGAGAAAAACAAAGTTGCTTTTCTGATGGGCATACAAATGTGGAGAAAAAAACAAGTGCCCTGCCTCAGGGCCTTTGCACTGCTGTCCCCTCATCCCAGTTATCCCTTCCTCCAAATATTCACTTGGCTCTCATTTCCTCACTGCATAAAGCCATCTCCCCAGAGATATGGAAAGGAAACAGTGTTCCCTCTTCCACTGTTTCTTCAATCGGCTCATCACTGCCCAATATTAACATATGCCTGTCTGTATTTATTTATTCATTGATTCTTGGGATTAAACCAACAGACACTTTACCACTGAGCTACATCCCCAGTCCTTTTATTTTATGAGACAGGGTCTTGCAAAGTGGCTGAGGTCTCAACCTTGTGATCCTCCTGCCTCAGCCTCCCGAGTCGCTGGCAATGTGTCTCTCTCTCCCCGTGGTTTATCTATCCCCACTAGAATGTCTGCCTCAGGAGAACAGGGCCCACATCACCAACGCTTATATGGCCGCCAGGCACACATTCACAGGCAAGAAGTATTTGTTGAAGGAATAAGCCTCTCCCTAGGCCTGACTCAGTTGCTCTCAGAATGGGTTCCAGACCTGAGAAGCGAAAAAGGGTGCTTTTCCTTCTCCTTATGGTTCGCGCCTGGACTGTCCCCCAAAGTCTCAGTGTTGACGGCTCGGTTCCAAGAGCAGCAGTACTCGGGTGGGGCCTCTGGGAAGGTGACTGAATCTTGAGGGTTGCGCCTCATCAGTAGATTAGCCCACTGGTGGAGTCATACCTTGATGGCATTATTGGAGGTGGCAGAAACTTTGGGAGGGGCCTAGTTGGAGGAGGTATGTCACCGGGGACAAGACCTGGAAGGGTCTACCTTTTTTTTGTTTTTAGCTCCCAGGCATTCTACCTCTGAGCTACAGCCCCAGCTCTTTTATTTTTTATTTTGAGACAAGGTCTCACTAGGTGGCTGAGTTTGAACTTGAACATGTGAACCTCCTGTGTCAGCCTGCAGACTAGCCAGGCTGACAGGTGTGTGCCAGCAGCCTGGCTGGAAGGGTATATCTTGTCCCCAGCCCCTTTTGCTCTCTTTCTGCTTCCTGGTTGTCATGAGGTGAGCAGCTTCCTCTGCCATTATGTTTCTAACTCTTTATAGGCCTAAAAGCAAGGATCCAGGTGACTACGGACTGAAATCTCCGAAACCGTCAGTCAACATAAACCTTTCCTTCTTTGAATTGCTTTTCTCAGATATTTGGTCACAGTGACAAAAAGTTGACTAACATGCTGTATGA
Organism: Sciurus vulgaris; assembly: GCF_902686455.1. Lineage (NCBI taxonomy): Eukaryota > Metazoa > Chordata > Mammalia > Rodentia > Sciuridae > Sciurus > Sciurus vulgaris. The sequence continues at coordinate 51,044,907 of NC_136478.1, forward strand.
CAGGACCACAAGTGTTTCCCCACATTAGTTCACCTGACAACTACTAAGCACCTACAACATGCCAGGCCCAGTAATAGGCATCAGGAATACAGTTGTGAGAAATGAGACAAAACCCCTGCTTAGGTGGTGGTGGGGTGTGCCGCTCAGTGGAACAGCCCTGGCCTAGCAAGTTCAAGGCCTTGGGCTCCATCCCACAAACAAAAAACCCTCTGCTGTCAAAAAGCTGACATTTCAGTGAGGGACACACATACTAAATCAGATAAAGCAAGAATGTATCTTCTATGTGTGGTAAGTTTACGTTCTCTCCTCCTTGATTGTATCAGCCCCAATAACTTGTGGCCCCACCCCATCCCCATCCCCACCCTTGCCTCTGGCCCCAGGTGCTGGGGATTGAACCTAGTAGGTCTTGGGCATGCGAGGCAAGTGTAATAACTTGCTTCTAATCAACAACATGCAGTGGAAGTAGCACTAAGGGACTTTTGACACAAGGTCATAGAGATGATGTAGCTTCCACAAGGCCCCCTCTGGAGACTCTTACCCTGGGGGCCCAGATTCCATGGTGTGAGGAAGCCCTGGCCACATGTGGAGGACACCTGCAGGTATCCAGCTGATGTCTGCATCAACCAGCAGGTGTATCTATAAGGAGGTCTTCCATGTGACGCTGGGCCCGCCACCAAGTGACCGTACCACGTGAGACCCCAAAGAAGAGTCACCCACTGAGCTTAGTCACCTCCAGGTACTGGAATACAGTCACCATAAGCACGGTTTGTTTCACATTTCTACATTCGGGTGTTTCGTTAAGCAGAGATAACAGCCTGTCGGCAGGTTCAGAAGGGAGATTAAGTAAAGCAGGGAAGGGCAGGAAGCACATTCGCCTTTTTTTTCTTTTTGGAGGGGCACCTGAATATGAACTGGGAATTTCTTTCTCTTTTGGTACCGGGGATTGAACTCAGGGTGATTACTAAGCCACCTCCCCAGCAACCCAACCTCTTCTTTTCCTTTTTAAAAAATATTTAGCTGTCAATGGACCTTTATTTTATTTATTTGTATGAGGTGCTGAGAATCGAACCCAGTGCCTCACGCATGATAGGCAAGTGCTCTACCACTGAGCCACAACCCCAGCCCCCAGCACCTTCTTATAGTTTATTTATTGCTTTGCAGTACTGGGGATTAGAACCCAGGGCCTCTGTACTTGCAAGGCAAACACTCTACCAACTGCACTGTATCCCCAGCCCACTTATATCTTATTTAGAGACAGGGTCTCACTGAGTTGCTTAGGGCCTTGCTAAGTTGCTGAGGCTGGCTTTGAGCTTGCGATCCTCCTGCCTCAGCCTCCTGAGCTGCTAGGATGACAGGTATGTGCACTGATGTGCAATTTTAGGGTCGCCAGAGGGCAGGTGGGAACAGGCTGGCGGTGACAGGGCTGCTGGGTCCCAGCTCCACTCACCTATGTGCGGTGGCATCACGGCCACGTACTTCAGGCCTGACTCCTTCAGCACCTTGTGCATCCGGATGTGGTCATCGGTCACGTCCTGCAGTTGTGGGGGTACCTTGGCCGGGTCCCATAGCAGGAAGGCTGATGGGGAGACACAGGGCAGGGTCAGCCTGTGCTTTTGGGTCTTGGTCCCAGGACAAAAATGCTACAGGGGCTCGCTGCGGCCTCACAGTTGCAAGAATGGGATTCTTCCAGTCACTTCTCTCTCAAACCCCACCCAGAGCAGTCTGCAGATCACAGTCATTCTAAATCTGACCTTTTCTTACCCCTCCCAGTCCTATCCACTGTGACTGCTTGTTCTTCCCTGGTCTCCTTGTTCCTGACCCCCATCCCTCCCAGTCAAGGGAGCCTGCGAACACCTGACTCAGATCCTGTCCATGGTGCTCCATCTCACTCAGGGTGAAAGCCAAGCCCTCTTCAGATTCCACCCGACTGGCCCCATCAACCCCCCGACATCACGGCCTGGCACTTTCCCTTCCAATTACCCTGTGCCAGCCAGGCTCTGGCTGGCAGCCTTTGCAACTGCTGGTCTCTCCGCCCCAGTGCGATTCCCTCTCCGACTCCCTGCTTTTCCCTGCACACTTTGGTTAACGCATCAGTGCAACTTTTCCTGACCATTCTATTTAAAATTGCACCCCACCCTGACAATCCCCTTTACTTTGCCTGTATTTTCCCCTTAGTATCCTTCTCTGCTTTCAAACCAAAAAGTCACCCTTGGGCCTAATATACTTTGTCCCTCCTCCCCTAGAACATTAGTTCTCCAGGCAGGAACTTTGTGATGTTCACTCCTGCATTCTCAGCCCTTAGAAGGGCCTGGAACACTGTCGTCGCTCAGTGCATATTCGAAGGCATTACATAGGCCCAAGGCTATCATAAAAGCTCAGATTTTTAGAATACAAACCACGTCCCAACCATGCTAAATTTTTTTTTTTTTTTTTTTTTTTTTTGTACTGTGGATTGAATTCAGGGTCACTCAACCACTGAGCCACATCCCCAGCCCTTTTTCTACATTTTATTTAGACAGGGTCTCACTAAATTGCTGAGGCTGGTTTTGAACTCATAATCCTCCCGCCTCAGTGCCTCAGCCTCCCAAGCTGCTGGGATAATAGGTGTGCACCACCATGCTTGGCCAACCATGCTAAATGTTTTAGGAGTAGTTTGGTAAGCTGATAAGAGCTCGGGTTGCATCTAGGTTGAAGTTCTCAGTCCACCACTGGCCTCTGTTTCTTCATATGTGAATGGAGACGAGAGAAGCTGGAGTTAGGGCTGGGACATTGCTCAGTAGTAGAGCAGGTGCTCAGCATGTACACAGCCCTGGATCCATTCCCAGGACCAAAAGGAAGAACTGTGTTGCAGTTAAGCTGATGATTGCAATGTCTGACACAGAGTCAAACTGGATCACTGGTCACTGTGATTGTCCCACTGGTTCGTGGACAGCAGGATTCCCTCTTTACAAGAGAAAACCAAGTCTGAAGTGGGCGTCCAAGGCCACACAGGAAGGGCCTCCTCCTCATTCAGCACTGAGGACAGCCTCTGCCTCTAGGGGGCAATCATGAGTCCATTCTGTCTTCTGGGGATTTCTTTCTAATCCTCTCAGAAGAGCTCTTTAAAAAAACAACCCTCCCAGCTCAGGCAGTTCCAGCCAATCAAGGCTGAGGTAGGAGGATCTTGAGTTCAAAGCCAGCCTAAGCCAATTTAGCAAGGCCCTAAGCAACTCAGTCAGACCCTGACTAAATAAATACAAATAAGGCTGGGGATATGGCTCAGTGGTTAAGTGCCCCAGAGTTCAATTCCCCGAATCCGTACCCCCACGGAAAAAAAACCCTTTCCCAAACTGTGATAGATTAACTCCAAGCTCCTAAGAGGCCAGGATCTTTCTAATCTTGAAATCTGAACCTGGAGGGACTATTTAACGCTAAGATTTAGGGACTGGATGAGGTCTAGAGTTCGTTTCCTTGGCTGTGACAACAGCACTGTGTTCTAGAAGACAAAGTCCCTTTCTCAGGAGTTGCTCAAGGGCTCCCTGGGTATGTCACAGTACATCAAACAGTTTAGGAAAAGAAAAACAAAAATATTTGTGTGCATGTGTTTGTATACAGATAACCAATTATGATAAATACTAATGATTTTTTTGGCTAGTATAGGGTTTGAACCCAGAGCCTCACACATGCTAGGCAAGCACTCTACCACGGAGCCACATCCCCAATCCTTTTAAAATTTTATTTTAAGACAGGGTCTTGCCAAGTTGCCCAGGCTGGCCTTGGACTTTCAATCCTCCTGCTTCAGCCTCCGGGAGTTGCGGGGATTGTAGGTGTGTGCCACTGTGCCTGGCAATATTAATAATTTCTGAATCAAGGTGGCAACAATGTAGGTGTTCATTTTACTATTTTGTTTCTTCTGTTTGAATTTTTTTATAAGCCAGGCATGATGGTGCACACCTATAATCCTAGTGACTCAGTAGGTTGAGGCAGGACTATTGCAAGTTTGAGGTCAGTCTGGGCAACTGGTAGGATCCTGCCTTAAAGTAAAATAAATAAAGGGCTGGACTGTAACTCAGTAGTAGAGCCTTTGACTAGCATGTGAAAGGCTCTGGGTTTAATCCCCAGTACAATAAATAAATAAACTAACTAATTAATAATAATAAATATGGAAGATCGGTGTCGTGCATGGGCTTGTAGTGCCAGCTATTTGGGAGGCTGAGGCTGCCAGGTCACTGAACCCAGGAGTTTGAGACCAGTCGGGTAACATCACGTGACTTCATCTGAATTGCATGCAGGAGGGCATACAAACACAAAGAAAAGGAAAAAAAGAGAGAGAGAGAGACAGAAATCAAGAGTAGACCATTCTAAAATTACAGGTCTGAAATAATTTCTCCATTTCAAAGCTTGAAGGAAAAAAGCCTTAAGTGATTTTGCTTCCTGCCCTCCAGCTGGGCGTGACTGCCAGGTCCTGGAGAACCACTATTTTATATATATATTATATAAATATATATTTTATATATATATAACATATATATATATAAAACTATATATATTATATATACTTGTTGATGGACCTTTATTTGATTTATTTTTATGTGGTGCTGAGATTGAACCCAGTGCCTCACACATGCCAGGCAAGCCCTCCACCACTGAGCCACACCCCAGCCTGCTCCACAGCCCTTTTAGTATTCTATTCAGGACAGGTTTTTGTTGAGTTGTGTAGGCCTTGCTAAGTTGCTGAGGCTGGCTTTGAGCTTTTGATCCTCCTGCCTTAGTTTCCCCAGCCACTGGGCTACAGGTGTGTGCACAGGCCTGGCAAGTGGCTTCATCTCTAAGGGGCATGGACAGTACTTAGCATCCAGTAAATGCTGTTAGCATTGTTCTTTTTTTTTTTTAATTGAGCATTGAACCAGGGGTGCTTTATCACTGAGCGACTACCCCAGCCCTTTTTAATTTTTAATTTTGAGACAGAATCTCCCTAAATTGTTTAGGGCCTTGCTAAGTTTCTAAGGCTGGCCTTGAACTTGCGATTCTCCTGTCTCAGCTTCTCAAGTCACTGGGATCATAGTTGTGTACCACCAAGCCTAGCTAGCATTAATTGTTCTTGTTATGCGCCCTATAACTTTCTTTTTGGATTACTCAGGACAACTATTATAATTATTGTTATTATTTTGTGGTGCTGGGGACAGAACCCAGGCCTCGCACATGCAGGCCAAGTACTCTGCCACTGAGCCACATCCCCAGCCCCTCAGGACAACTACTTGGCGTAATGTCCAACTCTAACTCTCCATAAACTGGGAGCTCAGGGGTAAGAGCTGGTGTGTATCCATGCTCTCTCATTCTGCAAGGTTCCCCTGACCTCTCTTGGGCTGGGTCTCCTTTGGGCTCCCGTATTCCTCCCAGGCTTTCTCCTAACCTGGCCCTGACCCTCTGCCTGCCCTTCTCCAGCCCACCCTGTTCGTTTGGGATGTCCGCTAGATCATGAACCTGTTTACCACCTCTCTCTCGCATCTGGGAGTCCTGCAAGCGCAAAGTCAGGACTGTGCTGGTCACCACTATGTCCCCAGCATTATTCAGCAAGGGAAGGCACACAGCACAGTAACTCAGAACTGCTTCAATAGTCACTTTGGAGGGCCCTGGATGCCCGTCTAGTACCCACCCTCCGTGCGACCCCACCACCCACCCGAGGTGCAGGCCCGACCTTGTCCACTCCATGATCCTTCATGATGCCACAATGTTCCTGGTGCCTCGACATCACTGTAGTGGGACCTTAGAGGGGACAGAGAGTGGCTGTCACTGGTGGGTGCGGTGGTGGCGGCGGCAGGGGTGGCAGGGGTGGGGCTGGGGCGGGAGTGGTGCTGGGGGCCGAGGTACAGGAAGGGGCCGTGGACAGAGGGGGGGCTCAGTACTGAGATCAGTGCCAGTGCCCAGCAGCACGATGACAGCATCCTGCCCAGCTACGGTCTGTCCACGTCAGCTGCCTGCCGAACGTCACCCACTACCACGTGGTGCGGCTGGGGCCCCTCGGATGGCAGCCTGGAAGTGTCCCGAACCAGCACAGTCACCTCATAACCTGTGGGCAAAGGGAGCAGAGAGGAAGGTCAGCGGGCTTGTGGGCTGGCACTCGGGCTCCAGGGTGCCATGAGCCCCAAGGTCATCCCCTGGTTCCTGTTCTGGGGCAGTGCCTCTTCCCACATTTTGCTGGCACACCCACGGCTGAACTTGGCGATGCCTTCCTGCCCACCCACGCACACTGCAGGAGAGGCCTCCCCATGCCCCACCCCTCCCTGCCCTCCAGCACGCAAGGCTGACGTCTGGCAGGGCACCGCTCTGTGCTGCCCATCATGGTCCTGGAGGAACCCGGGGGACAGAGCTGCCCCTGAACTGACCACTGCAAGACTGGTCCCAGACCCTGACCCCAGGCCTCACTTCTAGAAGGCCCAGCCTTCCGTTAGTGGTCATTAAAGATTCTGAATATCACCTCAGTATGTCCCCTCCCAAAAGAATTTTAGCTAACTCTGTCTCCCTGGACCCCAGCGCGCGCGTGCGCGCACACACCACACAACACACACACACACCACACACTTCTTAAAGTTCACAACTAATACATTCCTTCTTCTTCCTTTGTTTTAAACAAAGGCAAAGAACTTAATGTTTTGGTGTATTGTAATGGAGATATATATATAAATACTTTTTAGTTGTAAATGGACACAATACCTATTTTATTTATTTACTTTTGTGTGGTGCTGAGGATCGAACCCAGTGCCTCACACATGCTAGGCAAGTGCCTCTAACACAGCTGCAACCCCAGCCCCATAATGTTATATTTTAAAAATAAAATGATTATTGTGATTTCTGTTACGTACTGAATGTTTCTGACCTCTCGAATTCAGGTGTTGAAGCCTTAGCCCCCAACATGTTCCGTAGGAGGTAGGCTTTTGGAGGCAATTGGGTTTAGATGAGGCCAGGAGGCAGGGTCCCCACAATGGGTTTACTGTTCTTTTTTGGTACAAGGGATTGAACTCAGGGGTGCTTAACCACTGAGTCATACCCCCAGCCCCTTTTTATATTTTATTTTGTGACAGGGTCTTGCTAAATTGCTTAGGGCCTCACTAAGTTGCTGAGGGCTGGCTTCCAACCTATAATCCTCCTGCCTCAGCCTCCCAGCCACTGGGATTGGGATTACTGTTCTCAAAAAAGGAAGCGAGACCAGAGCACTCTCTCCCCCTACCAAGTAAGGACACAGTAAGAAGGCCATCTGCACGTTAGGAAATGGACCCTCCCCAGGGACTAAATACGCAGTACCTTGAACTTAGAGTTTCCAGACTCAAATGGTGACCAAGGCATGTCCATTGTTTGTGGCCCTCTGTCTATGATATCTTCTTGTGGCTGCTCAAGCTCACAAGTCTAAAGATCATTCCCTGAAAAATGGACCCAGAGCTCCTTGAAGACTGACTCGAGGGCCCAGTCAGGAAGGGACAGATGAAGCTGTGGACCTTGCAGTACTAGAGGTAAACCAGGGCTTCAAGAGTGAAGGGGCCATGTGGAAATGACACCGTGAGGGCCTGGATCTGGAATGTCCCCCAAAGGCTCGTGAGCTGCAGGATTGGTCTCCTGTGCTGCAGGGTTCCAAGGTGAAGCTTTTGGGAAGTACTGGGGCACGAGGGCTCTGATCTCATCAATGGGTTTAACCACCAGTAGATTCTCATAACTTGACGGCATTATTGGGAGGCGGTGGAAACTGTAGTTGTAGGAGCTAGTTGAAGGGGGACATGCCCTTCAGGACTACAACTTGTCTCAGGCCCCTTCCTTTGGATTAGGCAATGGTTTCTTTTCTTCCTCCCTCTCTCTTTCCCTCCCTCCCTCTTCTTCTCTCTTCCTCTTTCTCTTTTTCTCTCTTTGAGACAAGGTCTTATTAAGTTGTCCATGCTGGCCCCAAACCCCTAGGTGCAAGCAATCCACTAGCCCCAGTCTCCTGAGCAGCCGGGATTACAAGCACACACCACACCAAAAGCATAACCAAAAAAAGCAAAAACAGATAAATTGGACATCATCAAAATTAAAGCCTTTTGTCCTTCAAAGACACCGTCAAGAAAGTAAAAATATAGCCAGTGTAATGGCACAGGTCTGTCATCCCAGCAGCGAGAGGCTGAGGCAGGAGGATCTACAGTTCAAAGCCAGCCTCAGCAAAAGCGGGGCCCTAAGAAACTCAAAGAGACCTGGTCTCCAAATAAAATGCAAAATAGGGGTCAGGATGTGGCTCAGTGGTGGAGTACCCCTGAGCTCAATCCCTGTTTACCCAATCCCCCCAAAAACAAAAGTAAAAATACCAGCTACAGAAGAGAAGAAAAATTTTGCAATCATATCTGATAAGGGACTTGCATTTAGGATATATAAAAGGACCCTTAAAACACAATATTAGGGCTGGGGTTGTGGCTCAGTGGTAGAGCACTTGCCTAGCATGTGTGAGGCACTGGGTTTGATTCTCAGAACCACCTATAAATAAATAAAATGAAGGTCCATGAACAACTAAAAAAAATTAAAAACAAAACAAAACAAAACACAATGTTAAAAACAAATGATCCAGCTAAACAGATGTACAACATCATTTAAATAAGATGAACAAATGGCCAACAAGCTATGAAAATAGGTTCAATACCATTAGTCGTCATGGAATGCAAATCAAACCACAATGAGATCACTTCACACCACCAGGAAGGCTAGAGTAAAGAGAGATGTATGCCAGTGACCGTGTGAGGACAAGAGCCCTCAGACACTGCTGCTGGCCACGCAGAACAGAACGGTACAGCTGCTCTGGCAATCAGCCCGGCAGGTCTTCAGCAGATCAAACACAGCGCTGCCATATGACCTAGCATTCTGAGATCTCTGCCCAGGAGAAACGAAAACATGTTTCCACGCAAAACTTGCATGTGTATGTTACAGTAGCATTATTCATAACATCTATCAACTGTTTAATGAATAAATGCGATATCCTTTGGTAATATAAGGAAATGACATGCTACAACATGCACCTTGAGAAAAAAATTTTTTTTTTCCCAAATGAAAGAAGACAGTTACAAAGAACCAACATTGTATGATTCCATTAATGAATGGAATAATAAAAACAGAACAGGCAAATCCATACGAACAGAAAGTAGGGGAGTGCTTGTCTGGGACTGGGGAGGGGTTGGGTAGGAAAACAGGATTGATTGATTGATTGATTTTTGGTACTGGGGATTTAACCCAGGGCCTTGCTACCAACTTAGCTATATCCCCAACCCCTTGGGTTTATTTTTTGGCTGATAAAAATGTTTTTCTTGTACTGGGGATTGAATACAGGGTTACTCAATCCCTGAGACACATCCCCACCCCTTTTTATTTTTTATTTTGAGACAGGGTCTTGTTAAGTTGCTTAGGGCTTGGATAAATTACTGAGGCCAGCTTTGGATTTGTGATCCTCCTGCCTCAGCCTCCTGAGCCACTGGGTTTACAGGTGTGCACCCAGTGTCAAAATGTTCTAAGTTGATTGTGAGAATACTTGCACAACTCTGAATATGCAGAACCACTGAATGGTATATTTTAAATAGGTGAATTATGTAGCGTATGACTTATAGCTCTATAGTGCTGTTATAAAAAAATGCAAAAGCACTGATCATGCCTGAAATCCCAGCAGCATGGGAGGTTGAGGCAGGAGGACTGCAAGTTCAAAGCCAGCTTCAGCAATTTAGCGAGGCCCTAAACAACTTAGAAAGACCTGTCTCAAAACAAAAAATAAAGGCTGGGAATGCAGCCCAATGGTTACACACCCCTGGGTTCAATCCCTGGTACCAAAAAACTAAAACAAAAAAACCGCAAAAGCAAAACCAAGACAAATGAACCAAAAGTTTAGCACAGCACCTCACACTGACATAAGCCCCATCTCATTGTTCGCTGTCATGCCTTTTGATCATCCCACAGTTTTATCCCTTGGCCTGGACCAGCCCTGAGTCTTGTTCCTGGCCCCTTCCAGGTCTCCTCTAGGCTCCTGTGCCCTGGCCTGCTCCCTCCAACCACACTGCACCAGGCAGTCACAACCTTCCAGTTATCCCTAAGAGCCTCTGCTCAGATGCCTCCCACGACCCCGAAGGCCACAGCAGATAAGTCCTGAGACCGCCTCAGGGCCCTCAGGACCTGACCTTCCTCCTCTCCAACCACCACTGCCCTCTCTGTACCCACTGCATTTCTTTCAGTTCCTCAAACACAACCCGCTGCCTCCTGCCTCCTGGCCTTTGCGCTCTGCCTGGAGCACACTTTGCCCTCTCTCACCTGGTCCCCTGGTCACTTGCACTTCCTCTGTCATGGGACTCCTGCTGCTGACCTGGAGTGAACCACGAGCCCTGAGTCCAGGGGCTGTCCCATTCACTGCCATCTCCCTGACCTGTTACAAATGTGAAAACTCAGGCTTTACTGTCCTACGGACCCAGGTTCAGACTCTAGCCCTACCACTCTCTGGCCGAGGAACCTTGTGCAGCCCCCTCCTGGATCAGACCTCAACTTCCTGGTCTCTGAAAGGAGACCACCACACTGGGCCTCCCCATCCCTTGTGATCCCCTTCTCATGGAGGGCGACACCAACATGGTGGGAGCCGACCTGGCCGTTGCCCAACTGCCACTACCAATTCAAACAAACCCCAGTGGGCTGGGGACGTAGCTCAGGTGGTGACCTGCTGGCCTGGCACGAGCGAGGCCCTGGGTTCAGTCCCCAGCACCACACAAAATAAGCCACTACAGAACCCTAAAGGTTGTGCACATGTCTTTCTTTCTTATTTTTCTTTTTTAAGTACTACTTATTAAGAGGCGCTCTACCACTGAGATAACATTCCCATCCCCGTTTTATTTTGAGACAGGGTCTTGCTGAGTTGCAGAGTCTGGCCTTAAACTTTCGATCCTCCTCCCGCCTCAGTCTCCTGTGTGGCTGGGATTGCAGGCATGTGTCACCAGGCGTACATCTTTTATCTTTTTAATTTTGGGGGTACTGAAAATTGAACGGAGGGGTGCTTTCTCACTGAGCCACAACTCCAGCCCTTCCTACTTTTTATTTTGAGACAGGGTCTGACAGGGTCTCACTAAATTGCTTAGGGCCTGTCCAAGTTGTGAAGTGTGGCCTTGAACCTGTGGTCCTCTTACCTCAGCCTCCCAAATCGCTGGGATTACAAGTATGTTCCAACATGCCCAGCCGCACGTATCTTTTTTAGAAACATGTTGTTATGGTCTGAATGTTTGTATTTCCTCCGAAATGCATCTGTTGAAAGCTAATCACCAAGGTGATGATATCAGAAAGTACGCCTTCGGGAGGTGGGTTATGAGGACCCTGCTCTCATGAGTTAGAATTGTGCCCATATCAAAGAAATCCCAGAGAGCTAGCAAGTGGGGATACAGCTGGAAGCACCATCTACCAGCAATGCCTTGAGTCTTCCAGACTCCAGAACTGTGCACAGTGCATTTCTGTTGTTTATAATCACAGAGATAAGGTGTTTGTTAGAGAAGCCCAAACAGACCCAGACACATTCTCCCAACCATGAGAGCTTTGAACACAGGCACAGCATAAGGGTCCTGTGGGTGCTGACATTATTAGTGATGAGTGGCAACACTCATAAAGATCCCCCAAATGCCTTCTATAAATAAATGAGTAAATGGGGTGTTTTTTTAAAAAGAATTTTTAGATCCCCAGAATCACACACACAAATTTTTTAGAACTTAATTCACATTTATCTTTTCTTTTCTTTTTGTGGTACTGGGGACTGAATCCAGGGGTGCTGCTCTGTTACTGAGTCACACCCCCAGTCTTTAATCTTACTTTGAGACAGGATCTCACTGAGAGGTGGTCTCAAAACTTGACTTGTAGGCTGGGGTTGTGGCTCAGCGGTAGAGCACTTGCCTAGCAGGTGTGAGGCGCTGGGTTTGATTCTCAACACCACATATAAACAAATAAATAAATAAAATAAAGGTTCATCGACTACTAAAAAATAAATTTTTTAAAATATTTGACTTGTGATCCTCCCATCTCAGCCTCATAACTCACATTTACATTTAAAGAACCAGATGTGGCCAGGAGCTACCATATCAAATAGTATGGCTTCATACATTTTACCCTTTATAAAGAACAAGAGTCTTCAAGAGATATTTCCAAGCTTTTTTTTTTTTTAAGAAATTCCTTCCCTTATTTACATTTTTCTGTTAATTTTATTTTGAAATAAATAGACCTATAGAGAAGTTGCAGGACCCAGATTTTTCATTTTTCCTTTTGCCTTATTTGTCTCTCTGTAAATATAACATGCATAACTACATGCATTTGCATATAAATATATTTATACATGTACATAGAGAAATACATGCATTTTCCCCCAATTATGAGAATAAGTTGCAGGTCAAGTCTCTTTAAAGCTTTTTTGATCTCAATCTTCAATATAAAATGGATTTTACTGTCTAACCCAGGGCGTGCGAGTGCGCACACACACACACACACACACAAACACACACACACATAATTAAAACAAAAGTTTCACTAAGCTAAAAATATGTGATACATTTTGATACTGCTGTGACTTACATACTTCTGAACCCATTATGACCTACAGTTTGACAAGCACTGGATTACAACACTACAAAGTAGCTATTATCATGCCTATTCTGAGGATGGGAAACTCAGACACAACTTTAGGTAAATGGGCCAATGCCACACAGCTAGTACATAGGGAAGGTAAAATTTTTACTTAAGCAAGTCTGATCCAGAGTCTGCAGAATTCAGAGCTAGGGCTATAATGTGAATTCAATCAACCAAGGTGTATTTACTCATCACCAGCTATCATGGCTATGGTTCTAAGCCCTTCCCATACAGTATCTAATTTAATCATTGTAAGTGACCCAGGGCAAGTTAACTAGTAATCTCATTCCACTTTACAGATATCTAGGCACACAGTTCTAGATGACAAAGCATATGGTCACACAGGTGTTAAGTGGCAGAGTTGGCCACCTGAAGGTAGGCAGCTGACACTATTTGTGCTGTCAGGACTCAGTCTGCTTGAATCACACTAAGATAATAAACCTCATTCAATTTAGGGCAGGGCTTTCCCTAGACTCCAACTCATTCCCCTGGGAGCAGTCCTAGTGTGACCATCAGGTGGGCCAGCGGACCCCAGTGGCATTGGGGAGTAAAGGTGAAGAAACATGGAAATCCCGGTATTCAGGATGACTCAGCACTTTCCAACTTCTCCCTCTTCCTTCCGCACGCCTACCCTAGAAATTCTGATCAGCAAATGGTTTTCGCTGGTCTTCCTGCCCTCAAGTCAAGATCCTCACAAGATCCCCAGGGAGGAGGTCAGCCTGCCCAATGAGGAAGTTTCAGAAGAGGCCCAAGGGAGGGCTGGGCTGGGAGACAACAAAGTGGGATACTGGTGGTGGCCTCCACCTTTTGGGGCATGGAGATAGTCAATATCTTCAGAGTCACGGGTGCTTGCACGGGTGGGGCTCTATATCTTGAAGTTCCAGGCCCAGACAGGAGAAGCTGGGGGATCCTGCACCCTCTTCTGGAGCAACTCTGAATTTTCAGCCCTGGGTGACTTTCCTAGGACGAGTGCTCCGGAGTCTTGCTCATGTCTCAGTGACCTCTTTCTGCTAGAAGCTCACAGCAACCTGCCTCCTGAACTCTTCTATTTCCTGCTCTTGTGTCCAAGCCAAAGCCCATGGACATTTTTGGAGTATGAACTGGGTTCAGATCCCAGCACTGCCACTTACCAGCTGTGATATCGGGGCAAGTCATTTCTGGGTTCAGTTTTCTCATCTGTCAAAGGAGGAACGGAATACTAGTCCCCACTCCAAATGAGGGCTGCCGGGATTTAACTCATGTAGAGAGAAAGCACTGCTGGGCAGCAAGCCCTTGCTAGCTTAGTAAACCCTCTCAGGATGTGCTAAAGACCACCCCCACCACAATCACAACCACAATCACATTTCATAACACCTCTGGGTTTACACATAACTGTGTCACAAGGAGTCTCCTAGGCTCCCATAGCTAATTCCTGTGCCTTGGTCTCCCATAAAACGCAGTATCGCAGTCTCCCCTATTTCTGCCCCAGCACCCCCGCATTTGTTTCGCTCCCTGAATCTCCACACAACCTGGTTGGGGCACTGATGACCCCAACCAGCCTCTGCCCGGCTCCAGCACCCTGATGTCTCTTCCTAGTGCTCTGCGGGTGTACCCTGTGACTCCCCCACCCGCCCCGGCTCATGCCTGCTTGCACCGCCTGCGCCATGGTGGTGAGCCCGGTCCTGCCAGTGGCGCCGAAGATCGCGATCTTCTTGACAGCCATGTTTCGGGGTCCTGGGTATGCAAGGCCCGAGACTCAGGACGCGCGGGAACCCAGTGACTGCTGGGCTGCACTCTCCGCGCTTCCCTGTCGGAGGAACGGGGCGGAGTCGGCTCCGAGGGGCCGGCCTCGGCCTGCCCCGCCCCCTGCCCAAGTCAACTGGGTGGGAGGTGGAGGCTAACAGGCCTCGCCCCCCGCTGGGAGGAACGCTGGAGTCAACTTGCGGTTTTTTTTATTTTTCCCACCGCCTAGCACCACCTTCTCCGACCACCCTTTAGACTTGGAGGAACGCCTCCAGCCAGAAAGGGAGCAAGTGGGCGGGGCCAGGAGAGGTGTCGCTCGGCGCCCCGCCTCCGCGCTCCCACCGGGGAGGGGCGGAGCGACGAGCCACGCCCACCGGGCTTTCCTGGCTCACGCATTCTCCCGGCGCTTGCAGGCAGTGGTGGTACTTGCACTACTGTCCAGGATCTCCTGCAACAAACAAGGGGAGAAGTGAGGGAGGACAGTGTGGGTGTGTGGGTGTGACAACGGGTAATGCATGTCTACGCACCTGTGTGACCCTAAGTCACCACAAGGGAGAGCACGATTGTGGATGACAGCTTGAACCTTTCTTGTGACTGTGACTCCACGTGTGGTCAGCATTTTCGCTGCTCTTTTGTGACATTGTGGTGACACTGTGGAGACACTGTGGATGACACTGGGTCAGCCTGTGTGATATAGTGTGTGAGATTTGTGTGAGGTCAGTTATAATATAGAGTGTGAGACTATCAGATTGTGACTGTGTAACGCCACATGTGTCATGTAAGGGTGTGTGACTATTATCATTCAAGTACATGACTGTGGGTGTTACTGTCGCTGCGATGCTATTCGTGGCTGGTAACTGTGTGATGTGAGTGTGCAGCAGTGCAGGATGTGTCACCCAGTGTGATTGGGTGACTGGTGTGACAAGTTTGCGTGTGTAAAATTGTATGTCACTGTGTGATTGTGAAGCTGTGCATGATGTGTAAGTATATAACAATTTGTGATCCCCGGGGAATGTGCGGCAGTGTGTGACACGCGTGGTTGTGTGTACCACCACATTGGTGGTGGCGGCATAATGCGTGTGTCGTGGTGTGGAATGCTGTGTGTGACTTCGTGTGGCATTTTGAAGGTTTGACCCTGTGTGACTCCATATGAGGGAGTGACACTGGATGTGGGGAGTGTGTGTGTGACGTTGCAAGTGACCCCGTGTGTGGCCGTGTGGGAGTGTGGACTGTGCGTGACGCTACCTCTGCCCCTCTGCTACCTCTGCTACCTCAGCGGTGTATAAACGCGAGGCCGGGTGTGCCAGTGCGGGGACCCGGGCCGCAGGCGACCGGGGCCGCGGGGCCCGCGGCGGGAGGGGGTCCCGGGGGCGCGCGGAGCGCGGCGGCGGCGCGAGCTGGGGGAGGCGCGGCGACGGCGGCGGCGCATGCGGATCTGGCGGAGCAGCGGGCCGGCGGGGCAGAGCAGAGCCGGGCCCGGCCCGGCGGCGGACGCCGACAGGGGAGGCTGTCGGGCGCGGCGAGCAGCGGGGACAGCAGCAGCGGCGGCCGCTGGCTCAGGTGAGCGGCGTTGCGGCCCATGGCCCCTCCCCCAGAACCTCTCCACCTGCCTGAGCATCCTCCCCCGCGCCTTGGGTACGGCCTGAGCTCCTGGGGTCTCCCTTGTAGAGTGCAGGCAGGAGAACGGAGGCAGAACCAACCCCTAATCCCCAGCCTAGTCCAGCCTCCATGCGTGGGTCTTCCATGGGGCCTGGTCCTTCCCAGGCCCCCCTCCTCGGGCACGGTGTCTGGACCGCCGCTAGAGAGGCGCGGCTTTGGAAGGGTTAAAGCATCCAATCCCACCCGAAGCCCGGTGCGGGTGCCGGGCCAGCCTTTACTGAGGCCGGGCAGGACAACCCTTCCCACCTCCCCCCTCGCCTTCTCTCTTCTTTCTCCATTCAATCACCATGTAAAGGCCAGAGCTGCTCTCCCGACCTGTCAGAAAGCTCACCAAGTGCTAAGCGCCTCCCCATCCCCAAGTATCATTGAGGAAACAGTTGTGACCCCCGTTTAACAGGGAAGGAAACCGAGGCACAGAGAGGCCAGGTTAAAGATGCAGGGAGAATAAAGTAGGACTGAACTAATTTCTGTCCGACTCCAGAACAGGCACTTGGAATTGCTAAGATGTGATCAGAGGATGGAGAGAAATAGTGGGCTGGGGGTGTAGCTCAGTGGTAGACAGTTTTTCTAGCATGTGTGAGGCCCTGTGTTCTGTTCCCAGCACCACAGGAGGGGAAAGAAACAGCAAGAAACATGTATTGAGGGTTTGCTGGGAACCTGGTACCATGTTCCCTTTATCATTAACTCATCTTCAAACACTCCTAGGGTTTGCACAGATGAACAAACTGAAGATCAGAGAGGGGAAGTGACTTGGCCAAGGTTACACAAGTGGTGGGTAACCATGTGCCCACTTACAACTTGCCATGGAAGAAGAGAAGAATAACAATGGATTTTGGTGTGCCCACTAAAAGGGATTATCTCTACCACACTTACCACAACCCAGGCCCTGGCTGCCTTCCTGAAATCTAGTGGGTTAGAAGCCCAGCACAGAGACACATTCTTGTAATCCCAGCAACTCAGGAATCTGAGGCAGGAGGATTGCAAGTTTGAGACCAGCCTGAGCAACTTGTCAAGATTTTGTCTCAAAATTTAAAAAAGGGCTGGGAATGTGACCCAATGGTAAAACACTCCTGGGTTCAATCCCCAGTACTGCAACAAACCAAAACACAACCTAGTGGGTTAGCAACGGTCTGGGTCTTTTGAGAAGGAGGCCATTGGTCTAATCCCCTCCATTCTTAGTCTTAGAACCAGGCCAGAGGTCCAGGAGGGTGGAGATGTACCTGATAACACCCACTTTTTTAGAGTTCCTATTGACAATCTAGTGTGTTCTAAAGCATAACTCTGAATTCAGACGTGTCAGTTGACTATTGTCACAATAATGCTGCATAACAAATCACCCCCAATCTCAGTTCTTAAAACCCATTTATTTAGCCATTGAGGCCTGAGCTCAGTGACTTGGGCTATACCCAGCTGAGCAGTCCTGCTGGTCTCTGCTGGGTGCACTTCAATGTTGAGATCACAGTGGGGCACTGCTCTCACTGACCTTGGCTGGGTGGGCCAGTGTGGAAGTTGGAGGAGCTGCTGGGTCTTAGACCTGGTCTAGCCTAAGCGTGTCTTTCTCATGGCCAAGGTCAAGCACAAGCAGAGCACATTAGATCTCTTGGGTGAGGCTCAGAACTGGCACACCAGCACTCTCACCCAATTCTCTTAACCAAAGCGAGTCAATGACAAAGGGTGTGGCTTCAAGGGTGAAGAATTAGGGCCACTAATACAGTCATTCTATCACAGTGCCTGTGTTTGAACTCTAGCTACTTACTGGTTGTATTACTTGGGCAAACAATTTAATCCCTTTGTACCTCTGTTTCCTTCTTTGCAAAATGGGCCCAATAATAACCCATCACTAGGGAATTAAATTTGTCAGAATTAAATAGGAGAATGCATGTAAAGTACTGAGCACAAGACAAATGTTCATATTGTTATTATTACTGCATTATGGAGTTCTAGTGATAACAAAGTTATTGTTCTGATAATAATAATAACAATGACAATTGCTGAGCTTCAACCCTGTGCCAGGCATTAAGTCAAGTACTTTACTGCAGTCCTGTGAAGTAGTCAGGGTAAACATTATCATCATTATTATTGCAAGACAGAGAAACTGAGGGTAAGAGAGGACACAGGACTTATAGCTACTCATTGTTAGAAGGGACTCCTCTGATTCCGTGTGGTGGCTTGTGCCTTTAATCCCTGTGACTTGAGAGGCCAAGGCAGAAGGATGGCAAGTTTGAGGCCAGTCTCAGTAACTTAGCGAGACCCTGTCTCAAAAAAAAAAAAAAAAAAAAAAAAAAAAAAAAGAAAGAAAGAAACAAAGAAAAAGAAATGAAAAGGGCTGAGAATGTAGTTCAGTGGTAAAGTGCTCCTGGGTTCAATAACCAGTACCATGCAAAAAGACAAAAAACAAAAAACCCAAAACTGGGCTGTCTGAGC
Organism: Sciurus vulgaris; assembly: GCF_902686455.1. Taxonomy (NCBI): domain Eukaryota; kingdom Metazoa; phylum Chordata; class Mammalia; order Rodentia; family Sciuridae; genus Sciurus; species Sciurus vulgaris. Next base: position 51,063,330 of record NC_136478.1, read on the forward strand.
TCAGGCCTGTTTCCAGTCCTAACATGCCTCTCCCTGTCCCCAGGCCTCAGCTTCCCCAATGGCGCAGGTTCCAGGGGAGGTGGACAACATGGAGGGCCTGCCCGCCCCCAACAACAACAACCCTGCCGCTCGCTGGGAGAGTCCAGATCGGGGCTGGGAGCGGGAACCTCCAGCTGCTTCCACAGCAGCCGCTTCTCTCTTCGAGTGCTCGCGGATCAAGGCCTTGGCAGGTACCCGGGGAGGGCTGGGTGGGCCAGAGTGTGGAAGTTGGAGGGGCTGCTGGGGAGGCATCTGTGCATCTTAGCGCCTGAGTCTTGACAGCTCGGAGCATGGGAAAGAGTGGTACTTAGTGCTTCAATCTCCAGGCCAGCTGTGGCCAACAGAACTCTCCACAATGACAGTAGTGGTCTGTATCTGTGGCGTCCAGTATAGTAACTGCTAGTGTATATGGCTTGAGTGCTTGAAATGTGCCCAGTGCTACTTGAGGGACTGTTTTACATTTTATTTTATTTTATTTATTTATTTATTTATTTATTTATTTATTTTGCGGTGCTGGGGATTGAACCCAGGGCCTTGTGCTTGCGAGGCAAGCACTCTACCAACTGAGCTATATCCCCAGCCCTTATTTAATTTTGATTAATTTAGATTTGAATAGCCATTTGTGGCTTATGGCTTCTGTATGGGGCAGCACAGCCTTAGAACTTTTGAAATGTATAATCCCAGAAATATGAGACTTTGAAAGCAATGTCTTGGGATCCTCAAATGCAGAACAGTTGAACTTGAAGACTCTGAAAGGTCACACTTAGAGATTCTTCAAAACTGAGACCTTTAGAGATGGAGACCCTTATCACAGACTTTACATATTTTAATCATTGACCTCTAGGGTCTTAAAGCCTTAGAAACCTAAACCCTAGCAGGCACAGTGGTGTACACCTGTAATTTCAGTGATACAGGAGGCTGAGGCAGGAGGATTGTAAGTTTGAGGCCAGCCTCAGTAACTTAGTGGGACTATGTATCAAAATAAAATAAAAAGGGCTGGGGTTGTAGCTTAGTGATAGAGCTATAGTTTCTTTTGTCATAGTTTTTAGACTATATCATCTAGGGAATAATGACAAGAAAAGAAGTCCTACACATGTCTGGTATGGATATAGGTTTTTTCCTTACATTTTCAATCCCTAATTTAATGAATTACCAGATTAGGAGGCCTAATTATACTGAAATTAATGGAATTTCTAAGGTTTTGAGCAAGGATATCAAACTCAAAGTCCTCTAGGAAGTTGGTGACATACATGAGTAAGTGGACTGGGGGCTCTGGTCAACTGGGCCCTGGTCACCAGCTCCAGCCATGAGAAAATATGGACCCAAAATTATTAGGTCTGATATTGATACAAAATTTCCCAATTAAAAAAAAAAATTCATGTCACAAAGTATGCACCAGATTCAACCCACGGATTGCCATTTTCTGATCTGGAAACCTAGACTGATATAAACATACAGTTATAGAAACGTAAACTTAGCGTTTTACTTTTAGGCACTTAGGACTCTAAAAATGTAGGACTGGAGTTGTGGCTCAGTGGCAGAGTACTTGCCTGGCATGTGTGAGACACTGGGTTGGAGTCTCAGCACCACATATAAATAAATAAAATAAAGGTCCATTGCAACTAAAAAAGTATTTAAAAAAAAAAACCCTAAACACATAGGAACACATCAACTTTGAATTCTAGACTTTAGTATTCTGTGCCTACTCTGTGCCTGGCCCGTGCTGGGCAATAACAGCTGTTCATTCAGCCAACCTTGGTTCTGCCCTTTCAGCGTCCTCAGTCCAGTGGGGACTGACTTAGATCCAGCCAATAATGAGTCAGGGTCAGGGTGAAGGAGGCACAGGCAGAAGGTTATGATGGGGAGCACAGGAACCCAGAGGAGGTAACTGATCTAGCCTAGAAAATTAAGGTGGGCTTCCTAGAGGAGGAGATGTCTAAGTTGAGGCCTAAGGGATGAATAGGATGAATTCTGGAGTGGAGAGTGGAAGAATGTTCTAGACAGAAGGAACAGCCTATACAGCGGTTGGGAGTGGTGTGAGAGAGGAGGCTGCAAGAGAGGAGCACAAGAAGGGAGCGGGGCGGTGAGAGTCAGCCTTACAGGCCTCGTGGGGCGCTGGGGAGCCCTGGAAAGATGTGAAGTGGAGTGAGATGTAGGAAGATAAGAATTGAGCATTCTTCGCACCTAAGACCCAGGCATGCTTCAGAGAGCATCTAGCCCAGGGAAATGTAGGAATCCCCCCTTTATTTATTTAGATGTTGATGGGCCCTTATTTTATTCATTTATTTATATGCAGTGCTAAGAATCGAACCCAGTGCCTCAGATGTGCTAGGCAAGCGCTCCACCACTGACCCCAGTTCTAGGAATCTCCTTTAAAGGGAAAAAAATAAAATTTCCCTTGCCCACTTAAATGACTGTTGTACAGACTCCGTTAAAAATCTCCTGTGCCTAATTTTTCTATCGCTCTGCAACTAAGACACATGTGCAAAGGAACTCCAGACCCAAACCACAAAACCAGCAGCAACCAGCTTCCTCGCTCCACTCCAGCTGCTCAAAATGCAAACAGTCCATGGGCCACTGCTGTGCATGTCTTTCCCTCCTGGATGGATACCAGGGCCTCAGGCATGCCAGGCAAGCACCCGACCACCGAGCCCCAGCCCCGCCCAGTTGCATTTCTTTTGCATCCCTTTGCCCACTTCTCTCATGGGTTTTCTCTGTTCACACTGAGGCAGGACCTTTGATGGGAGTCCCCTACCACGTGATCTTGCATGAATCACGCAAGATGTTTTGAGGACCTCATGTTCAGGGAGTTTCATTCCCCAAGCCACAGTTGGTGGCTCTCTCTCATCATTGGTGTGTGTGAGGCCCCTCTCCTCTTTCGTTTTTATGTCTCATCTTGATTCCTTCTCCCCCACAGGCAGCCATTTGAATAGTTCTAACGTGAATTCTCTCCTTTGCATGAGGATGATTTTACAAAATGTGTGTTGCTAATTAGCGTACATGCGTGTGTGTATAGCATTTCTTTTCTTTCCTTCCTTCCTTCCTTCCTTCCTTCCTTCCTTCCTTCCTTCCTTCCTTCCTTCCTTCCTTCCTTCCTTCTTTCTTTTCTTTTCTCTTTTCTCTTTTCTTTTCTTTTCTTTCTACCAGGCATTGAACTTGGGGGCGCTTAATCACTGAGCCATATCCCCAGCCCTTTTTTGCATTTTCTTTAGAGACAGGGCCTCTAAGGACTAAGTTGTTGAGGTTGGCTCTGAACTCGTGATTCTCCTGCCTCAGCCTCCTGAGCCACTGGGATTACAGGGGTGCACCACCACGCCTGGTGTGTGTGTGTGTGTGTGTGTGTGTGTGTGTGTGTGTATAGTTAATTTTTTATTATTGTAAATAATGTAGTACATACACCCAGAATGGCAGAAAAAGTTCAGATTAAGAGTGCTCACTGTTTCCACAAATGAGCACTTTCTTTTTAACCAGCATTCATGTGTTATTCAGTTTTCCATCACTGTAACAAAATGCCAGAGATAATCAAATTATAAAGAGAAAATGTTTATTTTCGATCATGGTTTTAAAGGTTTCAGCCCATGGTCAGTTGACCTTGTTGCTTCTGGGCATCCACTGGTGAGGAAACAACCATGGTAGGGAGCCTATTGTGAAGCAAAGAAAGAAGAAGGGATTAGGGTCCCAATATTCCCTTCAAGGTATGCCACCAATGACTGAGAGATCTTCCGCTAGGCTCCACCTCTTAAAGGTCCCACCCCCTCCCAATAGGGCTGTGATCTGGAACCAATCCTTCACCACACCGGCCTCTGGGAGACAATTATTCAAACCATGGCACATATCAAGAAACAGAATATGGCTGGGCACAGTGGCGCATGCTTGTAATCCCAGTGACTTCTGAGGGGGAGGCAGGAGGATTGCATGTTCAAGGTCAACCTAAGTAACTTAGCGAGACACTGTCTCAAAATAAAAATGAAAAGGACTGGGAATGTAGTTCAAAGGCAAAGTACCCCTGGGTTCAATCCCAATACCAAAATGATGATGATACTACTGTTAACAATAATAAATGAATTAAATAAAAAATTTAAAAAAAGGCAGTCCCTGGGAAGTCCCATTGGGCTACCTCCCTATTAGTACCATCCACGTATAAACACTCTTCTGACTTTTAACAGCAGGGGCTTGTTTTGCTGGTGTTCAACCTGACATAAGAGGAACCATGCATCGTGTACACTTCAGTGTGTCGCTTTATTCACTCAACATCATGCTGAGAGATTTCTTCATATCTTTTGTACTTACAGCCTATTCCTTCTTATTGCTGTACAGTATTCCTCAACGATGTGCACTTGAGTTGCTTCTAGTTGGAGGTCACAGTGTAGGCTTTGGTGGGCAAAAGCTCTCATTTATGGTGGTTAATAGCTACCCAGGAGTGAAACTGTTGGGTCATAGAGCAAGTATATGTCTATCTTTAGTAGAAACTGATGGTTTATATTGTTTTACATTCCTACTGGTGCTGTATGAGAGATTCAGTTGCAGTACATCCAACGCCTGATATAGCTAGTCTTCTTAATTTTAGCCATCCTGGCAGGTGTGCATTCTTTTGTGGGTTTCTTTCTTTTTTTCTGTTTCTTTTGAATCAGGGATTGAACCCAAAGGTGCTTAACCACTGACCCACATCCCCAGCCCTTTCTTTTAAATTTATTTTTTATTGTAAACAAATGGGATACATCTTTTTTCTCTATGTGTACATGAAGTAGAGTACATGATTTGTGAAATCATACATTTACCTAGGGTAATAGTTTTTGATTCATTCTGTTATTTTTTTCCTTCTCATCCCCCAGCAATTTTTTTAATATTTTATTAAAGGCAGGGTCTCTCTGAGCTGCTTAAGGCCTCACTAAGATGCTGAGGCTGGGTTTGAACTCTTGATCCTCCTGCCTCAGCCTCCTGAGCTGCTGGGATTATGGGGGTGCACCACCTCACCGGGCTTCTATTGTGCTTTCTTTGCACTTTCCTGATGACTATCACCCTTTTTCTTATTAAATTCTCTGTCTTTTTCTTATGGTTCTGCAAGAGTACAACTCCTTCACCAGATTTATATGCTGTGAATTTTTTCTTCCACTTGGTGGTTTGTCTTTCACTCTCTTAATGGGGCATGTATATATATATATATATATATTTTTTTTTTTGGCACCAGAGATTGAACCCAGGGGCGCTTAACCATTGAGCCACCTCCTTAATGGGGCCTTTTGATGGGCAAAATTTCTTGATTTTTAATGCATTTTAATAATTATTGAATAAGTATTTCTAGGTTAGGGATGTAGCTCAATGGTAGAGCACTTGTCTAGCATGCATAGGGCCCTGGGTTCTGTCCCCAGCACTGCAAAAATAAATAAATAAAATAAAAATAAAAACTAAAACAAATGAACAAACACAAAACAGGAAAGAAAGAAATCTTTGCCTCCTCCCAGGTCCTGGAGAGATATCCTATCATGTTTTTTCCTAAGTTTTACTGTATTCCTTTTACATTTAGACTACTAACTAAATATTTATTATTGTGCACAGTGTGGGTCAAAGTTCATTTTTCTCCCATGTGGAGTTGACTCAGCTCCATTTATTGAGGACTGTGCTTTCTCTACTGAACTGCAATGTCACTTTGTCATGATCTGGGTCCTGTGTATCTAAGGGCTTTGTGTATGCAAGTATTGGTAACCGATGCAAATTTTAGCATGTTCTAGCTTGTATTCTTTTTGTTATTTTCATTCAGCACTGAGCCCTAGCGCTCATATATGCAGATCCATGAGTAGATCTAATCTGCTGCTTCTAGACACTGCAGGAGGCCTGTCTTAGTCCATTTTCTATTGCAAGAACAGAATACCTGGGACTGAGTAGTTTATAAAGAATAGAGGATTCTGGAGGCTGGAAAATTCAAATGGATGTTCAGTGGATGCCTGAAATTGCCAGTAGTATCAAACCATAAGCATATTTTTTTTCCTGTATACACCAATGACAAAGCTTAATATGTAAATTAGGCATAGTAAAACTAATAAATACTAATAAAATAGAACAATTATGACAGTATACTGTAATAAAAGTAATTTAAAACATCAATTGTCTATTTCTAGAATTTCCAATTTAAAATTTTCAGCTCACTGTTGACCACGGGTATTGAAACTGAAGAAAGTAAAATTTTGAATAAATAGGGACTACTGCATACTTAGGATCAGAATTCCTGGATCATATGTAACTCTGTGTTTAACTTTTTAAAAAAAATTTTTTTAGTTGTAGATGGACACAATACCTTTATTTTACTTGTTTATTTTTATGTGGTGCTGAGGATCAAACCCAGTGCCTCACGTGCGCTAGGCAAGTGCTCTACCACTGAGCTATAACCCCAGCCCTATGTTTAACTTTTTAAGAAACGACCAAACTATTTTACTAACTCATGGTACCAGTTTATATTCTCATGATCAATGTACAAGTGTTCCAATCCCATATCTTTGCTAATATTTAGTATCCCCTCTTGTTATTATGATCATCCTAGTGGGTATGAAGTGATACCTCATTACAGTTTTGATTGGTATTTCCCTAATGGCTAATGATTCCAAGCATCTTTTTAATGTTCATATTGGTCATTTGTACATCTTCTTTGGATAAATATCTATTTAAATCTTTCATCCATTTTTAAATCGAGTTTTTTTTTTATCATCTGTACTATTATTGAAACATCCTATGAACCTGTAGTTATTTCATAATTAAAAGTTTTTTCAAAAAGGCCAGGAATGATAATGCACACCTGTAATCCCAGCAGCTTGGGAGGCTGAGGCAAGAGGATCACAAGTTCAAGGCCAGCCTCAGCAACTTAGCAAGCGAACATGGCCTGTCTGGCCTCTGTGGGCATCTCCACTCCTGACCCCTGCTTCATGACAAGGAAATCATGATCGCGAACAACTTAGCAAGACTCTTTCTCAAAAGGGCTGGGGATGTGGCTTAGTGGTATACTGCCTCCAGTTTCAATCCCTGGTACCCACCCCCCCAAAAAAATGTCAAAAAATTGCTGCCTGGCCTTCCTTTCCTTCCCTGATGCGTATTAGCTGAAACACCAAGATCCACAGAGTACCGGAAGGAAGGAACATGGAATTCACATTGACTTCCTTGCTAGTCTCCCTGACAACTGGGCTACTCATTTTAGAATTATCCAGGACGAAGAAATAAGCTTATATCTTTTTTATGCTGCTCTATCATTAGGCCTATTTGTTATAGCACCTTAGCATATGCAGTTACTGGTAAAATTCCATTACTGAATAATGTCACAGTTTTTAGTTTCCTATTAGTGCAGAAATAAAGATGCCTACTTTCTTTTTGAACCTTTTGAAATCTCTCAATAATGACCTGTTTGTAGAATGCGTCTTCTGTTATACCCTTGAGCATTGCGTTTTACACTAGCAGTAGAAAATATACATTGACAATCTTTTTTTTTCAGAAAAGACATCGAGTTAGCTATTTGTTATTCTGCTTTCTAACAGCCAAGCAGCAGATTCTGGCTCAGAGTAAGGTCAAAGTTGAACCAGAATGAGAACAAAGGGATTCGGGCCTGCCTCTGCTCCTGGTCATCTCCCCTCTCTGGGCCTGTCTTCACATTTGTATAATGAGGGGTTTAGGCAAGATCTGCATTTCTTCCATGTGTTCTGGATCCCTGGGTGCCTGGGATCTGATGCTCACGGGAGCTAGATCCATGGCAGCCTTCGTTGTTATGTCATTGTATTTCAATACCACCCGAAGAAAATCGATGGGAACCTATCCCGGACCACCCGGATGATGACTTCGTAAAGGACAGTGCTGTGAGGTTCTGGGTTTTGTAATCATGGTCTCCTTAGCATGAAGCAGGGGTCAGGAGTGGAGAGGCCCACAGAGGCCAGACAGGCCGTGTTCACTGAGAGAACTACGGGGTTCCCCAAAGCGGGCAGCGGCCTCCCAGCTCCAGGAAGGCAGCCTCGCAGGCAGGGAGGCCCAGTGGTGCCGTATGATGGGAAGAAGCCCAAAATCTGGATTTTTTGAAAAGACAAAACATCTGTTTTTAAATGTTGGTGACTGATGCATGTTTTTATAAAACACCGTGGAGGAGGGCAAACAAATATGTCTCAGGGTGCCATTCTGACCTGCGGTGACACCAAGTGTGTCCTGTGGTGAGGGGCGGAGTCTTTTCCTTGTCCCTCAGGTTCCGCCATCCCCTCCTGTGCACCTGTTCTGGGCCCAGCGAGGCTGCCCAGTGTGGGACTCTGAGCGGGCTCCTGGGGCTCAGAGGCCCTCTGGCGTCCCGTTGGGTTTGTCCAGCAGGACATTGGAGAAGAGATGAGGAGTCAAGGAATTTATGACTTCCTGCTCCTTCCCTGCCTGACCCATGTCTGCCGGTGCCTGGTTCTCTCCCTACATCCCCAGCTCCTAGCTGGATGCCTCCCTCTCCTCTTCTCAGCCCCCTCCATGCCCCAGTCCCTGGGGGTCTCCCTGGCCCTGGGGGGTTCCCTCTGCCCTGCCCAACCCCTCTGTAAACATTCTCTTCGTTGCTTCCTGCCAGAGCCCTAACTGACACAGTTCTCTGGGTTGTCAAGACTCCAGGACAAATGACAACTGTCCTGCTTTTGCCTCTGTGCTCATATGGAGTGCTTTTCCCATTGACTTATTCTTCTCCGCCGTGGTCATCACCAATCCCAAGGAAAAGAGATTTCCTTGGAATCAGACTTTATTCCTAGACTTAATACTTTGAGACTTTCACAAAGCAAGGGAATAATTACTCTTTTATCCTTTGCTGGCTAAACAAGGAAAAGATAGAGACTTAACGTGTAAAGTCGTGTGTTTGGTCGTTAGTCTGGGGAGAGAGGAAGGGGAGACTACCCTGTAGCGGTTCACATGTGGGGTTACCACAGCCTTCGTATTGCTGGGAAGTAGAGACTGGTACGGCTACTCGGAAAGCTACCTGACGCTCTAGGTCAAGTGAAATTAGAGCAGATCCCCCTCAGCTAGCAATCTGGTCACTGTGTAACATTTCCAAAGACTTTTTTTCACAAGGAGCCATGCGAGCATGTTGAGTGAGGGCTCTCTGTTGCTGGAAGGAGGTTCAAGGTCAAGGGCAGCCTGAGTGCCCATCCCTGGGGATGGATCAAAGGTTGTGAGTGCACACGGAGCTCCCTCTTATGGTCTGAATATAGTTTATCCTCTCTGAAACTCATATTGAAAGCTCGTCCTCAATGCAGCAGTGTCAAGAGGTAGTGGGGCCTTCACGGGTGACTGGTCCTTGAGAGAGACTATGGCCTCGCTGGGTTCAGTTGCCCAAGCCTGTAATCCCAGCACCTTGGGAATCTGATACTGAGCATCTCAGAATGTATCCCCCAGGGATAAAGGGGCACTATGCCTGAGATATTTAAAAACTTATGTTCACCCAAAGATCTGTGCCCAAAGATTCATAACAGTCTTATTCATAATAGCTAAAAAGCGAAAGTAACCCAAATGCCCACTAGCTACCGAATGGATAAAATGTAGTATATCTATACCATGGAATATTATTTGGCCATGAAAAGGAAACACAGTACTGATTCCTGATACAATATAAATGACTCTTTAAAACATATGGTAAATAAAAGAAGTCAGACACACAAAAGGCCATATAATATGATTTAATTTATATGAAATGTCCAGAAGAGGCAAATCCATAGAAACAGAAAGTAAATTAGTGGTCACCAGGAACTGGGGGAAGTAAAGGGGGTTGATTGCAATGGGTCTGGCGTTTCTTTTTAGGGTAACGAAAATGTTCTGATATGAGTGCTGATGGCCACATCACTCTGTGAATATATTACAATTATTGACTTCACATGTTAAAAGGGCAAATTTTGTAGTATGTGAATTATATCTTGTACTGATGCTGTTATAAAAAAAAAACTTCTGGCTGTCCTTCTTCCCCTGTCTGGTCTGCCCCCTACACAGCAACCAGAGAAATGCCTGACACGCTCCTCTCCTCCTTGCCCTCGTTTTTATCACTGTGACCAAAGGATGTGGGCTGTAATCCCAGCAACTCAGGAGGATCAAAAGTTCAAAGCCAGCCTCAGCAGTTTAGCAAGGCCCCAAGCAATTTAGCAAGACCCTGTCTCAAAGTAAAATACTTAAAAAAATTTTTTTAAAAGCCAGGGATGTGGCTCAGTGGTTAAGTGCCCCTGGGTTCAATCCCTGGTACTACCACTAGTACTAACAATAATAATAAAAATTTGTAAACGACAGGAAGGAGCTGGGCACAGTGGCACACACCTGTAATCCCAGTGGCTTGGGAGGCTGAGACAGGAGGATGGCGAGTTCAAAGCCAGCCTCAGCAACTCAGCAAGGCCCTAAGCAACTCAGTGAGACCCCGTCTCTAAATAAAATATAAAAAGGGCTGAGGATGTGGCTCGGTGGTTAAGCACCCTGGGTTCAATCCCTGGTACAAAAAAAAAAAGTAAGAAAGATCCCGGACAATTTCCTCCTAAGCAGGAGAGGAAGAAGCTGCGCATCCTTCCACTCCCTTGCCCCACCCTGGGGGCGGGGGATTGAAGTGCAGTCAGTGCCCCCAGCGCTGTTGCTGAACGATGGAGGAACCTTTCTGTCTTCCAGGAGCAGCTTGGTTTAGCTTACTCCTTCTTGGTCTTCACTTCCCACAGCCTGTCAGTGGCTGTCTTTCCTTTAATTTCTAATCAAGTCTCCAACATGCCCCCTGCTCCCATTCCCCCTGCTTCTGCCCTGGTCCTGTTTCATCCCCTCTCTACCTGGCCCCTTCCCCAGGCTTCTCCCTGGGCTTCTGCTGCCCTTCCTCCCCTGTCTGGTCTGCCCCCTACACAGCAACCAGAGAAATGCCTGACACGCTCCTCTCCTCCTTGCCCTCTGTTTTCATCACTGTGACCAAACGATGTGGGCTCATGGTTTCAGAGGTCTCAGCCCACAGAAGGCCGACCCCCTAGCTCTGGGCCCCAGGTGGGGCAGAGCACCACAGGGGAAGGGCATGGAGGAGGAAAGCAGCTCCTCAGGGCATCAGGAAAAAGGCAGAGGAAGAGGGCAGCTCTGCTCACCAGGGCGAACCCTAGGGCGTGCCCCCAGTGACCTCCTTCTTCCAGGCGCACCGAGGGCCCACAGTCAAGTCGGGGTGATCCTTAGCCCTGGATTAATGCGCTGATTAGGTTAAGGCTCTTTCAACCCAATCACTTCACCTCTGAACTTTTTTTTTTTTTTTTAATATTTTTTAGTTGTTGGCGGACACAATACTTTTATTTTACTTTTTATATGATGCTGAGGATCCAATCCAAGGCCTCTCACGTGCCTGGCACAACCCCAACCCTGAACTTTCTTGTATTGCCTTACACATGAGCTTTTGGGGGATACTCCATATCTAAACCATAGCACCTTCCCCTTCCTTAAACCCTGCATGGCTCCGCAGGGTTCACTGGTGTGTGTGTGTGTGTGTGTGTGTGTGTGTGTGTGTTTGTTTGTTTGTTTATTTATTTATTTATTTATCTGTGCCTCAACTAAACTAAGTTCTGGAAACAGGAAAAGAATGGCTATGCAAATATTGAATGAACGAACGAATGAATAGGGCCACCGACGGTGGCAAAACAGGGAAGGCTTCTTGTGTAAGTGACAGCGCATGAAAACTCTGAAGGACAGGGACCCTCTTGCCAAGTGGGCAGCAGAGGGTAGGCCAAGCTCGCGCCTGACCAGGGTTTGGCGGGCGGTGGGGGGATGGGAGAAGGTGGAAGGGGAGCTGCAGCCCCTGCGTGGGGGCTCACCAAGGCCTGTTCTCCAGATGAGCGGGAGGCCGTGCAGAAGAAGACCTTCACCAAGTGGGTGAACTCGCACCTCGCCCGCGTGGGCTGCCACATCGCGGACCTCTATGCGGACCTCCGGGATGGCTTTGTGCTGACGCGGCTCCTGGAAGTGCTGTCGGGGGAGCAGCTGGTGAGGGCCTGGAGGGCTGGGGAAAGAGGGTGGTGGCTCTGGGGTCTCGCGTTGGGGCATGGACATCGCTGGATTCTACCCGGCCTGGCTAGGGGCCTGGCAGAACGCCGTGGAAGGGTCCTTTATTCCGATGGGTGGGGCTGTGGGGCAGGGGCGGAGCTTGGTTCAGAGGCGCCTAGGTGGGAGGTTTAGAGTGGACGCACCATCCTGTCAAATAGCTGGCCGTGATTCGTGATTCGGAATCCAGTTGCACGGGGTGGGGTCGTGCTGGGGTGGGGGGGCTCCATTGGAGGGCTAGCGACGGAGGAGGAGATTTGTTAGAAGACCCCGCCAGGAGTTATTAGATTGCAAAGGGGCAGGACTGTAAAACGGGCAGAAGTCAGTTGCAGAATGTCAGCGGTTGAGGATGCAGGGCTCTAAGCTGGAGGCAGAGTTCCATGGCAGGGTGAGAGCTAGCCGCGGGGGTCTGGGGATGCAGACGGCATGGCATGGATTTGGCTTGATGTATGGGTTAAGTATCTGGGATCGTCGGATGGAGTTTCCATTCCAAAGGGTAGGGGTTCCGATGGTAGAGATTCACTGACGAGCTAGTCTGGAGCCTGCAGTCTGAAGGATCATAGTTGTGTAGCAACAAATGTCTTTGGACACAACGAGCTACGAATAAGGGGGAGAGTCGTGGACTATGTCGCGGCTTGGGCTGGAATGGTTTCTAGACCTGAAAGGGAGGCGAGGAGGGGTGTGGTCACGGGATCAGTGGCAACTCTTGTGAATTGATGCAGAGTTCCAATGGAAGGGGCGGGGCTTCACGGTGAGGGGTGTGGTCATCAGGTTGGAGGTGAGCATCATTGGAGGAGATGAGGTCAGGAATTTGAATAAAGCCGGGCGTGGTGACTCACACCTGTCATCCCAGGGGCTCCGAGGCTGAGGCAGGATGGATCATGAGTTCAAAGCCAGCCTTAGCATCCGTGAGGTGCTAAGCAATTCAGTGAGACCCTGTCTCTAAATAAATACAAAATATCGCTGGGGATGTGGCTCAGTGGTTAAGTGCCCTGAGTTCAATCCCCGGTACTGGGGGGGGGGGGGGGAAGAGGGAATTGAATAAGCATGAAAAGATGCGACCCTTGAAGGGCTCTGGCTGTGAGAAGGAATAAGGACTTCCTTAGAATAATTGGGGTCCGGATCTTAGAGAAGATGGAAGGGGCGTGGCTATGTGAGAGGCCGGCCAAGGCGCGTTGCCCTTGACCCCGGCCTGCATTGCCCAACGCCCTTCCACTCCAGCCCAGGCCCACACGTGGCCGCATGCGGATCCACTCCCTGGAGAACGTGGACAAGGGCCCTGCAGTTCCTGAAGGAGCAGCGGTGCACCTGGAAAACGTGGGCTCCCATGACATCGTGGACGGGAATCACCGACTGACGCTAGGGTTGGTCTGGACCATCATCCTGCGCTTCCAGGTGATCCCCAAGTAACCCCTGTCTCGTCTGGCCCCCACGGTGGGGCGCCTTAGGAGGCGTCCCTCACCCATTCACCCATTCCTTCCTTCATTAAAGCATTGCTAATATGTTCCAGGTGGCAGGGATGAAAATAATGAAACAAAAAATTGTCATTACCACCCCATTAACTGTGATCATCAAGTCTGTATAGTGTTACTCGATCTAGGGACTGTGCTAACACTTGACATTTAATTCACCAATCCCTAAATTAGGTATTATTTGTTTATTAAAAAAAATTTTTAGATGTGATAGACCTTTATTTTATTCACTTATTATATGCGGTACTGAGAAGGAAACCAGTGCTTCACATGTGCTAGGCAATTGCTCTACCACTGAGCCACAACCCTTGCCCTAGGTACTATTTATATTACATTTACCAATGAGACAACTGATTAGGTGAAGTAATATATTCAAAGTCGCACGAGTAGCTTGGATTGGAAATGTAACTCAGAGCCACACAATCTTGCTTCAGTACAGAAAGAAAAATACAATTTTTCTGCTTTTATGAAGCTTACATTTTAATAAGGGAGACGTATGAGAAACAAATGCATAAACAGGTAAATAAGACATGCCTAGGAAAAGACAGCTGTAGGTAGACGAGAATTTTAAAAGGCTCTTCAGAAAAAAAAAAAAAAAAAAAAAACGGATTACTAAAAAAGCAGTAAAAGAAATAGAAATATAAAATATAGGGTTGGTGTCGTGATTTTAGACATGGTAGTCAGAAAAGTGCTGAGAAGCTGGTGGCTGAATGACATAAGAGGAAGGGACAGCCAGGCATGGTGGTGCCTGTAATCCCAGGCATTCAGGAGGCTGAGGCAGGAGGATCACAAGATTGAGGACAACCTCAGCAACTTAATGAGACCCTGTCTTGAAATAAAAAGGACTGGGAACAATGCTCAGTGGGAGAGTGAGTGCCCCTAGGTTCACTCCCCAGTACCAGAAAAAAGCAATAAAGAAAAACAAAACAAAACAAACAAACAAAAAAACATGGAGAAAGCATTCCAGGTAGGGGGTGTGGCAAATGCAAAGGCCCTGGGGTGGGAATTGCTGGGCATGTTGGAAGTTCAGAAGGAGGGGGTAGGAGGAAATGAGTCAAAGGTCAGTGATCTGTGATAGGGATTTGGGTTTTATTCCATTGGAGATAGGGAGAGCCTGGAGAGTTTTATCAAGGGAAATGCATAATCAGATTTAGAAATATCCCTCTGGATTGGAGGTGGTCACCCAATTGGTGGTCAAGAGCCCAAGGAAGAGACTAGATTTAGACCAGGGTTGGGTATCCGGAGGTAAAGAGGGGGCAGGAGGGAAGCACACTTGGAAGATGGAATGGACAGGCCATAAGGAGGGGAGGGGAGAGGTGTCCAGGAGGAAGCTTCAGAGCTCTGGCCTGGGGACTAGGGTATGGTAAGGCTGCCCTGGGACAGGACAGGAAGGAGGGGCAGGTTTGGGGAAGATACTGAGACCTGTTTGGACACCATTGTGAATCTAGGATATCAGGGTAGGGAGGGCATCTAGCAAGCTGCGGGATCCTGGGATGGAGCTCGGAGGACAGGCAGGGGCTGGAGGTGGGTCTGGATGTCCTCAGACTGTCGGGGGCAGTCACGGCTCACTCACCCCAGGCTCTAGGACCCGCTCTAGATTTTTCTGTGCCACTAGAGTGTACCCAACACCCAGCCGCAGGCAGCAGTGAACAAAGTCGGTAAACGTGGCTGCACCTGGCAGTGGGGGAGACGGTAACCTCCCGAGCAATGAAACGTGTGGGTGGTGAGGAGGTACCAGAGCAGGCCAGGAGGGCGTGGGATTTGGATGTGCGCTGAGATTGAAAACCAAGCAGCAGGCAAAGGCCTCACTGAGCCCTTTAGTAAAGACCTGAGGGAGAGTTGGGCACAGTGGTACAGGCCGTAATCCCAGAAGCTCTGGAGGCTGAGGCAGGAGGATGGCAGATTCAAAGCCATCTTCAGCAGTGTTTCAAGGCCCTAAGCAACTCAGTGAGACCCTGTCTGTAAATAAAATATTTAAAAAGGGCTGGGGATGTGACTCAGTGGTTAAGTGCTCCTGGGTTCCATCCCTAGTACTAAAGGGTAGAGGGGAAGACTTAAGGGAGAGAGAGCCTGGTGTGGAGGTGCCTGCCTGTAGTCCCAGTGACTCAGGAAAACTGTGATGGGAGGATTGCAAGTTCAAGAGCAGCTTAGGCAACTTGGTGAGACTCTATCTCAAAATAAAATAAAAGGGCTGGGGACATAGCTCAGTGGTAGGGTTCTTGCCCACTATGTGTGAGGTCCTGGGGTCAACCCCAGTACTGAAACAAACAAACAAACATACATACAAAACAACCCAAAATACAAACAAAGACCTGAGCCAGGGCAGGTACAGTGGTGCAGGCTTGGAATCCCAGCCATTCAGGAGGATGGCGAGTTCAAAGCCAGCCTCAGCAATTGAGTGAGGCTGTAAGCAACCTAGGGAGACCCTGTCTAAAAATAAAAAATAAAAAGGGCTGTGGAAGTGGCTTAGTGGATGAGAGCCCCTGGTACAAAAAAAAAAAAAAAAAAACAAAAAAAACAAACAAAAAAAAACAACCTGAAGGAGGAGTGGAGTCATGCAGAGATTTGGGGATTTGGGGGAAAGATGTCCTAGGCAGAGGGGATAATCAGTGTGAAGACACCAAGATTGGGGACCAGGGTGATCTGGCAAAGAAGCCAGTGGGTTCTGGGGAGCAGAGAGCTGTTGAGGTGGGGCCCTGGCCTGAGCCGGGGGTCAGGAGGACTTGCCCTTCACCTGAGAGGACTGGGGCCTCAGAGGGCTTTGAGGAGCGCAGCAGGATCTGACTTGACAATTCACAGGTCCCTCTCCCTGCCACATGGGGCCAGAGAGATCAGCATGAAGGCCACCACACTAGCTCAGGTAGGAGAGGACAGTGGCTTGGATCCGGACAGTGGCCCAGACACTCAGTTCAGAGGCTTCCCTGGATGTGGGACCTGAGCTCACCACCACTTTCCCCAATTGTGGGTCTCCTGGTTCATTCCAGAGCTCACCACTCCTGAACCCCCACCTCCACCCTGCCTGGAGGCTGCCCCCCCTGTCACCTGCCATTCTCGCCTGATGGCAAGATGCAGGGGACCACCCAGTCCCAAGCCCTGTAGGCCCTGGTCGCCATGTGTTTGTATCCTCCCAGATTCAAGTCATCAAAATTGAGACCGAGGACAACAGAGAGACGCGCTCGGCCAAGGACGCTCTGCTCCTGTGGTGCCAGATGAAGACGGCTGGGTGAGCCCCCTCCTCAGGGGTGGTGGGCCTTTGAGACAAGAGAGCTCGAGGTGGAAACCTGTGACCTCAGGGTCAACTGAAACTCAAACCGATGAGCTGGTCAGAACGAATGATGTCCACTTCTCTCAACTCGCCAAACAAGCTGGGAGGGCCGGGTTCAGAGCAGGACTCCCAGGCAACTCGGGGAGCAGTGCAGGAAAGCAGGGGGCTGTCCCTGGCCTCCGCCTTCTCTCTGACCTTTGCCCCTTCTTATCCTGCTTCTCTGGAGATTTCTCGGGCACCTGCGTGGTGCCCCTACCCTGTGTTCAAGCCCTGGCCACCGGGCCTCGGAGAACAGGCTCGGCCTGGGCAGCCACGTTCAGGGTCCTGGGAGAAGCTGGGGTGGGCCAGGCTCTAGTGGGCGTGTCCCTGGGCCCCAGCCCTCTGCCCAGGTGCCTTCTGGAGAGCAGCCCCAGGAGGAAGGCGGCGGGCAGGGTGGGGTGGAGGCGGGCTGTTTGGCTGCCATGCTTCTGGGGCCGTCTGTCTGTGATGCTCGCGTCTGTCTTCTCTGTTTTTCCAGTGACCACCACGCTCCCTTCCTCCCTCCCTCCTTTCTCTCCACATCTCTCTCCCTCTCCCCGCTCTCCTGGCCTCCCTTTGCCTCTTTTCCTCCTGCTCTGTCTTTGTTAGTCTGTCCTTCCTGTCTGTCTGTCTATGGATGTGTCCATCCATCCATCTTTCACACGCTCTTCCTCCCTCTCTTTCCCTCCCTGCAGTTACCCGGAGGTCAACATCCAGAATTTCACCACCAGCTGGCGGGATGGCTTGGCCTTCAATGCCCTCATCCATCGGCACAGGTACCACCATATCCCCCAACTGCTGCCCGGCTGCATGTGTGTCCCTAGAGTCGGCGCACAGAGGGCCCGCCCTTCGCCGTTGCGCATGCGTACACGTTCATTTTCCTCTTGTGTTTCCTGCCTTTCACATTGTCACACAGGTACACACACACACACACACACACACACACACACACACACACACACACACACACTTCTGCCTAGGCCACATACCCTGTGCACACCAGGACACATGCGTGCTATTGCACAGATGTGTGCGTGCATATGCGGTTGCCCAGGCACAAACACAGCCAGAACCTACTGCTTAGATGTCCCAGGGTGGGGAGCTCACGATGCTGTGATCGGTCCATTCTGGTGTGTATGTGGTGCTTCCCCATCTCCCTCCTCGAGTGGTACATATACACAATGGAATGTTATTTATTCATAAAGAAGAATGAAACTATGGCATTTGGTAAATGGATGGAGCTGGAGAGCATCATGCTCTGTGAAATAAGCCACCCCCCCCCCCAAAAAAAAAAAGTCCAGATGTCTTCTCTGATATGCTGATGCTAACACACCAAGGAGGTGGGAGATAGGGAGGGACAGAAGTACTTTGGATTAGACAAAGGAGAATGATGGGGGGAGGGAGTGGGAAGAGGAAAGACAGTGGAATGAATCAGACGTTACTGTCCTATGTGCATATGTGATCACACGACCAATGTCATTCTACACCATGTACAACCACAAGAATGAGAAAGTATGCTCCATATATGTGTGATATGTCAAAATACATTCCACTGTCATGTACAACTAATAAGAACAAATTAAAAAATATTTTTTAAAAAGGAAGTCCCTCCTCGAGGGGAGCTCCTGAGTCCCCCTTCCCAGTTCCCTGCACACTCACATATTCATACCTCAGGGCTTGGCCCAAACCGACTGAAGGTCAGACACCCACAAAAATTATGCCATGTCATGATCGTCCACGTGACAGATTGGGGAGACCGAGGCCTGAGGCTGGAGGAGCTTGGTCAGGTATGGCAGAGGCCAGTGCGCGCCTTAGCCTGCTGGGGCCCAGTGTTCCCCCAGACCCTCGCCTCTCACACGAACACATGCTCATCTGCACGGGGAGGCCCAGACGCCCTCCCCGCCGGCCCGCGGAAACTGCGAGCTGAAGCCTGGGCTTGTGCTGACCACGGCAGCGTTTGCCAAGCGAGTTGGTACACGGTGCTCCTCACCACGGCACCGAGTGTTCGGTGACCTGCGAGGCCTCCACTGTGATCATCCCTGTTTTGCAACTGAGGAAGCCGAGGCACAGGGAAAGGAGGCATGTGCCCAGTGGAAGTTGGGATGGGGCTCAAACACCAGCCGGTGGGCTCTGGGCCTGACCCTTGTGGTCACTGCACAGTAGTGTGTGACACACGACAGGGCTGTAGACACTCGTGTTGTTGGGCACACGGACTGACCCCCCACCCCTGTGCCCACAGGCTGGCCCACACGTCGGGTGTGAAATGCACACACACCTTCGCAGGCCCCTCACACGCAGGCTGCCAGCACACCCAGCACTCCCCTTTGCTGGGTGACCCCTCGGCCCCAGCCCTGGGTGGGGCTCAGACAGAATGCTCTTGGCCTGCCTGCTGCCTGCCCATTCTGTGTCCCTGCCCAGGCCCGATCTCGTGGACTTCAGCAAACTCACCAAATCCAACGCCAACTACAACCTGCAGAGAGCCTTCCGCACGGCTGAGCAGCACCTGGGGCTGGCGCGCCTGCTGGACCCTGAGGGTGAGCCCTGCATGGCCCGGCCTGGGCCGCTGCTTCGCAGGACTCCCAACTCCACAGCTGTCTCCATCCCCAGCCCTAAGGCCATTGTAATCCACCTCCCTCCCCTTCCTCATCTCCAGCCTCTCTCCCTTCCCACACCCACATCCCTCCCTCTCTCCATCCCCAACCCCGACCCATCCCCACTGCAATCCCAGCTAACCCCCTCTCCCCATCACTAACTCTCTACCCAACCCCATCCTCCACCATCTCCTCCAGACCCAAAACCCCATTCCCTGAATCCCAGCTCCAAACCCAACACCACCTCCCATCCTTCTCAAATTGTCCCCATCCTCGAACACATCTTCAAATTCTGACTCCATTCCTGAGCCCATATCCAGTCCCTTGTCTAGTCTCATCCACAGCTCGACTCCTGCCCCATCTCAGTCTGTTCTCATGCCCACCCCAACTTCAAACCTCGCTCCCAGTCTGTGGTCCCTCCCAACACCACCCCCATCTCTGAGGTAATGGCTGCTCCCTTTTTCTGAGCATCTACTATGTGCCCAACACGGACTGATAACTGATAACAGTTCTGAAAACGTTCAGAACTGTTCCCTTCCATTCTCACGCTGCCCGGCTGGGGAAAATTGAAGACTCAGAGAAGTGAAGTCACTTTCCCAGAGTCACATTGAGAAGTGGTCATTGGGGCTGGATCACCCCAGAATTCAGGGTCTCAGTGGATCCTCTACTCTGCTTCTGAGAGCTGTATTCTGGGCTCAGTGCCTGGCATGTAGTAGCTGCTCATGGATGTCAGTTTCAAGAGGTGGCAAAGAACAAGGGACAAGAACAATCTGCATTTGATGAGAAACTTTAAATGAGATCAGGATTTGTTGTGTGCCTCCTGTATGCCAGGATATTTTTTTAATATCACAGTGTTCCTAGGAATCAGGAACCATGATTGTTCTTGCTATAACAGTGGGAAACGGAGGCTCAGAGAGGTTAAGTTCATTTTCTAAGGACATAGAGCAAGTGGCTGAGATTCAAGTGCATGCTGCCTCCAAAGCCGAGGTCCTTGATTTTATACCTCATTCATTGTTCATATAATTAGTGTACATTTATTAAGCTCCTGTTGCATGCCATGCAGGAACCATGGTTTAAGAAAGGACAGGCATAGGGGTTGTGGCTCCATGGTAAGCGCTTGCCTAGCACGTGTGAGGCATTGGGTTTGATCTTAAGCACCACATAAAAATAAATAAAAGTATTGTGTCCATCTATAACTAAAAACCAAAAATTGAAAAAAAAAAAAGATAGGCATAGTTGCTGTCTCCTTGGAAATCAGACTCTAGATAACGATGTAATCACATCCCTAAATATTGATTATAACTTGTGATGACTTCTGGGAAAGGAGTGATAAGATGTTATGAGAGAAAAATCTCGAGGAGACCAGCTGTAGGCAGGGTGAATGAGGAGGCTTGTTTGAGGAAATTTGAGTTGAGCCCTGAGTAGGATTTAGGCAGAGAAGGGAATGGTATTCCAAGTTACTAGTGAGAATGGCATTTGCAAAGGCCCTGAGGTAGAAGGTAGTATGGTGTGTTCAAGGGATAATTACAGGGGAGGATCGCAAGCTTGAGTCCAGTGTCAGGCACTTAGGGAGACCCTGTCTCAAAAGATGAAAAGGTCTGGGGATGCGACTTAGAGTTCAAGCCTGCTTGGGTTCAATCCCTAGTACAAAAAGAAAGAAAAGAAAAGGATAAAAAAAAAAAAAAAAAAAAAGAAAGAAAAGCAAAGAAAGGAAGGAGAGGGACATGGCCATATAGATGATTAAGTTAGTCTTAAGAAGGAGGAGGAGGGGTGGAAGAGGAGGAAAGGAGGGGAGGAGAGAGAAAGAGAGAAAGGCAGAAGAGACAGGAGAGAAAGAGACGGGGAGTGGGGGGAGAGAGAGAGAATGGATGAAAAAAAAATTACAGATAATTGATCCTTGGCTTATCTATGTCAGGCAGTATTTAATCCTATGAGACAGATCTCCATTGGGCAGATACAAAAACTGAGAAACTGAGATCCCAAGACCACATGATTGGCAGGAGTCATTATATGCCCCCCCTTCCCCCCAGATGTGAACATGGAGGCTCCGGACGAGAAGTCCATCCTCACCTATGTGGTCTCTTTCTACCACTACTTCTCCAAGATGAAGGCTCTGGCTGTGGAGGGGAAGCGGATTGGGAAGGTACAAGAGTCAAGGGATGGGGTGGGTGGGAACCCCACATGTGGGATGAGGCTGGCCTGAGCCTCTTTTGCTGGGTCAGGTTCTGGACCAGGTGTTGGAGGTGGGGAAGATCATAGAGCGCTACGAGGAGCTGGCGGCTGAGCTGCTGGCTTGGATCCACCGCACTGTGGGCCTCATAAGCAACCAGAAGTTTGCCAACTCGCTGAGTGGGGTGCAGCAGCAGCTCCAGGCCTTCACAGCCTATTGCACGCTGGAGAAGCCCGTCAAGTGAGAGCCAGCACAGAACGGGGGTGGCGGCTAGAAGCATCAGAACAGGGCTCCTGAGCTCATGCCCCTTCAGGTTTCAGGAGAAGGGGAACCTGGAGGTACTGCTCTTCAGCATCCAGAGCAAACTGCGTGCCTGCAATCGTCGCCTCTTTGTGCCTCGGGAGGGCTGTGGCATCTGGGATATCGACAAGGTGAGGTTGTGGATGAGGAGAGAAACAAGATTGCTTTGTATAGTTGTATAGGTTGTGCACTGCTCAAGGGAGCCATAACATTGTAACCATCATGGATTGGCTATGATTCTGACAATTTTCCAGCAGTAGTATCCCTGAGGAAGCAACTTTTTTTTTTCTAATTTTCATAAAGATGCCATATATACTGTGAGTGGCCTCAGCCACAGAAATGAGGTCCATTAAATGTGGGGGGCAGTTTTTGGAATCTGACTACCTCCTCTTGTCACCTGTAGGCATGGGGCCAGCTAGAGAAGGCAGAGCATGAGCGGGAGGCTGCCCTGAGGGCTGAGCTGATCCGGCAGGAGAAGCTGGAACTCCTGGCTCAGAGGTTTGACCACAAGGTGGCCATGAGGGAGAGCTGGCTGAATGAGAACCAGCGCCTGGTCTCTCAGGTACAGGTCTAGGGCTTGGCTCCGGGGGAAAGGGAGGGAGGACAGGGCTGATGTCTCTGAGGCTACAAAGGGAGACTTGATCTCCTAAGCAACAGAGAATGACTGGATCAGTCTCCTAGGTAATAAATGAGGACAGGCAGGGAACCCCAAGTGATTGGTGGGTGAGGGGAATGGGTCTGATCTCCAAGGTAACAGGAGAGTGAGGCTGGTCTCCAGGATAACTCGAGAGGGCAGAATTCATCTCTTTGAAAATAGGGGGGAGTGTTCAACTCAGCTCTTAAGTGAGAAGGAGGTTGTATCTGTTGTCCAGGATAACTTAGGAGGGTAGAACTTTTTTTCCTAAGTACAGAATAGTGTAGACCTGGTCTCCAGTCTCCAGAACTATGGAAATATGGGGCATGTTTCCTGGGTAACAAGTTAAGGGTTAGCAATGTAATAGGTCTCCAGGGCAACTGGGAAAGGTAGGCTGGTCTCTAGAGTAACAGCGGAGGATGGGACCGGTTTCCAGAGTAGAAATGGAAGTGGCACTGAGTTTCAGGGTAACTGGAGAGGATTTGGCTGGTTTCCAGGGTAACAGAGGAAAGTGGGACTGGTCTTGAGGTAACTGGGAAAGGCTGGCTGGTCTCTTAGGCAATGAGTGCAGGCAGGCCTGGTCTCTCAAGGGCAATGGAGGGGAGGGGTTCCAGGGTCACTCAGGGTCAAGGTAACAGGTGCTGCTGAGGCAGCACAGGTGAGAGTCTGTGGCCTACACTGCCCCAGGACAACTTTGGGTATGAGTTGCCAGCAGTGGAGGCAGCCATGAAGAAGCATGAAGCGATCGAGGCGGACATTGCAGCCTATGAGGAGCGGGTGCAGGGCGTGGCAGAACTGGCCCAGGCATTGGCAGCCGAAGGCTACTATGATGCCCGGCGAGTGGCAGCCCAGCGTGACAGCGTCCTGCGTCAGTGGGCCCTGCTGACTGGGCTGGTAGGCGCCCGGCGGACCCGGCTTGAGCAGAACCTGGCCCTGCAGAAGGTCTTCCAGGAGATGGTCTACATGGTGGACTGGATGGAGGAGATGCAGGTGAGGATCAGCATAGGGGCCAGGGATGACGGTGGGTGTCAGGAGGACAGGGAGGCGGGTGGACCCTGCAAGAATTGTCAAAAAGGTGGAGATGGCGGGGGGAAAGACAGAAAAGGAAAAAGAGAAAGCCAGAGAGGACGAGAGAGAGTAATAGACATAGGGTTAGATGAGAGAGGCAGAAAGAGAACAAGGGAGAAAGACAGAGACAGAGATGAGATATAAAAAAGAGAAATGCAGAGATGGAGAAATCCAGGGACAGAGACAGATTAATCCAGAGAGAGATAGTGACAGTTTGGGAGAGAAAGAGAAGTAAAAGAAAAAGAGTGAGCCAGATCCAAGGGGCAGAGGAAATATCAACTTCTACAAAGAATGAGCAGGGAGAGTCAATTTGAGAGAGACGCCTGCCAGAGAGAGAGATGGGTGCAGACAGACATAGGACAAAGTGACCAAGAGAACGAGATAGGAGTGGAGATGGAGCTAGAGGGGGGCAGAGAGAGAAGCAGAGAGAGATGGGGAGAGAGAGGGATGAAGGCATATGGGACACTGTGACAGAGAAAGAGCCCGGAAACGTGGAGACCATGTGAAATGGAAGCACTGAGAAAGAGGGACAGGGAATAACAGACACAGGGAACAAGACAGATCAGATTCCAGACAACGGCGCCCGGCAGCAGAGGGCTGAGGCCGGGGCAGGGCCGACGCAGAGGTGTGCTTAGGGCTGTCCTCACTGGCAGGCTCAACTGCTGTCCCGGGAGTGTGGCCAGCACCTGGTGGAGGCGGATGACCTGCTGCAGAAGCACGGGCTGCTGGAGGGGGGACATCGCTGCCCAGAGCGAGCGGGTGGAGGCCCTCAACGCCGCAGCCCTGCGTTTCTCCCAGCTGCAGGGTGAGTCCGGGATGGGGTGGGATGGAGACTCTCCTGACAGGGCTGACAGCAGCAAGAATGACTTCCGAGAGGCGGAAGCAAGGAGCCGGTGAGCATCTGAATGGATACGAGGGCCACACGCCATTAGGGAATCCACAGGGTGGGACGTGCCCTGCTCAGCACCCCGAGCGGGACCCTGGACCACTACTCAGATTCTTCAGGCATTGAGAGTCTGCACTATCGGCTCACAGTTATTGAACATTTATATACTATACCCTTCATGGCCTGATCTCAGTGAATAGCATTTTTTTAAAAACTGTGTAAGGGGCCGGTTCAGTGATGGGGCTCTGGCCCAGGATGCTCGAGGCCCTGGGTTTGGTCTGCGGCATTGCAAAATGAACACCAGAAAAACTGTGTAAAGTAATGTACAGTCAGAGCCTGTTCAGCAGCGAGTGATGGAAACTCAGTTCACTTGGCGTCAGGGGTGGCGGGGAAGGTGTTTGCTTATGTAACTAAAATATCTGGGAAGGGAAGGTTGGACTTCAGGCATGGCTGAATCCAGGAATGGTTCTCGATGGTTTTAGGACTCTCTCTCTGTCCCTAGTTGTTTGTGTCGGTGTTGCTGTTGGGCAGTCCCTCCCCTTGTGCTGTAAACCTGGGGTTATTCAGCCTCATGTCGATAACCCAACAACTTAACAGGCCAGAAACCCCTTTTTCCCCGCCCAATTGTTCTAGCAAAAGTTTCAAAGAAAACTTTCATTGACCCACCGTATCCTATCCCCGTTGCTCAGCCCATCCATCATCGTGGCATTAGTCCCCACAAGGATTCGAACTGAGAAAGAGGGGGGTGGGACCTCCCTGCTGGAAACAGGGCACGGATGCTGATAGGCAAGACCGCCTGGCACTGGAAGGTTCCCAGCCGGGTCTTTCCTACACCGCAGGGAGCCCTGGGGCTCTCAGTAAGAGCGCTACGGGGGCTTGTTGGGGGATGTGGGCGTGGGCTAGGTGTTGGGGTGTGATTCCGCGCTGTGTGTTTTGCTGTGAACCAGAAGCTGTCAGGACACGGGGGAATCAAATGGCCCAGCATCTCAATCATTTCGTCCAGATGGTGGGAGGAACAGGGGACTGCCCTTCACTGGCAGCGGTTATTCACCTCAGTGGGGCAAGGGGCACATGTGGTCACTTGTGTGGTTTGCTGCGTGACCTGGGTTTTGTCCGTGGCCAGGCAAGACGGTGGCGTGGTTTTGTCCTACTCCCTGCCGTCACCGCAGCCCTGTCTGAGGTGTTCTGTGAGATTTCCGGTACACGTCAGCCGGCTGGGAGTGCTGACAGCAGCCAGGGCTGCTTTTTCTTCTTCTCACTGATGAGGAAACTGAGGTCCCCGCCCCAGAGCTTGCAGGATGACAGTTTTCCAACCCACCTGGGGCCGTGTCGCATCCTAAGAACAAACACTGCTGTTTCCTTCCAAGCTCAGGGGAGGATATCCCCATCTTGGCTCAGCCCCCGTCACCTGCGTCACACCCAGGGAAGCTGTTGGGACCCTCTTCTTTGTCTGCAGGATGTTTGTCCCAGGAGGTTCCTTCTGTCATTCTCCTTTTGAAATTCCAGCTCCTGGAGACAATAAGTAGCATTGAGGAGGCAGCAGTGTGGGGTGTGTGCCGTCCTGGTGACTGGATAGGCCACTCATTCCCGGGTCCTCAGCCAGCTGTTTCTCCTACCTCAGCCTCAGTTTCCTTGTCTATGAAATGGACTCAGTGAGGATACTGGTCCCATAGGATGGCTGTGAGGATTCAATGACATCGTGTCAGAGTGAGGGCTGGATACATGGAAGCTGTGTTGCTTTAAACTGTTTTCGGTTGGATGCCTTGACATTTGCAAACATCCGTGAGTGTCCGTTACTGCAGAAGTCCTGCATTCCCTCTAGGGCTTGTCTCCCACACTTATTTGACTCAGTAAGAAATACACCTCCCTCATGACCCAGAGTTCACACACACACACACACACACACACACACACACACACACACAGATACAAAAGTTTTATAAAGCAATACAGAACCAGCAGAGCATGGTGGCACACATCCATCATCCCGGCAACCCAGAGGCTGAGACACGAGGATCACAAGGTCAAGGCCAGTCTTTTTTTTTTTTTTTCTTTTGGTGGCGCTGGGTATTGAACCCAGGGCCTTGTGCATGGGAGGCAAGCACTCTACCAACTGAGCTATATCCCCAGCCCAAGTCCAGTCCTAACAACTGAATGAGACCCTGTCTCAAAATTCCAAAAAAATAAGATAAGGAAAGCTGGGGATGTAGCTCAGTGGTAAAGCACTCCCGGGTTCAATCCCCAGTACCAATAATGATAATAATAATATAATGTAATAATTATTATTATTCTTCAGTACTCCCCCTTACTTCATATGTTGAATTCTGATTTTGTCTATTTTGTTCTATTCTAATCCACTAAAGAAATGCTGCCTATGACTTATTAAATACATTTCAGAGTTGTCTAGTTACAAACCAGAGATTCAAGAGGAAGGTGAAATATTCCAGAAAAAAAAAAGAAAGTTGAGGTTATCCCTGGAGTTAGTAGAAAAGGTAACAGAGACAGAGAGAACCCAGAAACATGGTTTAAGAGCAAAGAAGTTTCCTTTGGTCCAACTCCGATGGAAACACAATTTACTCTCTAATATACAAATCTGAGATGCTCCGAATCCATCCGTCATTCAGCCATATCCCACCCTGTTGGCCAGGCTACAGTTGGGTTCCACCCGTGATGGACAGCGGTGAGAATACCGAGTGACCCAAGAAAGCCCTAGGCCCTGCCCTCAGGGAGCTCCTAATCAGTGGGAGACCAAACGGGTAACGGGCAGCACAGAGTAGTCAGGCTGGGGTTGGGGGAGCAGAGAAACCTGAGTCTAGAGAAGGTGCTTGCTCCAACCGTGGGGTTTCAGGAAGGGTCGCCCGAAAGAGGGGAAGCGTGACATGGCCACTGATGAAGTCAAGCCAAGGACAGGGTAGGTAGTCCGCATCGCACCACCTTCCCCTGGGCTCGTGCCTGACCTGGGACCCTCCCTTTCTCTGGCCCAGGCTACCAGCCCTGCGACCCGCAGGTCATCTGCAACCGCGTGAACCACGTGCACGGCTGTCTGGCGGAGCTGCAGGAGCAGGCGTCGCGGCGTCGCGCGGAGCTGGAGGCCTCGCGGAGCCTTTGGGCGCTGCTGCAGGAGCTGGAGGAGGCGGAGAGCTGGGCGCGCGACAAGGAGCGCCTCCTAGAGGCGGCGGGCGGCGGCGGCGGCGGCGGCGGCGCGGCAGGTGCGGCGGGTGGCGCGCACGACCTGTCCAGCACCGCGCGCCTCCTGGCGCAGCACAAGATCTTGCAGGGCGAGCTGGGCGGGCGGCGGGCGCTGCTGCAGCAGGCCCTGCGGCGTGGCGAGGAGCTGGTTGCGGCCGGCGGCGCCGTGGGCCCGGGCGCCGAGACGGTGCAGCTGGCGGGCCTGGCGGAGCGTGCGGCAAGCGCGCGGCGCCGCTGGCAGCGGCTGGAGGAGGCGGCGGCGCGGCGCGAGAGGCGGCTGCAGGAGGCGCGGGCACTGCATCAGTTTGGCGCCGACCTCGACGCCCTGCTGGACTGGCTTCGCGACGCTTACCGCCTGGCAGCCGCGGGCGCTTCGGCCACGATGAAGCGTCCAGTCGCCGCCTGGCGCGCCAGCACCGC
Organism: Sciurus vulgaris; assembly: GCF_902686455.1. Lineage (NCBI taxonomy): Eukaryota > Metazoa > Chordata > Mammalia > Rodentia > Sciuridae > Sciurus > Sciurus vulgaris. Next base: position 51,091,400 of record NC_136478.1, read on the forward strand.
GCTCTCACCGGGGAGGTGGAGGCGCATCGCGGGCCGGTGGGCGGCCTGCGGCGCCAGCTAGCGACACTGGGGGGCGCCAGCGGGGCCGGACCTCTGGTGGTGGCACTACAGGTGCGTGTGGTGGAGGCCGAGCAGTTGTTCACTGAGGTGACCGAGGTGGGCCGCACTGCGGCGCCAGTGGCTACGGGACGCGCTCGCTGTGTACCGAATGTCGGCGAGGTGCACGCGTGTGAGCTGTGGATCGGTGAGAAGGAGCAGTGGTTACTCGCCATGCGTGTGCCGGATTCCCTGGACGACGTTGAGGTGGTACAGCACCGGTGAGCACTGCGCTTGTAGAACTCCCGGGTTCCTGTCCCTCGCGGGACCCCTCTGGGGTCCACAGTTCACATGTTCTCTCAGGTGGAACCAGAGGTTCCAATCTCAGTTTCACTCTTATCCAGCTTTGTGAAAGTTCTGCAACTTGCCTAACCTCTCTGAACCTGTTTGCCCATTTGTAAAATGGTGTTGGTAAGAGTCCAATGTCACAGGCTTGTGGTGAACAGAAAGCCAGTACATACCCATGAAACACTTAGCAAATGCCTGGGGTTCAGGGAGCACTCCACCTACATTTGGCTATTATTACTATGAGGTTCATATACACCTGGCATGAAATTACCCACCTAAAGTCCTCCACCGATACCCAGCCTCACCCTGCCCTGGGACTAGAGATGCACAAATGCCATTTCTAGCTAATAAAATAGCTCCAATCCTTGTCACTTTTGCTTCTCTCACCTGCTTTACACTTCTTCATAGCCCTCCCCCTGTGACAGGTCACACTCTGATTTGTGTGCTGGCTGACAGCCACCAGTGTTAAATTCGTGGGTGAACAATGCCTGTTTTCCCTCTGCCCCTGTCTCTCTGAGCCTCCTGTCCATCCATCTGTGCATTCAGCAGGAGTGTATTGAGTGCTTGCTCCACTCCAGGTCTTGTGCTGGAAACAGGCTGCCCCTTGCCCAAACTGTAGCCATAGCCGCCCAGCTGTTTTAAACCAGGGAGAACCTTGCCCAATTAAAAAAAATATAGCCTGCCATGTGGTGGGCAGGGTGGAGGGGGTGAGAGGGGTGTCTGGGAACCCAGAGAACCAACTGGGTTGGGGGCTCAGATGGCAGGGGACAGGCCTGGGCCAGAGCAGGAGACCAAGAGGACAAGTCATGGACTGACAGGCTAGGTTATTGTTCAAAACAAAGCCCAGGGGTCAGATCTGACAGATAGTGGGACTGTCCCCTGGCTGTGGACCCAGAGGAAGACCAAGATCACGGGGAGATGTTGTCACAGGCTGAGTCACAGTGGGTATGAGAGCCACTCATACCCACTGTTGGAGACAAGTGGAGGTTGGAGACAAGTTCACAAGGAAGGAGGTGGAGGCTGAGGTGAGAAGTGGAGGCCTGGGATTCAGGGGCATGGATGGAGTCTGTGGGGAGGGTGGGATGGTTCTGTGGGGTGTGAGAGAAGTCTTGGGGACCCAGGACAGAGTGCTGAGGAATCTAACATTCAAGCAGGCAGTAGAAGACGATGAGCCAGCATAGGAACCTGAGAAGTGAGGCTGTAGAGCCAGGAGCAGAACCAGGAGAAGCAGTTTCACACAGGCCAAGAAGTGGGCAGGTCCCTGGGGGCCAGGCCTCTGAGCACCTCTGTCCTCTTTCTACAGATTCGAGAGCCTGGACCAGGAGATGAACAGTCTGATGGGCCGTGTCCTGGATGTGAACCACACAGTCCAGGAGCTCGTGGAAGGGGGTCACCCCAGCTCAGACGAGGTGCGCTCCTGCCAGGACCACCTCAACAGTAGGTAGGTGGGGCTGGGGCTTCTCGCTATCTCATATCAGTCACTCAATCATAGAAATCATAGATGTGTGATTTCAAACCCCTGGGATGTTAATGAAGAATGCATTTCAGTTGACTGCTGATTTGTTCAGAAAGGATTTATTGTATATCCACTGTCTGCCAGTTTTTCCAAGCACTGTATTTTTAAAATATATTTAGTTGTCAATGGACCTTTATTTAATTAATTAATTTATTTATATGTGGTGCTGAGAATAGAACCCAGTGCCTCACACATGCTAGGCAAGCGCTCTACCACTGAGCCACAACCCCAGCTCCCCAAGCACTTTAGATACCTTGTTTTATCTCCCAGTATCCCAATTTCCACAATAAAGCTTCAGAATTTAGAACTCTTTAAGAATAGCAATGAAGTAATCTTTTCTCCTGAGACAACCAGTAATTCTCTGTGTGAGTAGGGTTCATAGATGGGGATGCAGAACTGAAGAGGTGAAATCCAGCCAGTTATGCTTCTAGTCCCAGCTCCTTGGTATGCTGAGACAAGATGATCACTCAATCCCAGAGGTTCTAGGCCAGCCTGAGCAACAGAGTAAGATCCAATCTCAAAGCAAACAAACAAAAAACAAAGAAAAGAACCCCAAGACCTGAAATTGTCATCAAGGATTATCAATCTAATAAGTAGGAGTCAAACCCAATTCTGTCTGAATCCAGAGCTGGGGTTCTTTATCACGTGTATTCAGTCTTCCCAGCAATCCTATGGGATAGAAATTGTCCTATGTAAATATGGCTCAGAGAGATGAAGATACTGACCCAAAGTCGCACAGCAAGTTAGGGGAGGAAGCATGGATTTGAAATTGAATACGTTTGACTCCAGAGACTGCCTCCCCTCCCCCCACGCCCCAGTGCTGAGAATGGAACTGAGGGCCTTGCGCATGCTAGGCAAGTGCTCCACCACTGAGGTAGCCCCTCATCCCCCAAAGACGCTCTTAACTGCTGTCTTGTAAAATTCCAATATCAAGAAATTGAAAAGCCTCTGTAGCTTTGACAGTCCCACAGCATCAGGACCTAAAAAGACAACAACAATACTAAATCACAGTATTTAGTGAGATCTGTATGCCAAGTGCTAGCCATATGCTCTCATTGAACATGAAATGAAGAGGACATTATTGTCCTCATTTTCCGGATGAGAAACCAAGGATCAGAGAGGGAAATTATTTACCCTAGGTCATGCGGGGAATCTGGCCAGAACAGAACTTGAACTCAAGTTCCTCCTATTTAGACGCCTAATATCTCCCCTATTTAGTGTGTCCATTCTAGAGAAGACAGAGTTAAATAAACTAACAAATGAACAAGATATTAGAACATAGTAAAGCTTTATGGAAGAAAGGGAGTGACCTGGTAGAGCATGCCCAGGACTGGGGGGAAGGCAAGGGAGGGCAGAGAATATTCTAGGCAGCAACCATAGCCTAGGCAATGTCCCCGAGGCAGAAAACGGCTTCATGTCTTCCCAGAGATTGTGCTCAGTGATAGTAGCCAACAAGTACTGCTATAAGAACTTCATAAATTGTAACTCGTTTGACCCTTGCACCATCTCTCTCTGAGGTAGGCGCTGTGTTTAGCTATTTTTTGGACCCTGATGTTGTCAGCCACCAAGTTTGCACACTCCGACCTCAGAGCCCCTTTGCTCTCATAAAAAACTATTGAGAAAAAACTAAACAAAACATTGGGGACCCAAAGAGCTTGTTTTAGTGACTTTGATCTATCAATGTATACCATCTTACAACTTAATACTGAGAAATTTTAAACTGTTGTCTTTAAAAATTAATAAACCTATTTTGGGAGGAATACTGGGGATTGAACCCCGGAGTGTTGCACCACTGAGCTATATTCCCAGTCCTTTTTATTTCTTATTTTTTAGGCAGGTTCTCACTAAGTGACTAAGTGAGGGTCCTGCTAAGTGACTGGTGCTGGCCTCCAACTTGCCATCCTCCTGCCTCAGCCTCCTGAGTAACCGAGATTACAGGCATACACCATCCGCCCAGCTATAACAAATAATAAATAAGTTTATGTTTGTTTTTCTGGTACTGGGAATGGAGCCAGGGTCTGGGGCATGCTAGGCAAATGTTCTACCTCTGGGCCACACCCAGAGATAGAACCCAAAGTACCTGTTTTTCAGTTACTTTTCACTTTATTTTGTATTTCTCAGAAAATATAGTGAAAAGAGTGCCATTGTTTTGTGCTTTTGCAAATCTCTTTAATGTCTGGCTTGAGAGAAAGAAGCTTGGCTCTCAGAGCTGCTTCTACATTCATTCTCTGACATGTGACCTCTGGAAGACTTCACCGAACCCCGGGAGAGGAGAGTGACTGGCAATGGCATCCTGGTGTGATCGTGAGGGTCATGGGACTTTCTCATACTACACGTTGAGAACCGCTGCTCTGAGCGAATGTGCTGGGTGGCGTTCCATTTTACACAGGCAGAAGCTGGGGCTCAGTATGATAAAGGGACTTTCCAAGGTCCAACAATGGCTGACTGGCCAGGGACAGGATTCCGTGGGTGGGTGGGTCCTCCCCGTCCAAGAGGAGTCCCTGCCCTCCTTAAGTCGTCCTCTTTCTTTCCCCTGGGCAGGTGGAACCGCATCGTGGAGCTGGTGGAACAGCGCAAAGAGGAGATGAGTGCGGTACTGCTGGTGGAGAACCACGTGCTGGAGGTAGCCGAGGTGCGCGCCCAGGTGCGCGAGAAGAGGCGAGCGGTGGAGAGCGCACCCCGCGCGGGCGGCGCCCTGCAGTGGCGTCTCAGCGGCTTAGAGGCTGCTTTGCAAGCTCTCGAGCCGCGCCAGGCGGCCCTTCTGGAGGAGGCAGCCCTGTTGGCCGAGCGCTTCCCCGCGCAGGCAACGCGGCTTCACCAGGGCGCGGAGGAACTGGGTGCCGAGTGGGGCGCGCTGGCCAGCGCAGCTCAGGCCTGCGGCGAGGCGGTGGCGGCGGCCGGGCGCCTACAGCGTTTCCTGCATGACCTGGACGCTTTCCTGGACTGGCTCGTGCGCGCCCAGGAGGCGGCGGGCGGCGGCGAGGGGCCCCTTCCCAGCAGCCTGGAAGAGGCGGACGCGTTGTTGGCGCGCCACGCTGCGCTCAAGGAGGAGGTCGACCAACGCGAGGAGGACTATGCGCGCATTGTGGCGGCCAGCGAAGCGCTGCTGGCGGCAGATGGCGCCGAGCTCGGCCCAGGCCTGGCGCTCGACGAGTGGCTGCCACACCTCGAACTTGGCTGGCACAAACTGCTCGGCTTGTGGGAGGCGCGCAGGGAGGCGCTGGTCCAGGCGCACGTCTACCAGCTCTTCCTGCGCGACCTACGCCAAGCACTCGCGGTGCTGCGCAACCAGGTGCCCGCTGGCGGTGCTCGGGGTGGGGGCCCAAGGCCGCGGGAGGGGGCGGGGTGGCGGGGGGGGGGGGGAGGTCAGGAAAGGCTTGGGAGGCGTGGTTGCCCGGGACACTGGGCTCGTGGCTTATTTGAGATTGGTGGGAGTTGCGGGGTAGCCATTTATCAGAAAGGCTGGATTTTGGATCATCCAGTGTGAGTACGTAGGGTGTGTTAACAATTTTAGGTTCATGTTGAGTGGGCTGGCTTGGGACTTTTCGGAGGTGATAGTTTGTGGACGATTCCAAATGAGTAGTGCATTTGGATATGTATTGACGTGGCTCCATGGATGTATGGATTATTTGGAAAGAAATAAGAATATGAGGTTGATAGGTGATGGTTAAATAGGGTTCAAAGACGATCTGGGGTACATAACAAGCTGAGAGGTTAGGAAAGTCAGAAAATGACTGTAGATTGACTGCATGGCTATGGGTGACCAAGATAGCAAATTGTCCTCCTTATTGGGAATGACGATGGAGGGTTCTCTGGAGAAGGTGACTGTAGCTTAAGGAACTAAGTGTTTGGCAATAGAACACCCGATTTTCAGATTGTCCAAAAGGAAGTACCCCAATGATCTTAGAGAGGTAACCACCTGTGCTGGTTAACTGGGCAATGCTGATCCATGAGGGGGAGTATTGTAAAGGTGTGTGGGAGGGGGTAGTGCTAGACATCCCTTGAATCATGAGGTTATTAAATATGAAGCCCTTTCTGATTCACTCATCAGTTAGAGAACTAACCCCAGAGAGGGGAAGAATTTCCTTGAGGTCACACAGCACCCAATTTAGTCCTCATCAATTAACCAAAAATTCTCTGATGAACTGGGGTTATAGCTCAGTGGTAAGATACTTGCCTAGCATGCATGAGGCCCTGAGTTCCATCTCTAGCACCATCAAGAACAAACACACGCACAAAAGTCTCCTGAGTGTCTCTTCTGTGTCAGGCACTGTCTGCACTGGGTACATCTCAGGAGACCAATCACAAAATCCCACTCTCATAAGGCTGACATTTAAGTGCACGTGGGGGGGGGGGCAGTAAACAAGCTATGCGCACACATTCCATCAGTTGTATGCTATCAGAAAGAAAGCAGGGTAAAACAGCTGCCTGGGGGGGGGGGGGAGTCGATCGTTTTGGCAAGGTGGTGAGAGACCTGAAGAAAGGGAAGGTACAGCCACGTGGTATCTGGAGGGACAGGCTGCCAGGCAGAGAGACTAGCGTGAGCAAAGGCCCTGAGGTGAGACCATGCCTGGCACGTTCCATATCAGCACGGGGAAGGAGCAGAGTGGCAATCCAGGCTGGCAGCCGCTCCAGGTCCTGGAAGGAAGCAGGGCTGATGCGCCTACCCCTCCGCCTTCCCAGGAGGTGGCCCTGTCTGGTGTGGAGCTCCCAGGGACAGTGGAGTCAGTGGAAGAGGCGATAAAAAGGCACCGGGACTTTCTCACCACGATGGAGCTGAACCAGCAGAAGATGCAGGTGGCCGTGCAGGCTGCCGAGGGCCTGCTGAGGCAGGGCAACGCCTACGGGGAGCAGGCCCAGGAGGCAGTGGCCCGGCTGCTGGAGAAGTAGGTCCCCCAGACCCCAGGGGCACAGAAGGTGGGGTGGTCTTGGCACAGGGGAAGGGTGAGGCAGACCAGGATTCACCTCCTTTTGCTCACGGTTTTGCTGCTTCTCTGCCCTTCTTGGATTTCTGTTTAATTCCATACTGTCTTACATTTCATTGAAATAGATATTTTGTGAAAAGGTAATGGGAAGTTGTAAACCAGAAAGATACAGAGGATATACAATGCAAAGTTTCTCTCGAGAGCTTGCCCTCAGCACGGGGACATCCCAACCTGTAGTTAACTGTGAACTCGTTAGCTGGGCCCTGGGATGCCTGCTTGTAATCCCAGCGACTTCGCCAGTTCTGGGGCTGGCATCAGCAATTTAGTGAGACCCTGTTTCAAAATAAAAAAGGGCCGGAGACAATGCTCAGTTTAGAGCACCCCTGAAGTCAATCCCCAGTACCCCTCCCTGGGAACCCCCACACCTCTCCAGATCCCATAGCCAGAGAGCAGGCTCAGCATGGGTTCCAGCTTTCCAGAGTGGATGGTGATGTCCCCTGCCATACTGGTTGTCAAATATGTCGACTATGCTCATGCCTGGCCCCAGGCACCCAGTTCTCTGGGAAGCACCTGGCCTGTGTTCCTGTGTGTCTTTCACACTTCTCTTGCACCTCATTCTCTGCTTCTGTCACCGTCTGTCACCACTGCCCTTTTTTGTCCTTGCACTGATGGAGCAAATCATTTATTGAGCATCTACTGTGTTCCAGATGCTATTCTAGGCCTGAACAAACAGGACCGCTGGTTCCCCCAAATCCCCACCTCACAGAGAGAACTTGTAGGATCTCCTTCAGACCCAGCTCTTTCTCTCATGTCACTGTCAAGTTTTCTGGTCCCCCGGGGGCAAGATTTATCTTGTGTCATGATCCAGCCGTAAGAAGGCCCCCTCCTGTCTTCCTGTCTTCTGACAGCAAGTGAGCCTTGTCAGTTCACTCCACCACTCATGCACCTGAGAGCTGAGCCCCTTTTCTGTTTCAGGCATTCTTCCCCCCAGATACCTCTGAGATAAGGCTGGAGGTGTCTCGAGGGACCTGTGGTGGGGATCCTGGCTCTGGGGGTGAAACCCTGTGCTCTAGGCTCCCCTTTCCAGCCCAGGATCCTTCCTTTGACCCACATTGCTTGGGCACCTGCATGTGCCAGGCTCTGCAAAATGAGCAGGAGGGGCCCAGGGGACTGTCATTCCCTGGCTACTCATTCATTCCTTTCCAGTCATTCATTAATTGCTCCTTTCATCTCTCTGCTTATTCACTTAATCTTCAATCAGTTAAACACACTGAGCCCCGGCCCTGTGTGGGACAGCGCTTGGCACACAACCTGCAAGGTCCGGGGTGAGTCCCTGTCTCTTGCACTGCAGCTCCACAGGGACCTGGCCCAGCCTGGTGTGTGAGGTCCCTTTCTCAGCTACAGATTTTGCCCACGAGGTTCAGAGGGGAAGTAGCTTGCTGGAGGTTCCAGCCAGGATGTGACATAGCCACTGTTGCTTTCTCAGCATCATGGAGAGGAGGACTTTTCCTCATCTCTAGGACTGTTGCATGACTGGCTGGTGGAGGCCTGGAGGATTGACTGCAGATCAATTTCAGAGGCATTTCCTATTTTCTGGCTCTGCAACCGAGTCAGGGCAGAAGGCAGTGTATCTTTTGCTGACTCCTCTCAGGCCCTTCCTGCTACTTCTTCCCATCTGCCTCTGGGTCTCTCTAGAAGTGTCTCCCACACACTGTCTCTTTGCCCCCTGTCTGTTTATTTCTATGTCTGTTTCCTCCCCTGCCTGCATTTCCATTTCCCTTCATTTGCATATCTGTCCTTTCTTCTGCTTTTCTCTCTTAGACATTGTATTTTTCTCCTCTCTCTTTCTCTCTGCCACTGGGTCTCTCCTTCCTTCTTTCCTTCCTCCCTTCTTCCTGCCTTCCAGCATCCATTCATTCAACAAAGATACACTGAGCACCTACTATGCACCAGGCTTTACCTAGGTATGGGACCTTTAGTGGTGAACAAAACAGACAAAAATCCCTGCCTTCACGAAGGTGACACCCCACTGTGGGAGGACAAGGTAAAAAGGAACATACACAGTGTGTTAGGTAGTGTCACAGTGTCAGGGAGCAAACCAAAGAAAGAAACCCAAAGAGTGTCAGGGAGTGGTCAAGAGGGATCTCTCGAGGAAGGTGGCATTCAACCAAATACTGGGGAAAGACCATTCCGGGCAGAGACAGCTAGGCCCTGAGGTGGGAGCAGTTTGTTCAAGACGTAGCAAGGAGGCCACCAGAGTCGTGGCTGAGTGGGTGGGGGGAGAGTGGGAGAAGAGGGCAGGGGACATGTGTGTGTACCCATATGTAAGGCCCGCAAGGCCAGGATGGGCTGGGAGGGAGACCTGGGAAGGACAGTCTCATTCTTTTGCTCCCTCCCTCTCTCTCTCTCTCTCTCTCTCTCTCTCTCTCTCTCTCTCTCTCTCTCTCTCTCTCTCTTATTTTTCCCCTGGGGGAGAGAGAAGGCAACAAGACAGAAGTGCACCCAAGCTGATGTGGGATGACCTTGAACCCCCAGACCTTTGGGCACGTGACCTTGAACATTAACCCGAGGCCAGGCTCCTGGAAGCAGGGGTGTTGAGGCCCAGGTCCAACCTGGCCAGTTCACTTAGGTCAAGGACCTCCCTGTGAGAATGTACCCCAGCTTCCCTGTGGCTGCAGTGATACCTCTCCCTCTACCCTTCTCTCTGGTGCCCACCAGGTCTGTCTGTGTCTGTCAGGCTGTGTCTTTACTGGTGGCATCTTGCCACATCTCTGCCTGTCCCTCTCTGAGTTCCCCCTGCCCTGACTCCCTGGGTCACTTTCCCTCCCTCTGCTCCTTCTCTTTTTCATTGTCTCAAGCTCTCTGTTCCTCTGTCTGTCTCTGGCACCCCCTTCTCCAGTTCTTTCGTTGTCCTCCCCTATTGTCTTGTTCTCTGGCTCTCTTTCTCTTTGTCCATGTCTCTCTGGGTCTTTTTCAGTAATTCCCTCTTGAGGTCTCTGTTTACCTTTTTGTCTTTGGTCCTGTGTCTATGAGTTTATGTCCGTTTATCTCTCACACTAGGTCTTTTTTTTTTTCACCTGTCTCTCTCTGCATCTCACATCCTCAATTTGTGTGTGTGTGTGTGTGTGTGTGTGTGTGTGTGTGTGTGTTTTGCTGGAAATGGAACCCAGGGTCTCCATATGCTAGGCAAGCACTCTAACCTGGAGCCCTACCTCAGCCCCTGCCTCTGAGTGCCTCTTGCTCTGTTATCCCTGGGCCTCTGCCTATCTACCAGTCCATATCTATCTCTGTCACTTTCTCTCCAGATGTCCATCTGCTTCTCTCTCCCTCTCTTTCTCTGTCTCTCTCTGGTTCTGTCCCTGGCTCTATCCCACTAATGTTTCTTTGCCTTTTCCCACGTTCCCACCTTGGTCTCTTTCCCCCTCTCTTCCATGCCCCTACCCACCCTGACACCCTCACGGTCCTGCTGCCAGTGCCTCCCTGGGCCTCTCCCCAGCCCTTCTCTCCCCATCCCTAGGAGCCAAGAAAATCAGCTACGGGCTCAGCAGTGGATGCAGAAGCTACACGACCAGCTTGTGTTGCAGCATTTCCTCCGAGACTGCCACGAGGTAGGACCTCTAGCTGTGCTGGGGACAGCAATGCCCCCTTTCAAAGGGAGAGAAGCACTTCCAGGGAGAGGTGGGGGACGGGAACGCCCCGTCTAAGTGGGTCGCAGTGCGATGTTCACTCTCTGCCGCCAGGAGGCGCGCGGAGCCGGGTCTCAATCAATGCGCAAGCTCCCCAGGTCCCAGCCCGCCCACGCGGGCTCGGCCGGGAGGTGGGGGGGAAGGAGGGGCCCCAGGCTCCCCTGGCAACGGCGCGCGTCCGCGCCAACGGGTCCCGCGGGGACGAGCGCTGATCTCACCTTTTTCTCCCGAGATCTGTGAGAAGCGCTCTGCTCCGGGAGAGGGGCGGAGTGGGGTGAGGGTAGGGGTTGGAGCTTCTGGAGTTTGGGAGTGGGCCAGCTGCCAAGAGCACTTCTGTCACAAATGGTCCTGAACAATGCCTTCGCCCCTTAAAGGGTCTCCAGGAATCAAGCTCTTTCTCCATAGGGATGATCTACACACACACACACACACACACACACACACACACACACACACACACACACACACACACACACACACACACACACACACACACACACACGTAGGGATGGGCCCAGATCAGAGATGGTCCAACTTCCTTCCCCAGTGGAGATGGTTCAGGAGCTTCGCTGCTTTGCCCTCCTTCCCCGATACTCCCCAGACTCTGTTCCACACCATTCCGGGGTCCAACCACATCATGTGGCCCACTACAATTTTCTTAGCTCCACGAAAAGAGATGGGTCTGGCCCCAAGTTCCTCCATCTCTGTGACCCAGGATCATTTCATCCCCTCATGATGACCCAGGAGCCAAGTTTTCCTCAACCAAAGATGGTTCAGGAACCAGATCCCTGCCCTCTTCCCACTCCAACGAAAGATGGTTTGACCCCCTCCATGTCGAACCCCAGTGGGAGATTATTCTCCCCAGAAATGGAAGCGACTGGAGCCCCCGCATGGCCGAGGTAGGCCAGGATTCAAGCCCCTTAGCTGGGTTCAGGACTCGCATGTTCCTTCTTCCCACTGGAGACTGTTCTGAACTGAAGTATAAGAGATGTCCCAGGTCGCCCCTCCCATATTCCTTACACCCATATGGTGCCAGAAACCTGAGCCTCAACCCATCAGACATGGTTCGGGGGCCCCTCCAGCTGCTCTTCATAGTCCCCACCCTTATACAGCTGAGGTAGTCAGGGACTCAGCCCCCCTCCCTCCATTACTCCAGGAGACCCCCCTTGCCCTGACATTCTGGACCACGGAGTAATGATCTGAGATGGCGCAGAAGTCCCCCCAACCCGAAGCTCGGAGAGGGTGGTGATTCCTCCTCCACCCCCAACCAGGGCCCCGCAAAGAGGCGGGCATGGAGGCAGGCAGGGGGCGCGCGCGGGCGGGCGCGCTGCCGCGGCGCGGGGGCGAGGGAGGGGGCGCGCGTCCGCCGGAGTCTCAGCTGTCGTCGCCGCCGCCGCTGCCGCCGCCGTCGCAGTGGAGGGGCGAGTGCCCGCCCGCCCGCCGCAGGGACGCCCCGCCAACGCCTCCGCAGCTTCAGGTCTCGGGGGCGCCAGGGGAGGGGGCTGGCGCGCGCCCCCGCCGAGATGGGCGGGGGGAAGGGGCTCGGGCGCGTGCTCGCCCGCCGGGGCCGCGGGAGGGAGGGGCGGGGGCGGCGCGGGGGCGGGCCGGGCGGGCTCCGGGACCCCAGCCCTGGGGGAGGGGCAAGGACGCCGGGAGCTGTCCGCGGTGCTGGTGTTGGCAGGACTGAGGGCCCGGACCCCAGGGAGGGAAGAGGAAGAGGGGGACTTCCAAGGCTACTCCTAGGGTAGTCTGGATTTGCCGTGGGGGTCGAGGGGATCTCCGTCTCTGTAGGGTGCACTTCTCTGAGTATTGAGATGGGTCTGATATTTACCCTGGAATTGGAGGATTCGCAGTCTTTGGGGGCTTGCATCCCTGGTTCCTTCGGTGTCTGTCAGCCTTAGATGTTGGGGGCTTGTCACTTTTGGGGAGCTCTTCTTCAGGCTATGAAAGTCTTGGATTTGCTCCAGGTCTGAGGGGCTCTTATTTGGGGGGCCTTTTCCTTGGTTGTTGAGGAGTCAGGTTTTGCTCTCAGTGATGAGAGGGGGCAATTGTTTTTTTTTGGGGGGGTTACCTTGAAGACAGGGTACCTTCTCCTTTAGGGGCTTTGCCTTCACTGTGGGCTGTGGTTGCCATTGGACTTTTCCTTGCGTGTTGGGAACCTGTGAATTGAGTTTGGGAATCCAGCATTTGATTTGGCGTGTGTGTGTGTGTGTGTGTGTGTGTGTGTGTGTGTTATGAGGAAATGTGAAGTTCTCCTGGACCCCTGGGGAGCCCTTGCTCCCAGGATATGGGGTGGAGTTTGACCAGCTTGGGGTTTGTCCTTGGCTATGACTGCATTTGCCTCCCGAGACTGCTGAGCTGGAGTCTTTTTTTTTTTTTTTTTTTTCAAAGAGGGAGGAGGAATATCTTGTGACTGGAGGGGGAGGAGAAGAGGGAGGAGCAAACTGTCCCAGGTGCCAGGTTTGGTCATGCGTGGGGAGGTTCTGGCTTGGGGAACAAGTTTTTCCTTGATAGGGAGGAGGTTCAGAAACCAGGACTGTGATTGGTCCTGTCTAGTGACGGAGCCACTCTTAGTGCTTGCGGTTTGGATGATTGGTTTTGTTGGTAGACAGGAGAACTAGAATTAGCTCTAGTTTGGGGATTGCCTTGGGATGTTCGATCTGATCCACACTGGGGAGTCCAGGGTTAGATTGTGGGGCAGGCAGTTTCTGGAATCTGGAAGGCATCCTTGTTACTCAAATTTGGGGAATTGGTTTGGGTTGGAAGCTTGAACTGGTCATGGTTTGGAGAACTGTGGTCTTAAAGTCCCAGGGCTAGATTTGGAGAGCACTGTGTACTCATTAGGGGTACTGGATCTTCATTTTAGGAGATGGGTTTACTCCAGATTGGAAGGCTGGTTTTTTTGGGAGCTAGGTTTGGCAATAGTTGGGAAGTTGTTCTGGAAGTTGATCTGGCCATGATGGAGGGCTGAGGCTGGATATGGGAACTTCAGGTGATAGTCCCAGGAATCAGTTGAGGATCTTGAATTGGTCCTTATTAGGGGTGGCTAAGTTGAAGGGTCTAAGTTTTACTACAGGTGGGGCTGGGGCTGAATTGGAAGTTAGCTAACTTAGGTTTGGAGGGCTTATCTTGATTTCCCCCCAGTGGGAGGATATGACTGAGGAGCCCCACCTTGGGGTCTTGCAGGGTACAGGAATGCTGCCCCCAGGACAGAAAAGAACTTGGTGTTTGGGGGCCTCCCATTCATCTTCCACCCAAGAAGAGATTAAGTTGCCCTCCCCAACATAAAGGCCTCCCCAACATAAAGGCCTCACTTGCAAAGGTTTTTCCATTTCTTCCTCCTCCCCTGACTCCCACCCCTAGCAGCCCAGGTCCTGAACCTGGGACTTCCTGGAGGGGATGGGGGGACTGTGCCTGGGTGGTGGGGGACCAGCTGAGCCCTCCTACTCTGCCCTGCATAGCTGGATGGCTGGATCCATGAGAAGATGCTGATGGCGCGGGATGGTACTCGGGAAGACAGCCACAAGCTGCATAAGCGATGGCTCCGGCACCAGGCATTCATGGCCGAGCTGGCTCAGAATAAGGAGTGGCTGGAGAAGATCGAGAGGGTGAGGATGTGGGGGGCCGCCCTGTCCTCCCACATGCCGCAGGCCTTCAGGGAACTTGTGAATCACCTCCTACACCCTCTACTGCCTCATACCCCTGAACTGGTCCAAACCCGCTTCCTGTCTGCTTCTGGCTGTGACCTGAAGTGATTCATGTAACCTCTTTAAGACTCAGTTTGCCTATCTATAAAATGGCCAGATCTCTTCTAAATGGTGCTCATGGCCTCCTGTTTGTTAACTATCTTACCCATTCTTTTTTTTTAAAAAAAATTTTAATTGTAGATGGACATGATACCTTTACTTTATCTATTTATTTTTTATGTGGTGCGAGGATCAAATCCAGTACCTCACACTTGTGAAGCAAGCACTTTACCACTGAGCCATGACCCCAACCCCTTACTCATTCTTATGACCTCCTCCACCAGACTTCCCTCCACACCACTTCTGGTATCTAAGATAGAAGGTCAAGGAGAGGCTGGAGCATGCCTGGGAAATGAACTTTGAATTCTGTCAGCCCTGGGTTCTAACCTTTTACTAGCTGTGAGGCCTTGGAGAATTGTGTTAACCTCTTTGAGCCTCAGTTTACTCTTCTGCAAATTTAAGGAAATAATAAATTAGCTACTTCCCTGGGCTTTTGTGTACACAAAGTGCTTAACCCAAGGCCAGGCACCTAGGAGTTATAATTACTATGGTTTTGTTATTTTTTGTTTTGTTTTGTTTTGTTTTGCTGGCAATGGAAGCCAGGGCCTTGTGCGCATTAGGCAAGTACTTTCCACTGAGCCACATCCTCATCCTCCTATTGTTATTTTCAATGTGTAATGTATGTAGCTCTGGGCCAACAAGGAGCTTGAGGTTGGAGGGACCCAAAGATTTTTTTTTTTTCCTGGAAGCTTCAGCTCCCAGAATTTTTCCTACTTTGTCTGAATCCCTAAATCTGTAGCTGTGGACACCCCAGCTCTTCTAACTCAGACAGACACCCAGATTGGCCTTATACCCTTAAACAGTCATTGATACCCTATAAATGGTGGCACCTAGCAAAGCCAGTCTTCTTGACTTTGAGTTTAATGGAAGTTCATTCTCTCTCTCTGCCTCTCTCACCCTGTTTTCCTTCTGTTTCTGTCTCTCCTGTCTTATGGTTCTCTCCCCATGGTACTGACTGGTCACTCTGCTGATTGGTCTCTCCCTGTTCCCTTCCCATGCCTGTGTTCGCATCTCTCTGCCTCCCTCCCTGTATCCCTGTCTGTTTTTCTTGACTCTCTTCCTTGATTCCCTCTATCTCTGGGCCTATCTCTGTATCCACGCTTCTGTCCCTAACTCCCTGCCTCTGTCTCTCTCCCCATATATCTCCCTGTGTCCGGCTGCCCACCGCCATTTCCCTCCCTCCCCATCTCCCACCCCTTTCTCCTCGCCTTCTACTGTCTGCTTACCTGGGCCAGGAGGGCCAGCAACTGATGCAGGAGAAGCCAGAGTTGGCAGCCTCTGTGCGGAAGAAGCTGGGTGAGATCCGGCAGTGCTGGGCCGAACTGGAGAGCACCACCCAGGCCAAGGCCCGGCAGCTCTTTGAAGCCAGCAAGGCAGACCAGCTGGTGCAGAGCTTCGCTGAACTGGACAAGAAGCTCCTTCACATGGAAAGCCAGCTGCAAGATGTGGATCCTGGTGGGGACCTGGCTACTGTCAACAGCCAGCTCAAGAAATTGCAGGTATGGACAGGCTGGCCAGATGGGGGCTCCCTGCACTGCTGTGGGGTAAGCAAAGGTCAAACTCCACCTGAGAGACTTCAAACTGAGGGGATCTAATACAGGACTTTATTTCGAATGTGTGGAAGGGGCTGGAAGAGCAGAAAGGGTGTACCAAGGCTATCCAGCTAATAGTAACTGTTGGAAGCATCCACCTCCCACCTGGACCTGGGGCACAAAGGAAAGAGGGGGGATTTAGAGCCAAGAAGCCATGGGTGAATAACCGGCATACTGAAGGTGTCTCAGGATCCTGGCCCTATTTCAAGATTGGAGAAACAAAGGTGCAGAGGTGAGGGAGTCGCTTTGCACAGGGTCGTGTAACATGGAGAGCTTCCTCACCTGTCAGTCTAAGGGCTGAGTCCTCTCTGACTCCTCCCAGCAATCCTCGGAGATTGATACTATTATTAGCCCTGTTTTACCAGTGGGGAAACAGGCACAGAAGGTGGAATGCTTGGCCCTCTGACAAACAGTGACAGCTTGGTAGCTGGCTGATACCCAGGACACGATGGTCTGACGTGGAATGTTGGCTTGAAGTGTGGGTGCAGGTGTTGCTTCTCTCCTCCCAAAGTGTACTGGCTCCTGTCTTTATGTGCCAGGAGCAATGCCTGACTGTGGCCAGTGAGAATCTGAGGCCCCGAGAGGTGGACTTCCTTGCCTAGGGTGGTAGTGGCAGAGCTCAGATTCCAAGCTGGGTCTCTTGGTTCCTTGCTGTGTGTACCTTTTGGATGTGTCTCTGCACAGTTTAGTTTATAAAGCACTTGGCATAGAATGTACCAAAAAAAAAAAAAAAAGAAAAAATTAAAAAAACAAAACCCCAGGCTGGGGAGTTAGCTCAATTGGCAGAGTGCTTGCCTTGCAAGCACAAGGCCCTGGGTTCGATCCCCAGCAAAATAAAATAAAATAAAATAAAATCCGTAAAGTATGCCCATAATCCCAGTGACTTGGGAGCCTGAGGCAGAAGGATTATAAGTTTAAGTTCAGCCTGGGCAACTTAGCGAGATCCTGCCTCAAACTGAAAAATAGAAGGGCTGGAGTAAGCCAGTGGTCAAATTCCATGGGCTCAATCCACATACCATAAAAAGAAAAAAAAAAAAAAACACAAATAGGCTAATAATAAAAGTGTAAGACACTGATTAATATTTATTTATTCATTTATGCATTAAATATTTATTAGGCACCTACTGGTGTTGGAATACAGCAGGAGACAAAATGGATGAAAAGCCACTGACTTCACAGGGCTCGTGTCCTGGTGGGGAAGACAGGCAAAGAAGCAAAGAGAAAAGCAGATCTGAATACGGTGGCCTGTGAGGTCAGGACTTGATACAGCAGTGGTTCTCACATCTTCATCTCCTCCCTTAGACACTTAAGAGTAATTAGATCTTCAAAGGGCCCTTGTTTGTGTAGATTGGACCTATTGATATTTATCATGTGAACAGCAGAAACAGAAATGTTCCAGTTATTGATTCACTTTAAAATGATTTAAAATCCATCACATTAACCCCAGTAGCCCTTTCATGAGCAAAAGCTGTATTTTCCAAACCAAAAATAGAAAAGGTAGTAAGAAGATTGGCATTTCCACGTTTGCAACTTGCAAGTCTGGACGAGAAGAGCTGGCCTCCCACCAGCCCCCAGGCCCAGTCCATTGCTACCCGTTGATCATCTGGTCTCTGAGAAACCACACTGTACACTCGAGGCAGGATGAGGATGCTACAGTCCAGTAACACCTTAGCGATTTTATCAAAGTGGTTGTAACCTTGCAGAGGCCTGGAAAAGATCTTGAGGACCCCCAGGGTCCCCAGACCACAGTGAGAGAGCTGCGGACGTAGACTGTATGCTAGGCACTTTGAACCCCTCTCTCCTAGCCGCAGCCCGGTGAGGGAGGTTCTCTCATCCTCATGTACCCTTGAGAAAGCCACAGCACAGAAAGGATTCATGACAAGCCCAGGGTCACACAGCCACCAAGTGGCCATTCAATACCACATTTAGCTCCTGTCCACCCTTCTCCCTCAACACTCCGAAGACCATCTTGCTGGCCTCGGAAATCAGTCTTACTGAGGTGCGGACCCCACCAGCTGACAGGCAGTGGACACACAGGAGTGACTCAAACACAAGTCTGCTCTGAGGGACTTTCCCAAAATATTGGCAGAGACAAGAGTGGCCAGTGGCCTAGGTGGTCAGACAGAGGACAGTGTGATCAGAAAAAGCAGCTGCAGACCACGAGAGCTTGGGCAGTGGAAGCAGAGAGACTTGGGTTTGGATTCCAGCTCTGACCAGTACTCTGTCCCTCCCTGAGCCTCATCTGCCACCAGAAGAAGGACCCAGGGGCAGGTGAGGTTGTGCACAGAAAGGACGCAGTTAGTGCAAGGGACATGATGAGGGCGTAAGAATTGGGACTCTGTGATTGTCAGAGTCCCCACCAGAAGCAGAGGTCTGCTGTATGGAGGAAGAGGGGCACGAGAGGGACGAGGGGCTACCAGGAGATCAGCGCTCTGCATCTGAAGCCAGGAGCCTCAATCTCCCCATGAGGAGGCAGGGAAGGAGCTATGGGGACCAGGAAGGAGAGAGTCACCAAACAGAAGCTGGAACTGTAGTCAGGCAGAGCAGCCAGCCCGTGGTGTCACTATAGGGAACAGCTGGGAAATAATATCTCACCTCACTCTCCTCCTTCCTTCCTGTCTCTTGCTGGCTCCTCTAAGTCCACCAGGGCCAGCTTCATGGACACTCAGCCAGGACCAGTAGGGCCACACACTTGCTGTAATTCCTCGTTGTCGCTGCCTGGAAAAAAATTTTGGTACCCCCCAAATACCCAGGATTGAACCTGGGGCTCTTAACCACTGAGCCCATGTACTTAGCCCTTCTTTGTATTTTATCTAGAGACAGGGTTTTGCTGAATTGCTTAGGGCCTCACTAAGTTGCTGAGGCTGGGTTTGAACTTAGGCTGAGGCGATCCTCCTGCCTCAGCCTCCTAAGCTACCAGGGTTACGGTTGTACGCCACCACACCGGGTTGGACATTCTCAGTGCTATTTGAACAAGGGATCCTGCATTTTCAGTTTGCACTGGACCCTGCCACTGAGGTAGCCAATCCAGAGCCCAGCCTACCTGGAGGCCAGAGCCAGGAGCCATGAGCCAGTCCCTCCCTGTGTTAAAAATAGGCAAATCCTCTCCTCCCCTCCCTCTGCCCCTGGGCATAGAGCAGGGTGGAGAAGCTTGAACTGTGGGTCAAAAGGGGCAAAGAAAGACATCTGGCACCACAGCCATTATCACTAGGGTTATTACTTATTTTACCAAGATCACTAATTCTTCTCCAGCAGCAAACGAGAGGGCTCAGGCGGGCCTGAATTTGACTTGGTTTCACCCCTATCTGGGCTAGGCAAGTGACTGCCCCTCTCTCTAGCCTCAGGTGCCTCCTCTGATTAGTGGCAAGCAACCCAGTGCTAATCCACCCTTTGACAACTGGACCATGGTGGGCAGTACTGCACCATAGTCAGGGGCATGAATACTGGCCTGGGGTCAGTCCCCGACTCTGGGACTTAACCAATGGCGTGGCCTGAGGACCTTACTTATCTCTTTGTGCCTCAGTTTCTTCTTCCATCCAATGGACCCGCTAATAGTCCTGACCTCCTGTGCACCCTGTGAAAATGAAGATGCAGAATACAGAATTTGAGAATTGCAGCCCCAGCAAATCTGTCTGAGATGCAGTGTTTGTGCAGAGGTCTCGGATGTTAATTGTCTTCAACCTGAGGGTATTACCTCGCCATATGGAGTCCAGAAGTGGCTCGGGTTAGTTATCTGCCCACCTTGGCTTTGGTTCTGTTTATGTGATGCTTGGTTACTTCATCTGTTTCTGCTCAGGCTCCATGTGGGGCGTTACCCCTTCTCCGTGCCCATGTCCTTCTGCCAGCTGATGCTCTCTCCCCCGTTTCCTCCATCCTGGCGACTTTTTAGATTCTCCTCACCATGGTGGGTGGGACGTGATAACCCGCTGTGGCCTGAGTATCTGCGTATTTTTCAGATCTGGTGAACTTGGGCATCCTTGTCCCTCTTTTTGGCCATTAGATTTCAGAAAGAGGATTTGAGGACTGTGGTTTCAGCTCGAGTGGAGTCGGCGTTTCCTCCCTAGGGGTGGGAGCATTAGTCCCAACCACACCCAGCAGCCCATGAGATGGGGTCCTGTTGTCCAGAGGAGATGGGACAATGGGACAATGGACTGGCCAGCACTCACAGCAGCGGGGACCAGAAGCAGTCCCAGCACAGGACTCCTGGGCTTTTCCCCAGCAGAGGGAGCCCAAGGCAGGGAGTGACCCAGTGGGCCACTGGCCCCCATGGAGCCCAGCTGGACCTCAGGGCTTCACAGGGGAGGGGAGGGGAGGGGAGGGGAGGGGAGGGACCTCCTAAAGCCTGCTGTCCCTGGTGTCTGCAGGAGGGAGGGTCTCGGCCATCCAGCTGGGCCCTTGTCCTGGTTCCCCCACCCCTCAGTCTTTGTCCTTCAGCCTCCATTTCTGTGTCTCTACTACTTTCCGTCCTACTTTCTCACTCTGTCTCATTTTATTTGAATTCTCTGTCTCTGCCACCCTCCCTTGATCCCCTTTGTGCTTCCCCTTGTCCTCTCAGCCACTGCAGCAGGGACCCCACCTCCCAGGTCCAGGCCATGTGACCCAGAGTTCTCCCTCAGGGAAGCCTGTCCTGACTGGTTGCGGACCAGATGGTGGAGTCCCAAGCCCGCTTCCCAGCCCTCAGGGACTGGCCAGCTGGTCTGGCTCAGCCAAAGACTCCTGCTTGGAAGGGTGGGGACTGGTTTCCTGCCATTGGAGGGGAACCAGCAGGAAAATGCACTGGAGGCTCTGCAGCTGCTGGGCTGAGTCCCTGGGGACCCCTCACCATGCCCACCTCCACCCTACACAGGGCTCTTTCTCTGGCCAAGGAAACCCCTCCTGCCCCCTTTTTCTTCTCTGTCCCACTTTGTACATCCAGCTGGGTGGCTTGGGGCAAGAATCCACATTCCCAAGCTCCATAATCCAGGGCTAGAATCCCCATTCCACTATTGTGTGATCTAGGGCACGTGACCCCACTTTATGAGCCACACTGCCCAACTCTAGCGAAGCTTGGGTTTTGTGATCTGGTTATCCTAAGTTCAGATTTTGACTGGTATTTTCTACTCCGGGCCAGCAACTGCTCTTCTCTGAGCCTCAGTTTCTTCAACCAGAAACTGGGAAAGGCAGCAAGGTGGACCCAAGTCGGAATGAGGTTGACCTGGGGGTCAAGGCTTGCTGCGCCCCACCTATGGTGTCGCTAGCACCTGAGGTCGCGCAGTTTGAACACTCGTTTAATGTGAATCTTCTTTTTATAAACATGGATAAAAGATTCAGAAGCACAATGATCATTAAAAACACAAAGAAATGTCCACCTTCCTCTGTCATTAAGGATAATGCAAATTAAAATAATTATAAGCAAGAATCTCACCGTTCAGATTCTGTCGTGTTTTTAAAACTTTGATATCTTTTCAAAAAACACGTCCAAAATTTATATTCTATATACCATATACCCTATATACCATAAAGTGCAAGTTTTAAAGTTCACAATTCAGTGGTCTGTAGTAAGTTCACAACCCTCACCACTAGCAATTCCAGAATATTTTCATCATCCCCCAAAGAAACCCTGTATCCATATCCATGAGCAATCACCCATTTTCCTTCTCCTTACCTCATTTGTAGCTCTGTAGCTTTGCCCATTCTAGACATTTCATGTAAATGGAACCATTCAGTATGTGGTCCTTTGCATCTGGCTTCTTTCACTTAACATAATGTTTTCAAGGGTCACCCGTGGTGTAGGAGGAATCACTATTTCATGGCTCCTCTGGTTTTATCTTTTACTTTTACTTTTTTCGTGTGTGGTGCCTTTTCAGTGTTGTGGTGAGAAGTTCAAATAGAAGGGATCATATGAAAAGCAAGACACCCACCATTTCCCTCCATGTGCCGTCCTGCTCCCCAGGGATTTACTTGCTCTTAACACTTTCTTCTCTGTCTTTCTAGAAATATTCTATGCATGTGCTTGCACACACTCATGCATGATATGTATACCATACTAGAACTTGCCTTTCTTACTCTGTAAAACATCCTGGGCATCCTTCCTTGTTCCAAAATATGGGTCAGGCGCAGTGGCACATGCTGGTAATTCCAGTGGCTCAGGAAGCTGGGGCAAGAGGATTGAGGGTTCAAAGCCAGCCTCTGCAACTTAACAAGGCCCTAAGCAACTTAGCAAGACCCTGTCTCCAAATAAAATACAAAAAAAGGGCTGGGGATGTGGATCAGTGGTTAAGTGCCCCTGGGTTTAACCACCAGTACATATCTATATATCTATAAATAGAGAGATATATAGAGATATACCCTGATCTTTTTAAAGTTTTTTTTAATTGATGCTTAATGATTATACTGAATAGTGGATTTCATTCTGGCATACTCATACATGCACATAACATAATTTGGTCTATTTAATTCCCCAGACCCTATTCTTTTAAACTATTGCATAATATTCTACAGGGTGGTTTGACAATCTCCTACCACTTCTTCACGATGTTGGGGATGGAACCCAGGGCTTTGCACATGCTAGTCTGTCTAGCCAGCTTTCTATTCAGAGACCTTTGGGCTGTTCCAATCTTCTGCTTGTATAAATAGCTCTGCAGCAAGCATTCCTGACCATATATATTTGCTCCTCTGTGCAAGTTAGTGTTTCTGTAGAAAATGGTCCTCAAAGTAAAATTTTTGGGCCAACAGGAATATTTTTATATCAATATTATATATTTTGATCGATATTGTCAGCTATTCTCCTGAGAAGACAGTGACCACACCTGTTGGTTGAGAGCTGTCCTCTCCCCACACATTCACCATCATTAGATGACGCTGATCATCATCTCTGCCAATCTGAGAGGTGGGATCCTGGCTTGTGATTATGTTTATTAGCATTTTCCTTAATGGCGGAGGTTGAGCATTTTTTTGTGTGTTTAGTGACCATTGCACTTATGAATCTTTTACTCGGGTTTGCAGAAAAAAGGATACATATTGAATGGGTGTTCAAACTATGTAGCATTAAAAGAAATGTAGCATCCTTTGTGGGAATAGAAAAGTGTCAGTCCCTGGAATTAGTCCATCTCAGGTCACGAGGTCACTTGCTGGAGGGTTTTCTTCTAATGGGAAATTGGAGCTTATAACCATGACATCTCAGACCATCTCTGAGTTTCCTGAATTCTAATGCAGTTTACTGCTTCTGTTCATCACTATGATGATTTTTAGGAAGAACAATCCTTTGTGAAGGAGATTCTAAGATGACTATTCCTTCTTTTACTTCTGCTTCTTGTAATTGCACTTTTTAAACTTCCATCTTTGTGGTGGTTATGACGTGTTATAACGTTTGCTGCCTTTTTTTTAAGCCCATTTGTATTCCCTTATGAGTTGTGAACTGTGTCAGTTGGGACTCTGGGGTGGATTGATCTCTTCACTTCTGAGGCCCGCTTTCCTGTGTTGGTCGTGTTCTCAGGGGGTCTCTTCCCTCATGGTGACAAGATGGTCCCTAGTATCATAGGCCAACATCCTCCCAGAGTAGGAAGCCCATGGGAGAAAAGAGTGCCTCCGCTGTGGCACACCCTTTCCTGGCAAAAGTGGGAAGAGTTTTCACTAGCTCCTCTGAGGTCACAGGCCCATCTCTTTGGATGGCCAAGGTGATTCCGTATTCTCATTGGCCAGGCCTGAGTCACATGACTGTCCTTAGACCATGGGGTTTTATTTCCCCCTCCACCCCAAGAAGCTGGAAGAGTTTTCTTGGACCCTGTTTAGGTATTCCTGCCCAATCCTGGTGACCAGGGTGAGTTCATTGTTCTGACTGGCCACACTTGGGTCACAGTGGGACTTGAGGTTTTGTTGGTTCTTCAGGACCTGAGAGTAGGATTCCAGATGCTTGGAAGGAGGGGCTTGATGTTGGAGAAGCCAAACCAACAGCTCTACACTCCAGGTCCTTGGACTACAAGTCCTGACTTGGTTCTTGAGTTTTGAATTTTGGTTTGCAGTCATTTGCTATAATCTGTTACCACTTAATTTTATTATTATTTTGTTTTCTTCTCTAGCCTTCCTTCATCTGTTTAGAATCACATAATATGTAAATATATTCTTTTGGTAAAACGTCTTACTAACCTAGAAGTTTTCAGTAAAATACAAAGCCTCTCTTCAATTCACCTCTCTTCAATTCACCTGGTTATTATTTTGTGTACATCTTTCTAGATCGTTTTCTGTGCATTTACAAATGTGTCCATGTTTCATTTGATTTATTTTCATGTTTAATTTGAATTTTTGAATAAATAAATTTTCATGGGTCAGACATCAAAAACTATATGGAAAAAAAAACCTATGTGAAATTTCTTTCTATCCCTGTTATCTTTTCCCTAGGTCCTCATCCCCACAATAGGTACCATCTGTTATTAATTTATTATTTACTCCAGGGAATTTTTATGCATGTGCAAGTCACTACAAATTTATATCATATGGAGGATCTAAATTGCTTTTTCTTCTTCACAAAAACTCTTGCCTATTATTCCATACTTATGAAGATTTGTTTAACCATTTCACTCTTTTTATTTTTTAAATTTTTTAAATGTATTGGTTCTTTTTTTTAGTATTTCTATTAGTTATTGATGGACTTTTATTTACTTATTTAATATGTGGTGCTGAGAATTGAACCCAGTGCCTCACACATGCCAGGCAAGTGCTCTACCGCTGAGCCACAACCCCAACCCCATTTCACTCTTTTAAAAAATATTTTTTTAGTTGTAGATGGACACAATGCCTTTATTTTATTTATTTATATGCAGTGCTAAGAATCAAACCCAGTGCCTCACACATGCTAGGCAAGCACTGTACCACTGAGCCACCACTGACCCCAACTGCTTCACTCTTGGTGGTTATTGAGGTTTTTTTCCAGTTTTTATCCCCCATTACAAACTCCACGATGATGAAATCCTTGGATGAACATCTTTGTGCATATGTGCCAGTATTTCTTTAGATAGATTCCTAGAGGTGGAAGTGCAAGTGTTGGTCAATTGTACGCGTAGTTTACATTTTGATAGGACCTGCCAAATTGCCTTCCAAAACAGCTCTTCCACTTAACACCAGCACCCACAGTGGCTGAGCGTGCCCTTCTCCCTGCGTCTTTGCCAACACTAGATATTATCTGTTTTTTACAATTTTGCCAATCTGATGAGTAGAAAAGGATATCTTGTTTTAATTTTCTTTTTCCTGTTGACTGATGAGAATGGGCCTTTTTTCACACTTTTGTTCTGCATGTTGCCCATTTGCATCTGATGCATATTTCTTTTTTGTAACATTTAAATTTTTTTATAGTTGTAGGTAGACACAATACCTTTAATTAAGTAATTAATTAATTTTTTATGGTACTGAGGATTGAACCCAGGGCCTTGTGCTTATGAGGCTTACACTCTACCAACTGAGCTATATCCCCAGCCCTATTTATTTTTTAACCCAGTGCCTTACACGTGCTAGGCAAGCGCTCTGCACTGAGCCACAACCCCAATCCTGATACCTATTTCTTTTTTATCCAGTCTTTTTTCTTTGCTGATGTCCCACTCTGAACAAATCATAGTGGAGGCCTGTTGTGTGCCAGGCACTGTTCTAGGCATAGCAGTGAATAGGACACAGCCCCTGCCTTCGGGGAGGTCACATTGTAGAAGCAGGAGAGCAATTAAAAGCTCATGAGTAGCTGGGTGCAGTGGCACACCTCTGTAATCCCAGTGACTCAGGAGGCTAAGTCAAGAGGATCACAAGCTCGAGGCCAGCCTCAACAACTTTGTGGGATCCTCAGCAACTTAGTGAGACCCTGTCTCAAAATAAAATATAAGGGCTGGGGATATAGCTCAGTTGGTAGAGTGCTTGCCTCACAAGCACAAGGCCATGGGTTCAAATCCCCAGCACCACAAAAAAATAAAATAAAATAAAATATAAGAAAGGGCTGGGGCATAGCTCAGTGGTAAAGTGCCCCTGGGTACAATCCCCAGTAAGTTATAATAATAATAATAATAATAATAATAATAATAATACACATGAGTAAAGACAGTCATCCCATGGTGGTGGCAAATGTGGAAATGAAAACAGAATAGAGGGAATTCTCTGATTAAGGAAATCAGTTCCTTGTTCTAATACCTATCAAATTTTTTTTAGGTTGTGATTTACATCTATGAAATTTTTTTTGTGTGTCCAGAAGTATTTTTATGTGGTCAGATTTATAACTCTTTCCCTTTATGGTTTTACGCTTGGAAAAGTTTTCTCCATCACAAGATTATCAGTACAGCTTGCCCAGGTTTTCTTATGGATTTACTTATTCCATTTACGTCTTTAATTCATCTGGAACTATTTTCAGTATAAGAGCAAGGAAGGGATGCAGCTCAGTTGGTTAGCCAGTTGGCCCATGACCCCTCATTAAATTATCCATCTTTTCCTTGGGGATTTGTAATAGCATCTATAAAATATATGAATTCTCCTGTGTATTTAGGACTGCTTTTGTACCTTATGTGTATCCTTATGGCTCATCAACCATCCAAACCACTATAGCTTTGTATTTATTTATATCTGGCAAGATTAGCTTTTTGGACAAACTACTCAATTTCTCTGGGCCTGTTTCCTCTTCTGTAAAACAAGGGTTCCTATCAACCTTGAAGGGTTGTTCTGGCAATTAATGAATTAAGGGACCATTTTAGTGCCAGGGTCAGGTAAGCCTCTTTGAGAACGTATTATTTGGCTGAAATCTGCATGAGCAGGAGGAGCGCGCCGCGCCTGGCGGAGGAAAAAGATAAGGCCGGGCCTTGAAGCAGGACCTAGTTTAGGGTGTTGCAGGATCCCGCAGAGGGGCGGCGGTGCTTCTGCAGGAGATGGAGTGGTACGGTTGGCCCCGGGTTTGGCCGTCATCATGAGGGTACTGGAGAGCCACAGCAGGATCAGGAGGGAAGGTGGGCCCCGCTGACCCTGCCCCTGTTCCCACAGTCGATGGAGTCACAGGTGGAGGAATGGTACCGCGAGGTAGGAGAGTTGCAGGCTCAGACGGCGGCGCTTCCTCTGGAGCCGGCGAGCAAGGAGCTGGTGGGCGAGCGGCAGAACGCGGTGGGCGAGCGGCTGGTGCGCTTGCTCGAACCGTTGCAGGAGCGCCGCCGCTTGCTGCTGGCCTCCAAGGAGCTGCATCAGGTGGCGCACGACCTAGACGACGAGCTGGTGAGGCTGGGCGCCAGGATCCGGGGCGGGATCAGAATAACGAGGGGCGGAGGTTCGAGAATGGTGCAGGTGCGGGACGGGAGGATAGAGGACCCATCGGGGATTGGCGGGGATGGGGCGGGTCTGAGAATGGAGAGCGCTGACAGACTCAGTCATTCAGTCGTTCACTCGCTCCTTCGCTCTTTCACATTCATGCTCACTTTCACTCACTCTTGGATTCATTCATGAAGTCACTCATGTCTAGACTCACTAGCTTACCCTTTATTTCTTCCTCCTCGATTTACTTATTACTCATTATTCACTCACACACTTTTATCTATTCATTTCCTTACTCACTTCCTGATTTGCTCCTTCATTCATTCACTTGCACTAATTTGCTAATGACTTGATCAGTCTGGGCCCAGCATGGTAAGCAATGCAGACCCTCCTACTGCGCATAGAAGGTTCAGAGTCCAAAGAGGAAAACAGACTTGTCCCACACAGTGACAATCCAGGGTGGTTAGGGGCATGGTGGTGAGTCCCAGGGGCAGTAGGAGCCCAGAAAAGGCAACTGACCAAAGTTTAAAGTCAGGGAGGGCTTCCTGGAGGAGGGGATATCTGAGCTGAGACCTGAAGAGTATAAATGAGAAGGAATGGGAATGGAATTCCAGGAAGCAAGACCTGCATGTGCAAGAGCCACAGATAAACAGGAGGCTGGCCAAGTGCAGAAAGCAAGACAAAGCTTGTCACTGGAGGAGGCTGAAGATGTGCCTGGGCTTTTAGGCCAGGAAGGCCATTGGATGCCAAACAAAGGGCTTGAATGTTAGTTGGGATACAGCAGTCTTTGGGTCCATTGTCCCCTTGACCTACTCCTTGTATCCTCTCCAGGCATGGGTTCAGGAACGGCTGCCACTGGCCATGCAGACAGAACGAGGCAGTGGCTTACAGGCTGTCCAGCAGCACATCAAAAAGAACCAGGTGAGCTGAGCCAGGTGAGGGAGTAAGTTAGGACACATTCGGATAACAAGTGACAGAAAACAACTCAAGGTGGTTAAACCCCCCAAAGAGAATTTATTAGCTCTTATAATTGAAAAGACTGTGGACAGCAGGTCCAGCCATATCCAGGTGCTTCTAGATAGTGTCATGAATGTCTTCTTTCTCTCTCTCTCTCTCTTTTCCTCATATTAGCTTTGTTCTCAGGCCAACTCTCCTTTATCTGGTGATGAAAGGCCTCCAGCAGATTCAGATTACATCCCAGCAAAAAAAAAAAAAAAAAAAAAAAAAAAAAAAAAGAAAGAAAGAAAAAACAGAGAATTTCTTCCTCTCAAAAATTTCCATTAGTCCCAGGGATAACTCCTATTGGGTCATGTGACACAGCCTTCCCCCAGCTAATCATGATGGCCCAGGGATTTGGTTGTTTCCTTAGTCTAGCTAAGGCTAAGGGTCTGGAAGTTGCTGGTAAAATGAGTCTTAACTAAATTACCTGGACTGAGAAGGAGACAGGGGGTTCCCCAAAGGAAAATCAGGATCTTGTGACTAGAAGTAAGGGGAATGGCTTTGGGGCAAGGAAAAAATCTACAAAGGAAACCTCAAAATGCCCATAGGGGCAAAGGACTGAGATAATCAGAGAGCAGGTGCTGACCCCTAAACTGAGCAAAATGGGGAAAGGAGCATTTGAACCCCCCAAATCTCTGGATCTCTGTTCACCTCCCTGGACCTCAGTTTCTGTATCCAAATAAGTAGACAGTGGTCTAGAAAAGAGGTTCTCAAACTCTGTAGCAGAGGACCAAAGTCCAAAGTAAGGGACATAATAATAATAATGATAAAAAAATAATAAATTGATTAAAGACCTAAGAGCTAAATACTGTCCAGTGGGAGATATGTTGATTATTTAATTCTCTCAATAACCCTATGAGATAGGTATTGTCATCTGCCCCATTTCACCAAAATATAAGTTGGGAGAATTCAACACTGTGAAGGATGTTGGAGAGGTGGGACCTCACACTCTTGAGAAGTTCATGATCATGTTGCATTAAATGGAGTTAAGAGATTGAAGTCTTTCTTAGACTTTACTTTTTTATCTTGATGAAAATACTGTAGGCTGTTGACAGTGTTGGGAACACACAACTGGATGGTCCTTGTCACAGTTGAGGAACCCAGTCAAGAGCACTTAATGTTTAAAATGGGGGTGGGCTGGGTCTACAGGGGCTGCTGAACAAATAATCAAAGCTCACAGTGCTTGAGCCAGGCATGCAGAATCGATAGATATGGACGGCCAATTACTTATAAATTACGCTTGGGCCAGTTTTTCAGGCCTGTTTTAATCTTTGGGTGTTGTATCACCAAATTTCTTGGCTCAGGGCGCTGTCTTTGGAGGCAGCCTTCTATGTTCAAATCCTGGCAGCCTTTAGTAGCTACTCGCACTTGAGATCCTAGCTTCTCTCTTTGTCTACTTTCCCACCCGCAACATGGGGTAGTAGTTAGGGAGTGACGGCAAAATGCTTATGTAGTACGTGGTAGCTGCCCCGTGTACCTGGTAAGCCATCTGGATGTTTGCTCTTAGCTCCGTGGGCTGTGCCAGTCGCAGAGGCAAGCGTGGCCTTGCGGGGTCTCTGAACGCTGGTCTCCACCCGGACCTTCCAATCCCAGGCCCTGCGGCGGGAGATCCAGGCGCATGGGCCGCGCCTGGAAGAGGTGTTGGAGCGCGCGGGCGCGCTGGCCTCGCTGCGCAGCCCGGAGGCGGAGGCCGTGCGCCGCGGCCTGGAGCAACTGCAGAGCGCCTGGGCAGGACTGCGCGAGGCGGCTGAGCGGCGG
Source organism: Sciurus vulgaris (assembly GCF_902686455.1). Lineage (NCBI taxonomy): Eukaryota > Metazoa > Chordata > Mammalia > Rodentia > Sciuridae > Sciurus > Sciurus vulgaris. Next base: position 51,121,307 of record NC_136478.1, read on the forward strand.
CAGCAGGTGCTGGACGCCGCCTTCCAGGTGGAACAGTACTACTTCGACGTGGCGGAGGTGGAGGCGTGGCTGGGCGAGCAGGAGCTGCTCATGATGAGTGAGGACAAGGGCAAGGTGCGCCCGGGCTGGGGGTGCGGGGGGCCTGGGGGCGCAGGAACCGGGGGCCGGCCGCTACCGCCTCATCGCGGGCGCCGTATGCCCCCAGGATGAACAGAGCACCCTGCAGCTGCTCAAGAAGCACCTGCAGCTGGAGCAGGGCGTGGAGAACTACGAGGAAAGCATCGCGCAGCTGTCGCGCCAATGCCGGGCGCTGCTGGAGATGGGGCACCCGGACAGGTGGGCGGGCGGGGGCGGGGCCAGGCGGGGCGGGGCCAGCTTGTTGGGAAAGGTCCTGCAGGATCAGGATCTGAAACTTCTCTCTTGGAACTCCCTGCAGGGCCCGAACTGGACATTGGGGTGGGAGGGACCCTCATTGCCGCAGGCTGGAGCCTTCGGATTTTGGCCAGAGGGAGGGACCAGAATAACCTCACCGGGTGTAGAGGGGGAGGTGATGTCTAAGACTGAGTTAGGGAAGTCATAGTCTGGGAAAGCAAAAGTCCTCTTTCTACCCAGTATCTGGGCAGTGTTTGGGAGGACAGAAAAGCCTGGAATGCAGAGAGTGGACATGGGCATGGGGCCTGAGACCTCCTGGTATGACTAGTGTCGCCTCACCAAGCCTCTGAAAGGCCTGGTCTAGGGGTGGGATCTAAGAGGGGCACTGAGCAGGACCCATGTCCCAGAGAATCTAGAGATTAGGACTGGAGGTGGGGCGGCTTGGCTGGACATTGTAGGCTGGAGTTGGGAACCTCACCTAGGTCACTGGATGGGGGCGAAAAGGGACAAAGATAGAAACTGGGCGAAAACAACAACAAAAAAGACAAAAGCAGTAAAAGAAACTAGGCAGTCCCGGCTGGAGGTGAGCTTACCAGGCAAACCTCTGGGTGCTGAGATTTAAGTCCATAGCTAACTGAATCTGAGACTTGCAGAAGGCAGTTCTGCGGGAGGGAAGCTGAGGGGAACTACCCTGCTTAGAGATTGGGGGAAATGCTTTGGGAGGGGGAGATCAGGAGGTCACAGCACTGCCCCAGAAGTCTCAGGGGGCTCTTCCCTGCCCCTCCCCATCCTCCATTAGCGAGCAGATCAGCCGGCGGCAATCTCAGGTGGACCGCCTGTACGTGGCGCTGAAGGAGCTGGGGGAGGAACGCAGGGTGGGCCTGGAGCAGCAGTACTGGCTGTACCAGCTCAGCCGCCAGGTGGATGAGCTGGAGCACTGGATTGCTGAGAAGGAGGTGGTGGCCGGTTCACCCGAGCTCGGCCAGGACTTCGAACATGTCTCGGTAAGCATCATTAGGAAAACATGATACCAGTGGCCACTGTTCAAGCTACCAAGGTTCTCTGGGCCTCAGTTTCTCCGTCAGTAGTGTGGGTATAATAGGAGCACTCATCTCCTGGCTCTGTTGTGAGACAAATGAATTAATATGACATAAAGTACTTAGAACCCTGCACAGCACACTCAGTGTCTAGCACAGGGTTTGTCACCAATACTGTACCATCATACTATTTTATTATTGTCATTTCTATTATTGCTACAGAGTGTTGGGTATTGTTTTTTTTTATTATATCGATGTTTGTTATTGTAATGACTCATACTGTCACAAGATAGCAAGTTGGAGGGACTGGTACACGTAGCACCTTTGCCCACTTGCTGTGCCCCCCCCCCCATCCTGGTGGCAGGTGCTGCAGGAGAAGTTCTCAGAGTTTGCCAGTGAAACAGGCACTGCAGGGCGTGAGCGACTGGCAGCCGTGAACCAGATGGTGGATGAGCTGATCGAGTGTGGCCATACGGCAGCAGCCACCATGGCTGAGTGGAAGGATGGGCTGAATGAGGCCTGGGCCGAGCTGCTGGAGCTCATGGGTACTCGGGCCCAGCTGCTGGCCGCCTCTCGGGAGCTGCATAAGTTCTTCAGTGATGCCCGAGAGCTTCAAGGACAAATTGAAGAGAAGCGGAGGCGACTGCCCCGCCTAACTGCTCCACCTGAGCCAAGACCCAGTGCCAGCTCCATGCAAAGGACCTTGCGAGCCTTTGAGCACGATCTGCAGCTCCTCGTGTCCCAGGTGGGGTGACAGTGGCCATTGGGAAAGTTGGGAGGGCATGTGGGCAGCAGAGCAGACAAAAATCAGGCTGTGAAGCAGGTTGCAATTAGACGGTGGGACAAATGGAAAGTAGACCTCAGAATAGGAAGAAATTGGATAATGGACCACATAGAACATGGACTGATTGGTGCATGGAAATGGGCTAGTGACCGAAAAAAAAGTGAAGTAGTAGGGCTGATAGAAATGATATGATGTTTCCAGTGGAGTTGGGCAGTGGTTCCAAGTGAATAGTAAGATTCCAGTAGGGTAAATTCAGATAGAGGATTTAAGTGGAATTTTGAGAGGTTTAGGAGAAATTTGGCTGTGGGCAGATAGGAATTAGACAGCAGGTCTCTGCTAGAAATCATTTTTCTGGAATTAGTTCTATATGGGAGGATTGAGCGGAAAAGGCAACACAGCTAATAGAAATTAGGCAGAGGGTCTGACAGAAATTGGGAGGTGGAAATGAAGAAATTGGGTGGAAATGAAGTTGTGGGCCTAATAGAACTCAGGCAGCAGAACTGAAGGGAACTGGCTTGAAGGCCTCAAGGGAGATAGAAATTGGACAACTGTTTTTACAAATCATGCAGATGACTGTTAGAAATAAGACTGAGAGGTAGCAATTAAGCGGTAGATCTGTTAGAAATGGGGGTGGAGTGGGGAAGCAGGACACAGCGGTGCACACATGTAATCCCAGCAACTGGGAGACTGAGGCAGGAGCATGGAAAGTTTGAAGCCAATCTGGGCAACTTAGTGAGACCCTGTCTCAAAATAAAAGACGAGAAGGGCTGGGCTGTAGCTCACTGCCCAGCACCTGCTTGGCATGGAGGTCCCGGATTTCATCCCCAGCACTGCCAAGGAAGGAAAGAAAGGGAGAAAGAACAGGAGACTGCAAATTGAAGAGTGTTTCTGAAGGAACTGGTTCACTAGTTGACAGTGGGTTTGAAATGAAGGGCATGCAGGTTGGGAAAGGTACCCAGTAGTCATCAGGGTGGAAAGGGGTTTCCTGGAAGAAATCAGATTGCTCTGAAGCGAGATAGAGGTGAGCCTGCCTGAAAACGGGTGAGAGATCAAAAGAAATTGGTCAATGGACTGAAAGAAACTGGAGGTAGATTTAAAAGAAGTCAAAGCCCAGGTTAGTCAAAAGAAGAATCAGGAAGTAGACATGGAGTAATGTGGTAGTGTACAAGAAGTCAGAGCAACCAGAGCAATCAGAGAAGCAGTCTCACGGGATCACAGGGCGCAGTCTCCTAGTATCTGGAAGCTCCGCGCTCAACCTGCGGAAGGGAAGGAGAGGATGGAGCCTGGGTGGCTTGCGGGTAAAGGGAGGGCGGAGCCTGGGCGGGGCGGACCTGGCGCCCGACCTGGCCTACCCCTCAGGTACGGCAGCTGCAGGAGGGGGCGGCCCAGCTGCGGACCGTGTATGCGGGCGAGCACGCCGAGGCCATCGCCAGCAGGGAGCAAGAAGTGCTGCAGGGCTGGAAAGAGCTGTTGGCAGCCTGCGAGGACGCCCGCCTGCACGTCAGCTCAACTGCAGACGCCCTGCGCTTCCACAGCCAGGCCCGCGACCTGCTCTCCTGGATGGATGGCATCGCGGGCCAGATCGGGGCAGCTGACAAGCCCAGGTGCCCCTCATCCCACCTCGGGCTTCCTAAGTGCCACTGGCAGCCTCTCTCAGCTGCCCCCTGCCCACCAACAGTCCCCTACCCATAGGAAACCACAAGAGTCAATATCTGCATGGCACCCATGTGTGCCTTGTACTATTCTAGATCCTTCACATGTGTGTGGACTGGCATTGGGTGCTCAGAGCATGGGGCATCTCCCTGCCCTCTGTCCTTCCCAGGTGCCCACGACTGCCCTCCATCTCTGGGTGTCACAGTATGGGATGGGCTGAGGCCAGGATAGGTGCAGGGGAGGTGTGGGCTCTGTTGGGGTACAGCAACACTGTAACAATTCCCACATCTTAGGGTTAACCTAGTAGGCACTGATTTACCTGCTCACATAATGGCACCATGTCATTGTCCAGCAGAAGCCCAGCCTGTCCAACAATGATTGGGAACCAGGATCCTGCCATTTGGGCCTGGAGGTCATTTGCTGAACCCCGCCCCGGGAAAGGGGAAAAGACAGCAGGAGGGTCACATGGGAATTTAGGGACTCACATGCTGCTGGCAAGTTACCCAGTTTATCTCCCAGGGAGGCTGGAGACTGAGACCAGCAGTGTGCCCAGGAAGTAAAGGACCTGGAGAGTGTGACATGTGGCATTGTTTCTATGATCCTAGTCTGTGAGTCTTCATCCATTATTTACTCAGTGAATATTTATTAGGTGCTGGTGACTGGATCCCAGGGCCTCTCAAATGCTAAGCACATGCTCTTACCACTGAGCTGTGCCTCTCCAGCCCTTAACAAATATTTACTGAATGCTTGTTGTGGGTCACATAGTGAACAAGGTCAAGCCCTTGCCCTCCAAGGGTGGAGAGAGGCAAGAAAGAAGCAAACCCCTAATATCATTTCAGAGAGTGAGAGGTGCCATCAGGAAACATAAAGCAAGTTAAGGGAAACAGGTGACAGCTGGCAAGGTCTCTCTGAGGATGGGAAGTTTGAGTGGAGGGAGACCTGAATGAAGTGCTAGGTGAGTCAGGTTAGGTTTGGGGGAGAAGAGCTCTCCAAAGACTAAGCATGTCCACCTCATTGTGGCTGTATGGAGCAAAAGGAGGAAGAGTGAAGAGTGGCAGGAAGTGAGGCCAGAGGGACAGTATTGCCCTGGAGACCATGAGAAGTTTTGCCTTTTCCCTGAGTGAGATGGCAGTCATGGGAGAGTTTAGAGCAGCGAGTGACAAGTGCATCCGTGGGGAATAGACCCAGAAAGCAAAGATAGAAACAGGCAGACCAGTCAGGAGGCTCCTGCACTAATCCAGGTGGGAGCCATCGGTGGCTTGGACCAGAGTGGTGTTGATATATAGATGAAGAAGAAATCTTGATTTTTCAGACTTAAAATATTTTTATTATGAAAAAAATTTAAGCATCCAATACATAGAAGTAGAGATAACAATATAGCGAGCCTGCATGGGTATTGTGAACCAGTGACTCGAATAATCGACATCCAGCCAGTCTTATTTCAGCTGTCTCCTCTCCTACTCTCCCTCCATTTATGCTGCACTGTTTCAAACAAACCTCAGGCTTCGTATCATTTTGCAGTATATATTTTAAAATTATAAGTGTCCAGTTTTCACTGATGTATTGGCTTCAGGGAGCAAAGAAAAGGAAATGAATAGTCATAGGTGAATGATGGATGAATTTACTGAGATGGAGAGAAGAGAGCACCTTTATGGGATGGCCAGAATCTGAAAGATCACTCGATGTGTTAAAATTCATTAAAATGTGGGACCTTCAGAAATAAGTTTGGATACATTGTCTTATAAAGCTATAATTGCTAACTGGTGGAACCCTTCAGAAATTTGGAATTTGTGTTGGACATTGGATAGTTTACAATGGCCCTGTCCAGTAGTTATATATTTCAAGCCACAAATGTGAGCCACATATATAATTTAAATTTTTCTTGTAACCACATTAACAAAGTAAAAGGAAGCAAATGAAAATGGATTTTAGCAATACTTTTTCTTTTTTCTTTTTTTTTTTTTTTTTTTTTTTTTGGTACTGGGTATCGAGCCCCGAGGTGCTTTTACCACTGAGCCATGTCTCCAGCCCTTTTTATTTTTTATTTTGAAGCAGGGTCTTGCTAAGTTGCTTAGGACCTCCTGGAGTTGCTGAGGCTGACCTTGATTTTGACCTCCTGTCTCAGTCTCCTGAGTCTCTGGGATTACAGTTGTGCCCCACCATGTCAAGAAATAATACACCTTTTTTTTTTTTTTTTTTCATATTGGAGATTGAACCCAGGGTGATTTCCCACTGAGCTACATCCCTAGCCACGCTCCCCATGCCCTTTTTTAAATTCTGAGACAGGATCTCACTAAATTGCTGGGGCTGGCCTTGAACTTGGAATACTCCTGCCTCAGCCTCCTAAATCACTGGGATTATAGGAATGCACCACTATGCCTGGATAGTGATACAAATTGGTTAACCCTATATTCTCAAGATAGTCAATATCAACATTATCAATTAATGTTAACCAATTAGACTGGGCATGGTGGCATGGGTGTGAAGTCCCAGGTCCTCAGGAAGCTGAGATGGGAAGATAGCTTGAGCCTGCAACATAGCAAGATCCCATCTCAAAAACAAAACAAAATATTAATAAGAGAGTTTATTTTATTTTACACTAAGTCCTCAAAATCTGGTGTGTACTTTCCATTTCAACATGTCTCAATTCAGACCTATCCCATTTCAAGTGCTCAGTGGCAACACATATCTAGTGACTTCCACACTGGACAGCACAGACTTGTAAGCTAGTGGAAATTTCAGAAGCATAGCTATAGCAAGTTAGAAAAATTGGACTTTGAAATCCTAGAAGGTTAGAATCACAAGTGTGAAATTTGGCACCTTGGAAAATTGGAATCATTGATTAGTGAAGACCATTGGACCCTCAGAACTTGGCCTAGAAGGTAGGTATTCTGAGATGCCATGAAGCATCAGCCTCGAGGGACTGATGGGAACTGCATATATGGGGTGGGCTGAGGGTGACTTCCAGTGGCTCAAATCCCTGCTCACTGCCCACTGCAGGGACGTATCATCGGTGGAGGTGCTCATGAACTACCACCAAGGCCTGAAGACTGAGCTGGAGGCACGGGTGCCTGAGCTGACCGCCTGCCAGGAGCTGGGGCGCTCCCTTCTGCTCAACAAGAGCGCAATGGCTGATGAGGTAGGGAAGGGCACCTGGTGTCCTCCTCTGCCCCTCGGCTTCCTTGAGGTGGGAGTCACTGCTGACATCCCTTCCCACCCACCCACCACACCCAGATCCAGGCACAGCTGGACAAACTGGGAACCAGGAAGGAGGAGGTGTCAGACAAATGGGACCGCCATTGGGAGTGGCTGCAGCAGAGTGAGTAGGGACCCAGACACATGTGGCTCAAGGACACAGAGATATGCTCCAGCATGTTGAGCAAAGGCCCAGAGGATGACTTGACCATGTTTTGCACACCACTCAAGAAGAAAACAAGGGCCTAGAGGGTAGAAAGGGGCTTGCTATTGAATCCCTGGGGGCAGACACCTAGGGCAGAAACTGGGACCTTCAAAACGACCCCAGCCCCTGTCACTCCTGCAGAGCCCAGAATAGTCAGGGCTGGGACAGGGGGACCTGGAGGGGCATGGAAGGCCAAAGAGGACAACTGCTGCCCCAGAAAGGGTCACTGTGTGTGCCCAGTGCCCTTACCCTGTGTGTCTGCCCCCAGTGCTGGAAGTGCATCAGTTTGCCCAGGAGGCAGTGGTGGCTGACGCCTGGCTGACAGCCCAGGAGCCACTTCTGCAGAGCCGAGAGCTGGGCAGCAGTGTGGATGAGGTGGAGCAGCTTATCCGGAGACATGAGGCCTTCCGCAAAGCAGCTGCAGCCTGGGAAGAGAGGTTCAGCTCTCTACGACGCCTGACCACGGTGAGTGCCCCAGATCCTGCCTTCTCCCCCAAACCCATCCTACATGAGACAGACACACCTGGACTTGGTGCCTAGTCTCTTTTTGAATGAGGGCTAAGAGATCTATATTGTGTTGCCAGTGGGGCAGGAAGACAGATCTGTCATCAGACAACGACAGTACAAAGGATCAGGGATGTGATGCAGAAGTACAGGCAGATGGTGCGGGCTAAAGTGGGGGAGGCACAGGACACGTGGGAGCCTAGTGGGACTCCCACTAGGACCTGGGGGAGTCCCATCTGAGACTTGAATAAAGAAGAAATGCAGAGTGCAGTGACATATATCTGTAATCTCAGTGACTCTGGAGGCTGAAGCAGGAGGATCAAAAGTTCAATTCCAGCTTTCAAAATTTAGTGAGACCCTGTTTCAAAATTAAACATAAAAAGGCCTGGATGCGTAGCTCAGTAGTAGAGCATCCCTGGGTGCAATTCCCAGTACATGCAGTGGCAAGAAACGAGGCGAAGAGACCATTGTGATAAAAAGTTTTGAGTTCTTGGGTGGGGAAACGTGAAGTGGTAAAAAGGCACCCAGAGAAAATGATTTAGCCGATTCCTACAAGAGCAATAGGTGTTTGCTCTAAGAATGAAAATTAAGCTCTTGGCAGAAAGCAGGGCGGGGCGTTGGACATCTTGCTAATAGGTTGAGAGGTGAAGCAGAAAACCCAGAGTGCCTGCCGAGACCACTCCCTCTCCGCACCCCAGGCCCCATCCTCTCCCTGGTCCTTCTGTCCCCAGATTGAGAAACTCAAGGCGGAACAGAGCAAGCAACCACCTACTCCCCTGCTGGGGCGCAAGTTCTTCGGGGACCCTACGGAACTGGCGGCAAAGGCTGCACCTCTACTTCGGCCAGGGGGCTATGAGAGGGGCTTGGAGCCCTTGGCCCGCCGGGCCTCGGACACGCTGTCGGCCGAGGTGCGGACCCGGGTGGGGTACGTGCGCCAGGAGCTCAAGCCCGAGCGCCTCCAGCCGCGCATTGACCGGCTGCCAGAGGTCCCCGGGAGGGTAGAGCCTGCGGCCCCTCCAGCCGCACAGGAGAACACCTTGGAGACCCCCGGGACCCCTGCAGCGGCAGAGCAGGTCCGGCCCAGATCGGAGCGCCAGGAGTCAGTAGATCGCGCGGAGGAGTTGCCCCGGAGGCGGCGACCCGAGCGCCAAGAATCGGCTGATCAACCCGAGGAGGCTGCGCGGAGGCGACGACCAGAGCGGCAGGAATCTGCGGAACACGAGGCGGCACACAGCCTTACCCTGGGCCGCTACGAGCAGATGGAGCGGCGGCGAGAGCGGCGGGAGCGGCGGTTGGAGCGGCAGGAGTCCAGCGAACAGGAGACGCCCATAAGAGGAGACCTGGCCAAGGGGTGAGGCTCCTTATGTCCAGGGAGTGAGGGAAGCGGGTTAGCAATAGCTCCTAGCGCCGCGAGGGCCCCGTGGTGAGGCTTCTGGGCTTGGAGCTGCCTAATGAGAGAGATACCTTCTTGGTATCCACTTTGCAGAGGTGTAAACTGAGGCGGAAAGAGAGTAGCAGATATGCCCATTGTTCCAGAGGAGCAGCTCTTCCTGCTAAAGGAAAAGGCGAAGTGCCTTCCTCCAGGGGCAGGTTTTCAGCCCCTGAGTCCTGCATCAAATCCCCTGGGTGTCGCCTGGCAGGGATTCTGTCTCCTCTGCACCCATTTCTCCACTGGGTGGAACCATCACTGTCTTGAATGGAGAGAAGACCCTATATTACAACTCTCTCAACAGCATTATGATTTGGAAGCTGTTGTCATCCCCATTAAATGGATAGGACAACTGAGGCACAAAAAGGGCCAGTCATTTGGCTTGGCTAAGCCAGGACTGGAGCCCAGGTCTTTCAGAATCCAGAGTTAACCAGAACATAATGTGCAAATTAGTCCAACCTGCTGTGTCCCCAGATAGAGAACAGGAGACAATGGCTTCTTGACCCTTTTTAAAATGTCGTGTTTTGTGAACATTTGCTGAGTGTCTACCTGGCATGCGCTGGGGATAACAGTGACCACACTAGCACCAGTCCTGCCTTCGTGTTGCTCAATGTAGTGAGAGAAACAGACTTGTCACCCAGAAAGGGGGCAGGGGGTCCAGGAGACTTGGTAACTCAGGGGGTGGATGCAAAAATGTGACAGTGTGTGTTCAAAGGCTTGAAGGAACTAGTTTACCTTTGTGCTGCTTAAAACTCAAAGGGGGAGAGGTTCAGTTTTCCATTCAGCAGCAGTGCCTGGGACACCCATAGGATGTGGGTGCAATCTGCAGGAGATAGCTGAGAAGCAAACAAGGTCTTGGCATTTCAGGCTAAGGCATGAAGCCTCTGTCCAGCTAGGAAGGTCCCTGGGAGAAGGCACCTGAGTTCCACTACGTCTTTCTGTTCCCTCCTCCTCCAGGAAGGCCACCCTGGCTGACATTGTGGAGCAGCTGCAGGAGAAAGAGGCAGGCCCGGGGCTCCCTGTTGGGGTGGTAAGTTGAACCAGAGGGTGGGTGGGGGTATGAGGACCCCCTCTCAGAGCAGGAGTCAGGATCTCATAAGTAATCAGTGCCTAGCCCTGAGCCCATCCTCCTAGCTGGATCCTGCCGAGTCAGCATAGGTTCTCAGGACCCCCAGAAATCCTCCCAAATCTGAAATTTTCTCCCTTAGAAAACTGGGATCACTGATCCAAAAGACCCTTCCATTCCCCGCCCCCCTCCACACATACATAAATAGGATCTAAGGTCTTCCCACATCTGTCCTGGACTCCCTATTTCCCCGCCCAGCGGGGTCCCAAATTTCATCACAGCCACAGACACACAGAAGGTTCAGATTTCTCCTCTGGGCCTTGCATCCCCACCTCTCGGATTAGCGTCTTCCTCCCACGAGAGGAAGTCCAAACCGAGTTCTGAGGGAACTCAATAGCCAGACCCGTTGGGCTCCAATCCAGAAGTCCTCCCATACTCGCGTCCAAGACAGAGACCCCGCAGACGGATGGGACCCCAGACCCACGGGCTGCCCCAGACAGATGCCCCTCCCCGTGGACAGCACCCCTCTTCCTCCTCCCTTCACACAGCCGTCGCTGCCTCAGCCTCGCGAGCTTCCCCCCGGCCGCCTGCCCAATGGGCTTGAACCGCCCGAGCGGACACCTCGGCCGGATCGGCCGCGGGCGCGGGACCGGCCCAAGCCGCGACGGCGGCCGCGGCCACGAGAGGGTGGTGAGGGCGGGGGAAGCCGGCGCTCGCGCTCCGCCCCGGCCCAGGGCGGCTCCGCCCCCGCGCCTCCGCCACCGCCCACTCACACAGTGCAGCACGAGGGCTTCCTGCTGCGCAAGCGCGAGCTCGACGCTAACCGCAAGTCGTCCAACCGGTGAGCGTGTGGGCGGGGCTTTGGAAAGCGGTGGGGGGGGCCCAAGCTCAGGGTGTCCAATGAGTGAATAGTTGGGCCAGGGAAGGGGCGGGCTCAGCTTCAGGACCTCCCACCTGTGGGGGTTAGGTTGGAGCCAGGGGGAGGGCGGAGCTCGACGTCCTGTAATTCAACGAATGAACCTGAGGGGCATGGCCTAAGCTTGGTGCGTCCTATGGCTGAGTAAATGGAGCTCAGATGGAAGAGGGATGGACGTATTATGAAAGAGAACAAATTGGGACCCAACTCTTGTAGCGACCAACCCAGGAACTGAGTATAGTTAAGGAGCAAGCTGGGAGCGAGTAGTCTATAGAGTTCCAGTGGTTTGTGAAGTGGAGCCTCAAAATCTCATCCAACCAATGAGTGGGGTGTGTCGACCCTTGGAAGTTTTAAATGGGGTGGGGGGTGTTTAAGAAGATGCGGAGCCCATACACAGGGCTGAGTGGAGTGTGTGTTGGGGTAATCTCAAATAAGTTTCCAAGTAAGGGGCTAACATTTTGTGTGTGTGTGATGTTTATACCCTTGGAATCCAGTTTCTGGTTGTCCAACACCTTTTCGTTCAACTGGAGGTAGAGTCTGGGGATAGGTGAGCCAGAAAGGGTAATACTGGCTAATGAATGGATTGAGGCCTAGCCCCGAGACATGAAGTGGGCAGGGCAGGTTCAGACTGTGCTGATGGGGTCTGGAGGTAGTCATCCTTCCTTGTCCCTAGGGAATAAACAGGGGCACCTGGTATATTTTGCTCTAAGAGGAATTCCTCCTGGATTGGGGCTTTGGCTAGATAGGAAGCAGGAATTCCTCATTCCAAACAGTAAACTAATAGATTTTCCTTGAAGGAACTCCATAGGGGTGAAGGAATTGGGCTGGGGGGACGGGGTGAGAGGAACAAAAGCTGTGTAGGAGACAACTGAAGTCTTGCCTTCAGGAAATTCAGTATGGGCGAGAATAAGGAAAGGCAAGTCCAACAGGGGCCAGCCTGGGTTAAGGCTTGGTACTGGGAGCTTTAGATGATCCTCTTAGATCAGGAACAGGCATAAGGAAAAGCATCCTTCCTGGTCATGTGGCCTCACTGGCTAAGGCAAAGGCCCAGAAGGCGGAAGTCTCAACGTATTTAGGCCATGAATGTGTTAATGAAGAGTACCCAGGCAGAGTGCTGCAGTTCTGCCTTGAGCCCCATCTTGTTACCCCAGGTCATGGGTGAGCCTGTACTGCGTCCTCAGCAAGGGGGAGCTGGGCTTCTACAAGGACTCCAAAGGCCCAGCCTCAGGGGGCACACATGGTGGGGAGCCACTGCTCAGCCTGCACAAAGCCACCAGCGAGGTGGCTAGTGACTACAAGAAAAAGAAGCATGTCTTCAAGCTCCAGTGAGCCCCCCAATGGGCAGGAGGGAGGGATCCAAGGCCCAGCTTCCTCCTTCTAACAGGACCCTGACTCCCTTAAAGCACATTTGGGTTTGGGGGAGGTGGTCTTTGGTCTCTTGGGATCCTCAAGTCCTGTGTCCTCTCCTGCAGGACCCAGGATGGCAGTGAGTTTTTGCTCCAGGCTAAAGATGAGGTGAGATCTGGTCCTTTCAACCCCTTATGTGACCTCAAGATGACATAGCTGACTGACCGGCTCCTGGCCCAGAGTAATAGGACTGTAGAAGGGAAGCACACAGACAAGAGTTTTCAGGGATATAATGGGGAAACCCATGGGCAGTGAGAGCCCAGAGAAGGTTCTTTAAGCCAGGAGTGGTGGAGAGGGGGGTTCAAGGAGCCCTGATGATAAAATCCAAGGGTTAACAGCTGGAGGACAGAGTTCAAGGACTGAGGTAAATAGTACTAGAAAGGATCCAGGGACTGGAACTCTCAGTGAGTTATGGGCCACTTGGGGAGGTTGAATTTTTGTCCTAAGGGCACTGGGAAGCAATGGCAAGAGTTTTGAGCCACGGAAGGTTAAAGTGATGGGTAATAAAGATCCCTTTAATTACCATGTGCAGGGTAGATTGAAGGGGGTAACAGTGAGGGTAGGGAACCCGTCCAGCAGCTGGGCAAGGACCCAAGTAGGAAAGCACAGAATGGGAACAGGCAGGCCTGTGGGAGAGGAGGGAAGAGGTAGGGGAGATAGGAACAGAAATGGACCTTGGGACTGGGCTAGTGGATGAGGTCAGTGGGGAGGAGCAGGCACAGAGGTGGTTTCAGGAGATGTTGAGTGTAATAAATAGCACTTCTTATCTCAATTATTCCTCACAGGAAGCTATGAAGTAGGCCTTATCCTCCACATGCCTCCTTTTACCAGTCTGTAAAATGGAGATAAAAATAGTTTCTTATCATAGGGGTTCTGAAAAATGAGTTGATATATGTAGAGCACTTAGCACAGGGCTTGGTTAAGTACCTGTGCTCTGTGTTTGACCCACGTACTTATCCCTGATTTTATTTTTTACCTTTGTTGTGGGAGTTAAATATTGCATAAGTTTGAGTGAATGAATCCACAGAAATGCCTAGAACAGACAGAGCCTAGCATATGCTATTTAACTATTTGCTTCCTCATTATTACCCCAATTTAATAGAGGAAGAAACTGTAGTTCAGAGAAGGCGGTCTGATTCAAGATTGATCTATTACTCCATCTTCTCTCTTCCAAATACTCTGTATCCTATTTTCTTCCTTCAGGAGGAGATGAACGGTTGGTTAGAGGCTGTGGCTGCCTCAGTGACGGAACACGCAGAGATTGCACGCTGGGGCCAGACACTACCCACCACGTCCTCCACAGACGAGGGCAACCCGAAACGCGAGGGAGGGGAGCGCCGAGCCAGTGGTCGCCGGAAGTGACTCTCCTACCCCCAGGACCTGTCAAGTCTCCCCGCCCCTCCTCTCTGCACTGTGGGCACAAAGACACTTTCTCTTCCGCAAGGGCAGGGCCAGAGTCCCTAGTTCCAGCACTGCGGACGCGCCACGACGGGCACTGGAAAGGAGGGGACTTCTCCTGCACCCCAAAATGTGGTGGGGGGGTTGCCACCCCTATAGCCATATCTCGGCCCCTTCCCGCTCGCCATCCCCACCCCAGGTGCTGGGGCTCCATTATTTTTATGCAATAACTGAGCTTGGTGGGGGCGGATAGGGGGCCAGTTGAGCCAAGCCCCCTGCCCCCTATCCGCAGATCCTGCCCCAAAAAGCTGGGGTGGTGGGGGCGATAATTCCTGGCCTCCTCTCCGCCCTAAGGATGGGCACGGGGGCGCTGGTGAGGTCCCCTGGACCATCCAGGGTGCTAGGGGGTGGGGAGGGGACACTCCCTCCCCGCCTTTACCTCACTTCCAATGCTGCCTTGATCTCTGTCTGGGAGGGGAGAGTGAAGGCTAGCCCCTTCACTCTGTCGCCTCAGAGCCATGCGGTTAATTCCTTAGTTTATTTTTGCAAAACGTCGACCTCCCCCTCCCCCGCCCCGCATCCGCGAAGGCTTTTAATGGGAGGGGCGTCAAAGCTCAAAATTGTCTTCCTCTCTCCTCCCCCCTCCAGCTGTAAATGACACTTCACGAGGGGAGGGGTGAGGGGAAGCCCTCCCCCCTGCATGCTTCTGGCTGGAGCACCTCCCTGGGACTTGGGGGAACCGGGTTGTGGGCAGCCCCCCCATGGCCGCCTGGAGAAGTCGCTGGGGCCCGGGGGTGTGGGACGGTGTGGCGGGCGCACACTGTATGTACCTATAATAAACCTTTGGCTTTGACGGTCTAAGCTAGTTTGGTTCGCTTTTCTTGACTTGCACCGGCGAGGCTCAAAGGAAGGGCTGGTGGCGGGGGTGGGGGTGGGATGCAGAGAACATCTAGATGTACCCCTTGGTGTGGGTTAATTTTGGAGTCTAAACATATGCATATCGTCAAGTCACCTAGTACCATACCTAAAACCGGAAACCTCGAGGGACAGAGAAATAACCCAACTTCCCCACTGGAACTGCCCAGCCCGCCCCGTCAAGGCCAGGAAAGGCAGGCTCCTTTAAGGAGGGGAAGAACTTAACTGCGAAGAGCAAGCTCTTTGTCCAATCGCAGGCGTTTCCAGGAGTCTCCGGTCCAATGAGCAGGCGGTGAGGGCGGGGTTTAGGTGCACACCCGGAAGTGGGCGCAGGCCCTCTGGCTCGCCGGGGGCCATGGCTGCGGTGGCTACTGCCGCCGAAGGGGTCTCGGGTCGCGGGCCTCCGGGGGAAGTGATTCATCTGAACGTGGGAGGCAAGAGGTGAGTGCAGGAAACTCTTTTAGGCTTCACCCTTGGCAGCGGGGAGCCGGGTGGGAGTACCCGCCTCTCCTGGGGGGAATCCCTGTCCATCAAGAGTTGCTCCGCCCTCTGCTGGAGCGAGGAACCTGGAAAAACGCCTGCGAGGTGGGAGAACTAAGTGAATTTTGCGGGAGTCCGCACCGTTCCTTTATTTCTCAGCATTGTGTCTTGCATCCACTTACCTTCTTCTCTTAGATTCAGTACCTCTCGCCAGACTCTCACCTGGATCCCAGACTCCTTCTTCTCCAGGTGAACAGGAGAGCGAGTTTGGGGGTGGAAACGGGGGGCGGGGGTTGTGGAGAGCCCTAATTTTCACCACGTGCCCACCTCCCCGCCCGGCCCCTGTTTCCCTTTCCTGTAGTCTTCTGAGCGGACGCATCTCAACACTGAAAGATGAGACCGGAGCGGTGAGTAGGGCCAGAGCTGAAATGGGCTGGCCAATGGGAGAAGGAACAAGACCTCCACTCAGTTCTGCTCTTTGCCTTGCCCATCCTTTGTCCTCCTTCCTCACAGATCTTCATTGACCGGGACCCCACCGTCTTTGCCCCCATCCTCAACTTCCTGCGCACCAAAGAGCTGGATCCCAGGTTGGTATGAATAAAGGGGAGTTTCCCCACCATCTCCGTCTCCTAAGGAGTCTTTTCTTCCTTTCAGAATGTTCACTGAAGCTCCATTCTATCAGAATTATTTGGAATCTTGATCATGTTTAAACTACTTGTCTTTAGCATTCCCCCAACACACCCACACATTTTCACCAATATCTTTGCTCCTTAGAATCTTGATTCTGTCAAAATTAGCTACCTTTCAACATTGTCAGTACAGTTTCGGAAAACTTCCTCCTCAAAATTCTCAGCCCTACCTGGCACAGTGGCATATGCCTGTAATCCCAGTGGCTTGGGAGGCTGAGGCAGGAGGATGGTGAGTTCAAAACCAACTTAAACAACTTAATGAGACCCTGTCTCAAAATAGAAAATAAAAAGGGATGGTCATGTCATGACCCAGGGTCATGTCAGGGATGGCCCTGGGTTCCGTTTCTGGTATTTAAAAAACAAAACAAAACAAAAAAAAACTCTGCCCATTCCCATACCCCAGACCCTGACCTTTAGTCAATTCTGTGACCCAGGGGCGTCCATGGTTCCAGCCTGCTTCACGAAGCCCAGTTCTATGGACTCACTCCACTGGGTAAGTGGGGACTCCCAGTTAGCATCCTCATTGTATGGAAAACCATCTCTTTACTGAAGCTGCCTAAATATTCCCTGCCCTTTACCCTCTGTCCTGAAAGAGGGTTGGATTAGAGGTGAGAGCATTAGATTGATCCCTGGTTCTGAGGGAAGTAGTGGTGTTCTGTGGAGAAGGAGGTGAAGAGGGGTCAAATGGGTCTACCTCCATACCTCACAACTCCAGCTGTGAGTCCATCCTTTGCAGTTCGTCGCCTGCAGCTGAGGGAGGAGTTGGATCGATCTTCTTGTGGGAATGTTCTCTTCAATGGTTATCTGCCTCCACCAGGTGTGCACTCCCAATGGTTGGAGGGAAGGGGGTGGCCTAAAAACTACATTTCCCACAAGTCTTGCCCTTGGGTACCCATTCTGTGATCCCTTAGTTGTGATGGGAATTGTCATTCTGTATCAATGCTTGGGCTGATTCTTGGAAAGGAAATAGGAAATGGCATTTTCCTTAAGACAATGGGCCAGTTAGTTGTCCTTGAAACTCAGAAACTTGTGCTAGAGCCTGATGGGTATTGTAGTTCTAGTTTGATTTCCTTGTGGGAAGACTTTGAAAGAACTGGGGTCTTTTGCATAGAGGAGAGCAATATTAAAGGGGCGTTAGCTACTAGAATCCCCAGGAGACCTAGGTCAGCCAGTCCACCTCCTGTAAAAAGTGTGCCTCAGAGGTTGTTGGGAACTTTAGTCTACTAGGCTTTGCTGATTGGCAGAAGGAACAGAGTGGGGAAATTTAAATGTATGGCTTTATATTTCTGTTCTCAGTCATTATCTACTACTTTCATGAAATTTGCTCAGTGTAAAGACCTGTACTATTACTTTCCTTAGTTTTGCTCCATTTTTAATGAATATCACTTTAAACAGAAGCTTTATAACACTGCCTTTATACCACAAATAACAAGGCAAACACGAAAATAAAACCCAAACATAGCAGCATCATTAGATTCTGGCTAGATGCTGTTGCTTGTCAAGGGTACAGGTTTCTATTTATTAGGAAGATTAGCAGATATTGAAGAGGCATTAATATTACAGCAGCACCAAACTGACCCTTGTTCTGTGATGGACTCAAGGACACTGAACAGGAAGTAACTCACTGTGAGACTCAATGGCATTGAATGCCATGTCTTGGCACCATCTAAAATCTTTACCTTGCACACGTGGGGAAATCCATATTTGTCATAGTTTAAGTGCTTGCAGCCATGATTAGAATTTTTGTCACTCTGCTGCTTCCCCCTACTCTAGTGTTCCCAGTGAAACGGCGAAACAGGCACAGCCTCGTGGGGCCCCAGCAGGTAGGGGGACGCCCAGCCCCTGTTCGTCGGAGCAACACGATGCCGCCCAACCTGGGCAATGCAGGGTTGCTGGGTCGAATGCTGGATGAGAAAGCCCCTCCCTCCCCCTCAGGTAAGTTTCTTTCTTTTGGGAGCTCAGGACAGCCAGTGGGCTCATGGGAGGCCCCGTGACCCTGCCCTGATCCTTCTCTTTCCCCCAAGGGCAACCAGAGGAGCCGGGAATGGTGCGCCTTGTGTGCGGACACCACAGCTGGATTGCGGTGGCCTATACCCAGTTCCTTGTCTGCTACAGGTGCTTGGGGAGGGGATGGCCAGGAGGCTCTGAGCCCTATGGATAGACAGACAGGGCTGGAGATGAGGGTCACTGATATCCTTCCAATCCTGCAGGCTGAAGGAAGCATCTGGCTGGCAGCTGGTGTTTTCCAGCCCCCGTCTGGACTGGCCCATTGAGCGCCTGGCTCTCACAGCCCGCGTGCCTGGTGGGGCTTTGGGTGAGCATGACAAGATGGTGGCCGCAGCCACCGGCAGCGAGATCCTCCTGTGGGCTCTGCAAGCAGAAGGTGGTGGCTCTGAGATAGGTAAGGCCCCAGACCTTTTCTAGAACCCTCTGCCCTGTGGAATTTTGTGGCCTGTTAAAAAAACCTCCCTATAAAATTCTCAAACCCATAAGAATGTTCCATTTGATATCTTTGCCCCATTGAATGATCCAACCCTTCAGAATTCATTCAATTCCTCTTCAAATTCCCTGGTCTATTAGGAAAATCCACCCACTTGAAATTCTCTTCTCCTTTAGAGTCCTCTGCCCTGTTAGATCTCTTTGCTGTGTTGGAATGCTGCATGCCAGTAGAATCTCAGAGCCTGTTAGAATTTGTGTTGCTTAGAATCTCTGACTTTTTAGACCAATCTGATCCCCTAAAGCAATCCTCGTAAGAATCCTCTGCCACTACTAGAGGTTTTTGCTTCGTTGGAAATCTTAGCTTGTTACAAGTCCACACCTCCCTAGAGTCCCACATCCATCACAAACCCTCTGTGATTCCTGCTGGAATCCCCTGCCCTGTGAGGATTCTGTGGCCCAGTGGACTCTTCTGGCACTTGGCCTTCCCGCCGCCACTCTCCTTCCCACTGAAGTCCTCCTTTCTCCCTGCAGGGGTCTTCCACTTGGGCGTGCCTGTGGAGGCCTTATTCTTCGTGGGGAACCAGCTCATTGCCACAAGCCACACAGGGCGCATTGGGGTGTGGAATGCCGTCACCAAGCACTGGCAGGTTAGAGTTCTGGCCAGTTTGGCTGTCCCCTTCCCAGATGTCCACACTCTACAGACCCAGGAAGGAGTTCTTTTCTGTCCCACTGCCCCTGGAGAGAGGCAGAGAACCCAGGGGTGGACCAGAGCCTGGATGTATCTGATAAAGGCCTGTGGAGCTTTGGGGAGTCCTTCCTGGAGGAGGGGTGACAGAGCTCACTCGAAGGCTGGATGGGTTTTGAAAGGAGGGGAGGGGATTCCCTGGGCCCTGGGTGGGGGAGCAGGTGCTGGGAGGTGATGCAGAAGGCAGGCACCCAGAGAGACGTGCAAACATCCCTCACTCTGCACCACCCCAGGCCACGTCCAAAACACTTAAAAAAAAAAATCGACAGTATTTTTGTCCTACAAAACTGAGTGTTTGGGAGGCAGAAGAGACAAAGAGAAACAAACAGAAACAGAAAATCAGAAAGAGGACACAGAGGGAAGCTAGGACAGAATGACTGATGGGACGCAGAGACACAGGACGGGATGAATTAAAATCAGGAATAGAGAGTGGAAGAGAAGCCAGGAGACAGGGACAGGCACGAAAGGGAGTCATAGGAAGAACCAGAGGAAGACAGGCAGAGATAGGCTGGGGCTGGCGAGGCTGGGAGACGTGGGCTTTGGGGCCCAGGTAGGTTCTGGAGAGGCGAGAGGGCCCCCCAGCCACTGCATCCCTGTGCTGCCTGACCCCCCAGGTTCAGGAGGTGCAGCCCATCACAAGCTATGATGCAGCAGGCTCCTTCCTCCTCCTGGGATGCAGCAATGGCTCCATCTACTATGTGGGTGAGCAGCGGCAGCCCCGAATGTGGGAGGGCAGGGCCAGGGCAGGTACCATGAACAAACCCACCCTCTGTCCATTCCAGATGTGCAGAAGTTCCCCCTACGCATGAAGGACAATGACCTCCTTGTCAGCGAGCTCTACCGGGACCCTGCAGAGGATGGAGTCACTGCCCTCAGTGTCTACCTCACTCCCAAAACCAGTAAGCTATGCCCCAGCTTCCACCTCTGCCATTTCCTGCCAGCCCCAGCCTACAGCTGTCTCCCAGCATATGTGACATGTCATGGGATTTATCAGGAGGAGGAACAGATTTGGGTCTCCTTTAGTCATTCAACAAACATATACTTGGTATCTGTTGTGCATAAGCACTGTTCCAGGTGCTGGACTGACCTGCCTCTCAACCAGGGACACAGTGGACCACTGGCCATTTGTCTTTGTATTTCTTTTCCATCTCTGTGGTCAGGGCATGATGTGTGCATGTTCATAAAACCAAGAGGATGCGTGTTTTGTAGTGGACAAATCCAGGTTCTTATTTAGGACAGTTTTTTGGTGTTTTTTGTTTTTTTGTTTTTTGTGCTGGGGATTGAATCCAGGGGTGCTTAACCACTGAGCCATATCCCCAGCCCTTTTTCGTATTTTATTTAAGGACAGGGTCTGGCTAAGTTGCTGAGGCTGACTTTGAACTCACCATCCTCCTGCCTCAGCCCTCCCAAGTCACTGGGATTACAGGTGTGTGCCACCACACCTAGCTTGTTTTGTTTTCTTAATGTTAAGTGTAGAAGAAAAGAAAACTTTTGATTTTCAGACATTTTGCATACCATAAAAGTCACCTTTTTTTTTTTTTTTTGGCAGTGCTAAAGATCAAACTCAGGGATTTGCTAGACTCTACCGCTGAGTTATACCCCAAGCCAAATCGCCATTTTGACGTGCATGATTCAGTGGGTTTTAGTATGTTGACAAAGTTGCACAGCCATCCTCACTATCCAGTTCCAGAACTCACCAGTCCTCCCTCCTGACAGCCCTAGAAACCACTTATCTACTCTCTGTCCCTATGGATTTGCTCATTCTGGACATTCCATGCAAATGGACTGAATCGTGCAGTACGTGGTCTTTTGAATCTGACATTTTTCACTTAGCATAATGGTTATTTTTTTTTAATGGTTAATGCTTTCTGGTCTTAAAATATCTTTAATTTATCTACGCCAGGTTGCAAATTGAACTTTGCATCTTGAGTAAAAAGAATCTCACTTAGTTGCCTAGGCTGGCCTTGAACTTGCAATCTTCCTGGCTCAGCCTCCCTCCTAATGGGGATTACAGGTGTTGGCCACCCTGGCCTGGCCTGCTCAAGATTCTGCACCTATCTGTGTTACTGGGTGTAGGACTAATTCACAGCCAGTGGGTATGGAATGAACGCAAAAATGTGGCAACCACATTTTACCTACCCACATTCCTTAACTTGGTACATTAAGTTTCTGAGACTCTCAAAATGGAAAGTCAGTTGCAGGGTGAGTCCCTCAGACACACTGGGTCACATTCTCTTGTCTGTCTGTTGATGTGTCTGTTTCTGCCTCTTTCTCTGATGCCATCTCTATTTCTCTCTCCATCTCTGTATCCCTCCGTGGATTCCATTTCTCAGTTCCCCACGCCTCTATTTTCCCACCTCTCTGCCCTCGTTTAATGGGGCAGTCTCTTGTCTCTGGGTCTGTCTGCCCCGTACCTTGTCTCCTGGTGCCTCCGTTTCCCAGATCCCCTCACCACTTTGCCCCCTCCCTTTTCCCTCTGGCTTTGGCTCTGCTCTGTGCCTCTGTCCTTCTCTCTGCCTCAGTTCCTGTCTCTCCATGACACAGGGCCTCTCTTTGTCCTTGGCTCACCAGGTGACAGTGGAAACTGGATTGAGATCGCCTATGGCACCAGCTCAGGGGGTGTACGAGTCATCGTGCAGCACCCTGAGACAGTGGGCTCAGGGCCCCAGCTCTTCCAGACCTTCACTGTGCACCGCAGCCCTGTCACCAAAATCATGCTGTCAGAAAAGCACCTCATCTCAGGTGAGTCTCCCCACATGTGACCTGAGGCAGCCCAGGTGGAAGCGTGAAGCTGGGAAGATACAGATTTTGTTGGAGGGGGACACTGTGCAGGGAGAGAACTCTGCAGGGAAGGGAGCCCACCTGGGAGGGTAATTGCAGAAGTGATAGAAGACTGTTAAGAAACCAGTTGGAAAGGGAGTGGATTTTTAGAAGGTGAGGAAAGAACTCATCAGTTGAATGAGCATTTATTAAGCACCTATTAAGCATTTATTAAGCATATTATTAAGCCAGGCACAGGGGATACAATGATGAGCAAGACAAACCAAGTCTCTGGCCTTGAGGAGTTAACAGGAGATGAATAAGTAAAATTATAGCTGGGGTTTAGGTCATTGGTGGAGTTCTTGCCTGGCATGCTGAGACCCTTGTTCTATCCCAACACTGCTAAATAAAGAAATAAAGCCAGGCATGGTGACCCAGCTACTCCAGGGGCTTGAGGCAAGAAGATCTTGAATTCAAGGCCAGACTGAGCAATGTAGCAAAACCCTTTCTCAAAAAAATAGAAACAAAATTAAAAAGTAATAAATAAGCACTGGGTGATGATAAGAGCCTTGGATAAAAATGAAGAGGTGGCCAGGTGCCGGGACGTGCACCTGCGATACCAGCTACCGGGAGCCTGAGGCAGCAGGATCATGGGTCTGAGGCCAGCCTGGCAAAATCCTGTCCCAAGAAGGACTGGGGATGTTGCTCAGTGGCCACCAAAAAGCAAAGTGAAGTGGTATGTGGCTATAAAATTTCAACCTAAATAAAACAAATTCTTCAAAGAATCATGGCAGGAATAGCCGAGCACTGCGGTGGGAAGAGTGGCCTAGTGAACTCTAGGCATATTCCACGAGGTCCAGGCAAGGACCCCGCTCCCCGCCACCATCTCCACCATACTGGGGATTGAACCCAGGGGTGCTCTACCACTGAACTGGGTTTCCAGCTTCTTAAATAAAAATTCTTGAGACAGGGCTTCGCCTCGCTAAGTTGCTTAGGCTGGCCTTGAACATGTGCTCCTCCTGTCTCTGCCTCCAGAGTCCCTGGGACTGGCAGCTCTGAGAACCCTTCCTCCACAGCCTCCGACCTTATTTACTCCTGCTGTTAGGGTCGACACAGGGACTCATTTTCACTCTAACTTGTCCTTCCCAAAAGCGAGGGTGTTATGGAGAGTGATGGTTCAGGGAGGGCCTGTCCGAGGAAGGGCCTTTGAGCAGACTCGAGGGGATGAGCAGTACAGATCAGCAGGGACAAGTGTTCCAGGCAGAGGAAACAGCATTGCAAAGACTCTGAGAGGACGTTTGATGTGTCTGAGGAGGAGCAGGGGACCCCTGTGTCTGCAGTGGAGTGGGCAACAAGGGAAATGCCAGATGAGGGTAGAGAGGTGACAGGCAGCAGCCGTGGTGGGGGTTGGGGGGCCCTCCGCAGGGGAGGGAGGTGGCTGGACTCAGGTGACCACAGGCCCTCTCTGCATGTGGGAGCAGACTGTGGGGACAGGATGGGGGCACTACTGTGATGGTCCAGGCAGGAAATGAGAAGGACAGGACCAGGGTGAAGGCCGTGGACAGGGTACCATGAGATCAGGCTCTGGAACCATTTATGAGAAAGAGCCAGCAGAATTTTTGGCCATTTGGAATTCTGGGGAGAGAAAATTCTCTGAAAGGGAAGAATTAGGAGAAGGCTGGATCCTGGCACCTCTGCAGGGGTCATCCTGGGCTCAGGAAGCCTGGGCAGTGTAGGTACCACAGCCAGGCTTGACCTTCCGCTGTCCCCCTGCTCCTCAGTCTGTGCCGACAACAACCACGTGCGGACATGGTCTGTGACAAGATTCCGAGGCATGATCTCCACCCAGCCCGGCTCCACCCCACTTGCATCCTTCAAGATTCTGGCACTGGAGTCAGCTGATGGGCATGGCGGCTGCAGTGCTGGCAACGACATTGGTGCCTACTGACCCCTGGCCCCCTCCTCACTGACACATGCCGGACCCACTGGGCTCCCACTGACCCACTTACCTGACCTACCCAGCTGACCTGGTCAACTTGCATTCCCATTGATTGTTGACCTCTTCGACTTCTACCTGACCTCTCTTGACCTCAGTTTACTCCTAAATGACCCTTGTTTAACTCTGTCACCCCCATTGATTCCTACTGACAGCCACTTGGCCCAGGACCTCTCATGGAACTAAACTCTCCTGACCATTGCGACCTGCCCCACCCTATCAGACCCTACCCACCTCTAGAAGCCTGTGGGCAGGGCCTAGGTCTGGGAGGCTGCTCAGCAGTGGAAAGGGGCAGAGCCTGAGGGTCTGGGGGCCCAAAGGGCCCTGGCCAGCCGCCTGCTTCTGTCCTGCCAGGCCCCTACGGTGAGCGGGATGACCAGCAGGTGTTCATCCAGAAGGTGGTGCCAAGTGCCAGCCAGCTTTTTGTGCGTCTTTCATCCACTGGGCAACGGTGAGGACTGTCCTGCCAAATAGGGAGGGTGGTCAGGGGAAAGACAAGGTGCAGCTGGGCCATCGAGGCCAGAAAGGGACACAGAAGGAGCAAAGGTTGGCAGGGTGAGCAGGCAGGTGGACTTAGGGGCGGGAGGGATCAACGACGTGCAGGGCCTGGGGAAGGGGAAGCTGGAGAGTTCTCAGGCCACCGTGCTGAAAGGGCGGGATCAGGAGGTGCAGGCCCAGTCCTGGCAGGATGGGGCACAGGAAGCTGTAGGAGCCCAAAGCTCATGCTCACTACAGTCTGGAGGGTTTCTTGAAGAGAGGACTCTGAATAGCGGCCACATTAAAGTGGCTGTTTAGGAATGAGCAGAAGAAAGAAGGGCAAGAGAGAGTGCCCGGGGGGAGGCAGGAGTGCGCAGACTCAGAAGGCCCCAAAGGCCAACGCAGGCCGCCCCTGGAACTGAGCAGAATCGGGGCGGGGTGGGCGGCAGGAGTGGGCAGGGTCTCGTCAGTCACGTGGAAGAGCTGAGGCTTCATCCCCAGTGTACCACGGACCTGAGGGTGAACAGGAGTTGCTCTGGAGGCCAAGACCCTGGGTGCCTAGTGCGAGGGGGAGGTGGCAGGTGTGGGAGAGATGCCAGGCGGCGGTGGGTAGCAGGTGGGGGAAGCCTCGGGATGAGGCTTGAAGAGGGGAACGGGGACAAGCAGAAGATCAGGGGAGTCTCCTGAGGCACACTGGGCGTCATGGTGAGTGGACAGGTGGATGTCCAAGAGGCTGCTGATGCTGAAGGAAAAAATCAATAAGGATTGGGGGTAGTTATTAGAGAAGCAGTGACTGAAGCTATGTGGTGGGCACCCAGGAAAGGGGTGAGGGTCCAAGGGGCCAGGCTGGGCTCTGGCTGGGCCAGGGCGACCTCCTCACCCGCTTTGCCCCCTCAGCGTGTGCTCGGTGCGCTCTGTGGACGGCTCACCCACGACCGCCTTCACTGTGCTGGAGTGTGAGGGCTCCCGGCGCCTCGGCTCCCGTCCCCGACGCTACCTGCTCACTGGCCAGGCCAACGGCAGCCTGGCCATGTGGGACCTGACCACCGCCATGGATGGCCTTGGCCAGGCTCCTGGTACTCCCTGCCCCACCCCAAACCCAGCTAACCCACATCACCCAGACTCTGGAATCTGGAACCTGCTTCAGTATGCTCTTCCCAAGCCCTTGCCCTCTGACCCCTTCCTCCTCCTTTGACCCCTTTTCCTGGTCCTCCAACCCCCCGTGGCTCCTCTCTCAGCCTCTGACCCTGTCCGTCTGTCTCTGTGCCCTCTCACCTGCCCAGCTTGCAGTATAGCTCCTGTCCCTTGCCCCCAGGCCCGTTTCCACCCTGAACCCCGTTTCTGTGCACCTCAGCAGGTGGCCTGACAGAGGAAGAGCTGATGGGACAGCTGGAGCAGTGTGAGCTGGCGCCCCCGGCTTCCTCTAGGAGCTCCCTCCCCAGCCCCTCTCCCCGGACCTCTCTCACCAGGTAGCTGCATTCTGCTGCCTGTGCAGCGAGGGAGGGGAGAGCAGGGAGGCCTCGGGGGGAGGCCCGCTGCCCCACGACGCGGCACTGACCTTCCCCACCGCCTCAGTCTCCACTCAGCCTCCAGCAGCACCTCCCTGTCTGGCCACCGTGGGAGCCCCAGCCCCCCACAGGCAGAGGTGCGGCGCCGTGGGGGAGGCAGCTTCGTGGAACGCTGCCAGGAACTGGTACGGAGTGCACCAGAGCCCCGGCGACCACCAACACCAGCCCCTCGGCCCTCCGCAGGGCTTGCAGCTCCCCTCACGCCTCCCAAGAAGAAGCTCAATGAAACTTCCTTTTGAACACAACCGCCATGGTGCCTTTGGATACCCTGGCCCCAGGGAACTCAGGTGCCTCCTCCTGGCTTTCTGTTGGAGTCCTGGGTTCAGGGCCAGGGCCTCCTCGGAGTGGTCATTGTTACTAGGTCCCAATCTTTCCCCTTTTCTGGAAGCCAAAGCTATCCTTTCCAATAAAATCCTCATTGCCAACTCCTTGTTTGCATTCTTGGTGGGTTTGGCGATCCCCAGGGAAGGGATGAGGGAGAGGGAGACCCGACCAGGTTCCTGAGTGTAAACTTAGGAAGAGCTGCCTCTCCTGATTTAAGCAAAAATCAGGACTTAAGCATTGTCTTCAGGCATGGCTGGATCCAGGCATTCAGGATGTCTTTCCATTTGTTGCCTTTGCTTCCTGTGGGATGCACCATCTTCAGTCAGGTCCTCTCTGGGGCAAGATGATTTCCACGAAGCTCCTTAGCATATCTCCACCCACCTGTCTCTTTTATTTTTCTCTCTCTCCCCCTAACTAAAATCAAAACTAAAATCAAAGGACTGATTGTCATTGGCTTGAGTTGAGTCAGATGACTATTCCCAAACCAGTCATTCTGACCAGTGTGATGAAGGGCTTGTGTTGTCCCAGCCTGGGTCATGAGCCCTCATGAGCTAGGAGGTGGGGTCAACCCCATGTAAGCCGAGCAGAAGAGCCGTTCCTGAAAAGAGAATTAGGGTAGAGTGTTACCACAGACAAGGACAGATGGCTACAGGTAGACAGAAATGGTGGCAGCTAAGTCATCGCTGTGCCCTTAACATTTGTATGCCAGAACTTGACACTCCAAACACCTTGCCCAGCATCCCTGGCTGCCCAGTCCCTCACTCCTTTCTTGGGTTGGGGACAGTTTCAGCTCAACCTAGCCTGACTTCTTTCTAATATTCTCTCTAAAAAATTATGCCTGTTTCTCTGGCCACTTCCTCAGGTTGGTTTTGTGCCTCTTAAAGAGGAGAGAAAGTGGGCCAGAGTAGGAGCAAGGGATTTTAGAATATGCTGATTCCAGAAACACACTGAAACATACTGGAGAGAGATCTAGAATGCTAGGGAATCTAGAACCTAGGGTTATTCTGGAGTGCTAGTGGATTAACAATATTAGGGTTCTTCTCTTCATATCAGAAAATCTAGACTGGCAATGTTTCTATCAAAAAGACCTGGAGTAAAGTCAATGATTCTAGAATAGGAGAGTATCGAGAAATATCTGTGACTCTCCACTAGTAGGAATATTTTGTCTGGATTTCTAACATGGTGTGAATTATTATAGGGCAGAGAAAGGAATCTGAATTAATAGGATATCTTGAGAATGGGAGATATTCTGATCGTTAAGCCTTCCACAGCACTGGAGGGTTTGTTTGCCTTCCAGGAAATCTGTATGGCATGAGGTTCTAGATTGTCAGAGAATTTAGAACACAAAAAGGAGACCTAAAAAGGCGAGTGATTCTAAAACCTGGGTGTTCCAGAACGCCTATGAATCACAAACTCTGTGAACTTTTTTTTTTTTTTCATGTGCCAGGACATTCAGAACACTGGGAGATGTTTGAATGTTAGGAATTCTAAAGAGTGTGTGTGGGGCTTAAAGTGTCAGGAAATCTCAAATACAGAGGTGTTTTGTAATGTTCACAGATCTAGAATATTTAGGTCATTTTTTCCATGCCAGGGAACTCTTGTGTTTCTGGAATGCTTATGATTCTAGAAGTAATATAGCCATGGAATGTAGTCAAATATAGAACACTGAAGGTTTTTTTTTTTTTTTTTTTTTTTTTTTTTAAATCTAGTAGTATTAAGGGGAAAAACAGTGTATTGATAGGAAGAAGCTTCTGGAAGCTTCTGGAAAGCTGGATCTAGAACTTTGAGGACTTCTGAAGGGTTGAGATCAGATCAGGATCCAGCGGTAATATAGACACAAACCTGGGAGATAGTGAGAGATTGGGAAACGGGGACTCCAAATTCTGGGGGGAAGGGAAGCTGATTCCATCCCCGGAAGTTGCAGTGGTGAGCCAGAGGCTGTTGCCTAGCAACGAGCATTGAAGATGCCCTGGATCCCAGGCAGAAGGGAGAAATTTCAGCAGCGCCCCCAGCAAATGCTCCAGCCACAGGGTAGGAGGTTGGGAAGGAGGAAAAGGATGAGGGACACTATATCCCTCAGGGCCATGTGAGCAGGGATCTTGAGGTCACAGAAAGGTAGGGGGAACGGAGCACATTCAGGGGGCAGAACGGAGCACTCCATCATCGCACTGGGTCAGTCCACGAATGGCAGTGAGTGAGGCTTGATTGCTATCTTTACTGCTCCAGGGGGCTGTGTGTCTCTGGATGGTGGGTGGGCTCAGATTTCTAGGTGTCAGTGTGGGATGGAGGTGTGGATTTCTGTAGGTGGCCATGATGGCGTGAGTGTGTCTGTGTGAGTCATGTGTGTGTGCTGCTTCGTGGGGGAGGGGGTGGCAAAGGGATCTCCTGTCCGCGTGGTCCTGCACACCTTTCATTGGAAGGAGCAGGAGTAGGGGGTGGGAGGGAAGCTGGATCATTTTCTGTTCTTAGTCTAAGAGCCCTGCTGTCAGGGCGCGTGGCCTACTACCTCGTGTGGGCTCTGGTACACTGGGCTAACACTATAGATGTAGAGACCTTAAAAATTAAACTGCTTTGAAAAAAAATGAGGCTTGGAACTGAGAAGTGGGACAAAAATGGAAAGTGGGGGTCTTGGGATCCTAAATGTGGGCCTGTATCCCAGTTCTCGTAAAAAGGGGTGTGGCCTGAAGCTCAAAAAAGGCGACTGGGGGTGGGTCTGAAAGTCTAGGGCAGTGCCTTTGGGGAAGGGGTGGGGCTTGTGGTTTGGAGAAAAGAGAGTGAGACCTTGAATTTATAAAGGGAGGAATTGAACTTGAGACCCTATAAGTTTGGAGGCTGTGAGTAGGACCTGAAGCCTGGAATCCATTAAAGGGGGTGTGAATCAAGTATAAGGTCCCTTGGGGCTTGGGATTTCTAACAGTGGAGGTCCTTAGGACTGGAACTCTCTAAGGAGAAAGTCTGTAATTCTGGGAATGGAAGTATGCTCTTGGGAGACATTAAGGATCCAGGCAGGAAAGGGGGTC
Source organism: Sciurus vulgaris (assembly GCF_902686455.1). Taxonomy (NCBI): domain Eukaryota; kingdom Metazoa; phylum Chordata; class Mammalia; order Rodentia; family Sciuridae; genus Sciurus; species Sciurus vulgaris. Next base: position 51,150,686 of record NC_136478.1, read on the forward strand.
TGGTATCTTCCAGGAGCGGGAGTAGAGATGAATACAGGAGGGGTCAGAGTTGGGAGCCCCCTGGGAACAGATTTGTGGGTCAGGGGAGGAGCAGAGCTTCGTAGGAACAAATTTTCACAGGGGTGAGCCTGGACCCATAAAAGACAGGGTCTTGGGAAGGCCTACTGTGGATCTGAGATACTCATATCAGCGGGACCTGGGGCCTAGTGCAGGATTAGCATTCATTCCCAGAATCTTAAGTCCCTCGGGCAGGAGGTGGGCTCACATGGGGGCTTCTACCCTCCACACCAGCGAGAGAGCTAAATTCTGACCAAGTTCCCCCAGAACTTGGGGATGAGGGATGACACCTGCCAGCGGGAGTCTTGATTAGGGGACCCTGCCCCGCCCTTGCATCCCTACCAATTGTAAGCATCCCTCATTTGGGGTCCCTATTCCACGAGAAGGTTCACAGAGTCAGTACCTAATTCTTGATTTCCTCCCACCTCCTGAGAACTCGAGGCCTGCGGAGCCCCCGCCCGGCACCTGTCCGCCTGTCCCCTCCCCTGCCACCTCGGGATTGGCCGCGCGGGGAGCGCTGGCAGTGCAGGGCTCTGATTGGCGGGAAGTTCGCAGCCCGCGGCTTGGAGTGTGGAGAAAGTGAGTCGGCCTGGGGCGGGGGCGGGGGCGGGGCCGCGAGGAGCCGGACCCGCTGGACAGATCACCAGCCAGGAGCAGGACTCCGCGCCCGACAAGATGCGGCGCCCTGGCCCCCGAGGCCGCCGCCCCCTCCTGCTGGTGCTGCTGCTACCGCTCCTCTCAGCCACCGCCACCACCGCGGGCCCCAGCCCCAGCCCCAGTCCCAGCCTCAGCCCCAGCCAGGCCGTCGAGGTCGCGTTAGTCTCGGGTCGCCCCGCCGGGTAAGCCCCACCTTAGCTCCTTCTTCCTTGCGCCTCCTCCACTCAAAAGTCTGGTGGTCTGGAGGGATCAGGACTTTCAGATTAAGGGGAATACGAACCCACCGCTTCGGTGGGAGGATGCAAAAGCCAGGATTCCTGGATCTATTTAGGATCCCTATTTTGTGGGAGTTAGGATCCGGGGAGTACTGAGATTTTAAGAGGAGGGAGTCTCCGCCAATGTGGTGGAGACAGATGAAGCTCCCGCAAATCCTGAGGTTTATTGGGGAAAGATCGCCCACTGATATGAGGGTGGGGTTTTGAATTTTAGAATGACAAGAGAGATGGGGGGGGGGGTCCCTAAGTTTTTTTAGGTGTTCAAAAAGAAAGTATTAATTGGGAGCTTCCAGAGGGATTTTATGCTGGAGGTGAGATGTTCTGGATTTCTAGGGTTGGGGGACACTGTATTAATTTAAAAGGACCTTTGGATTTTTCTAATAGAGTAGGAAGACGTGGACTCTTGGGTTGATGGCGGAGGGACTTGGGGAGAGTTGTGTTCGTGTGTGTGTGTGTGTGTGTGTTAGGAGGGGAGTTCTTCAGATTTTGTTAAGGTTGGGGATGCTCTATTTCCCAGAATTAGAGAACTCTAGGTACCAGTGATTTCGCGGCAAGAGATCTGGGAAATCCTGTGAACTGTAGATTTGGGGGTTAGAGTCACCCCTACCGTTTGCGGGTGACGAGATCGAAGGAAAATCTGCCCAACACCCTCACCCCCGCCCGGCGGCCCTGCACTCGGTTACAAAGGCTCTGGGCTCTGCTCCCGCCTAGGTCTCTGCGAATGCGTTTAGTAACCTGAGCCGCGCGGGGGGCGGGGCCGGGAAGGGGTTAACCCGGAGAAAAGACGGGAGGGATAACGGCGGATTTGGGGGTCTTGGAGGCTTCCCGGACTCTGGCGGCCTCCGCTACTGGGCCCCGCTCGTCTGAAAAGGTGTCACATGGTGGATGTCCCTTTCTCAGAATCCTCCACTGGTTTCCCAGGGCCTGAACCCGCGCCCTTGTCCCACGCCCCCCCTTAGCCTAGGGATAATGGACTTGTCTTGGGGGCCCTTTGCAACGCACTTGCGCTGAATTTGGAGGCTGAGCCACTGAGACCCGCTGAGCGCAGAGATGTTTCCAGGAACGACCCCTTCCTCCCGGTCAGGCAGAAAACAGGCCCAAAGATCAGGAGACGCTGGCTCCAGGACACCCAGCGTGGAATGACAGGAATGGGCTAGAAGTTGGTTCCCGGGATTCCCAGTACTGAACTGTGACTTCTTCAGTATCCCCTTCCACCTCAGCACGGTGATGAACACACAGTCGAAGGGGATGTCGCTGAGGTCTGTGGACGTGGCGCCACCTGCCGACCAGACTCAGGATGACGGCTGAGTCCCAGATAGGGACCTGAGGGAAGGCGCAGTTCTAGATCCCAGACAGCAGAGGCTTGGAAATGCACTTAAAAATCTTATTTGGTTATTTAAAAATATATTTTGGGGAAAAATATTTTAAAATGTATTTTCCAATAATGCCTAAATGCCAAACCTACTTCACAAGACACCTAAAAGTAAGTTTTCTCCACTCCTGAAGAATCTAAGCCAATATCCCTCTTAACTTTGTATAGATGGGAAACTTAGATTTGCAGAGAAGTGTCCCAGGTTAGTCACACATCTATTTTGAGATTCCCTCAAGCCTTGTCGTGGTTTCCCCTCCCTCTGTAGACCTCCTTTGGGGAGTTCTGGGGTGCTAGGGGTCTGAGTAACTTCCATGCCCCTATTGATAGCGTTGCTGCTTGTCGCTGCTGCCTAGGCCAGACACCCAGGAGGAGCCGCTGCATCAGAGGTGGGTTCTTCTGAGTGGGTGGGGTATGTCAGGGGATGAAAGGAGGTAGGAGCAGAGGGGCAGGGGAGGGAGCTACCTTCTGCCCTCATCCCAGTTGGAGAGCTGGATGCATTTGATGGAGGGAGATATTCAGCCCTCTCTTTCCCCACTTAGTCCCTGGCTGTCTCCAAAGCCTCCTGCAGGGTCCGAAGCTGCCCACCTGAAAAGTGCACAGACCCTCAGCGGTGCCTTACCCCAATACCTCCAGTGCCAAGTCCCAGCCCCAGCACAAGGAAGAGACAGGTGTCCCTCAACTGGCAGCCACTGACGTGAGTGTGTGATTCCTCCTCTACTAGATCCTCCCTTGGGAACTCCTAACTTTCTCTCTCCTCCTCTCTTTTCTGTATTCCATAGTTTTTGTCTCAGTTTCTCTCTAGGAGTCTAAAGAACACTTAAGGCCTGTTCCCTATAAACCGGTTGTGGGGGAATGTTGGGCAAAGCCCTACTGGGAGAACTTCTCCTGGCGTGGGAGGCCCTTTCCTTGCGGATGGGGTCGTCTTAACTGTGGTGATGGTCTCTTCTCCGCCCCTTCCCACCCAGACTGCAGGAGGCCCGAGATCTGCTGAGGCGACGGCGGCCCCGAGGGCCAGGGAGCCGGGCGCTGCAGAAAAGGAGGCCCCCACAGCGCGCCCCTGCCGGCCAGGCCCGGGGTAAGAACATCCGCCCTTCCTCCGCCTGGGGGACTGGGGGTTCCGGGCCAGATAAAGCCGTCTGGTTCCCACGGTCCAGCAGCCGCCTACCCGCACCCCCCACACACCTCTCGGCATTGTAGCTGAGACCACCCCACCCCCCAGGACGTGGCCACCTCTAGGGACCCCCCGCGTCCGGCTGTGCGAGGTGAGCCCGGGACAGGACTAGACGCAGGCCAGAGGTGCTAACCCATTGGGGTGGAGATGGGTGGGGCCGGGAAGCCAGGCGTCCGGGCTCCCGCGGCCGAAGAGAAGGGCGCTGGCCCAGAAGGGAGCGAGGCTGAACCAGTCCAGACAACAAAAGCGATTGTGCGGGTTGGCGCCTGCCCGGGCACCTAATGCCTGAGATTGCGGGACGTTTGGTGGCAACAGGCTCCCCCCGCCCCCTCACCGCTTCCCCGAACCCTCCCCTGCTCCTGCTCTCCTCCTATAACTCCGGGCCCCCAGGCTAGAACACCCTCTAGTATCAACCACCCTCAAACGTCCTCCTCCTGCTGTGGCCTTCAGCCCAGATGTGTCCCCTCCTCCCTAAAGTCTTCCAGATGTGGGCCCGGGGCCAGATGTGAGGACCCGCGCCCACAGCCTCAATCCATTCCTTCCCTGTATCCACTTTGACTTCTTCCACCTGGCGTGGGGGGTTTTGGCCAAATTTGACTGCATCTTCAAGTGGGTCCCACCCCCATAGCTTATTCTCCAGGATTCAGACCCCTAATTCCTTCATGTGCCCATGTGCACCGACCCTTCTCCCTCAGATGTGCCACCTGGCTGCCCAGATGCGCCATAATAGTCCTCTATCTAGAGAAGTCTCTCTCTCTGTGCCTAGGGTGGAGAATCAGCCTTTAGCTGTCTCCCCAGTGCGGCCCCCATTACCCTTTAAGAGTTTCCTCTTTATGGATTCAGCTCTGTCTGGGGGAAAAACTGCCCGCCCCCACCTGTTCCTTTCCCCGCCACTCCCCTGCGGGCCCCATCCACTTGTTGAAGCACGGGTGGGGACAGAGGGGGCGCCCCCTCCCCCTTGTGAGTCTAGCGCCCAGCCTTTGCGCCTCTGGCTAAGCGCCCAGCCCCACGCGCCCCCGCGCGGCCGCCGGGGAGGGAGTGGTGGGGAGGGGGGGCCTGAGCGGGGGCGCGGCCGCCCTCCCCCGCGGGCGGGCGGGCGCGGCCGGGCCCCTCGGGCGGGCTGGGGCGGCGTCGCGGCGGAGCGCGGCGCTGCAGCCATGGCGGGCGGCGCGCGGCTGTTCTGGGTGCCGCTATTGGTGCTGCTGGCGCAACTCGGGCTGCAGCCCGGGCTGGGCCGTCCCCGAGAGCGTCTCCGCGTGCGCTTCACCCCGGCGGTGTGCGGCCTGCGCTGCAATCCATGGGCCCACCGGCTCCCACTGTACCCCGACCTGCGCGCCCCGCAACGCCACCAGCGTGGACAGCGGCGCGCCCGGCGGGGCGGCCCCCGGGGGACCGGGCTTCCGCGCCTGTGAGTGCGAGGTGTTGCTCCCGAGGGAGGGTTTCCCCAAGGGAGAAGGATCCCGGAGATGGGGAGACAGTCCCCCCTGGGAGAAGGAGTCTAGATTCCGTGTGCAGGCGTGCTGGGGAAGCCCTGGGGAACTTAAGGAAGGAGGCTCCTAATTCCTGTTTGGGGAGAGTTGGTCCGGAGGGTCCTGCTTTTGCAAGCAGTGTGTGTTCTCAGGGACCTGTGGTGTCCCACGTGAGGGTGTTGGGGCCGGCTTTCTACCTTCGAGTCAAAGCGGGGATCTCAGAATTCAGAGTCCTGGGAGCTTTGGAAAGGGAGCCCAAATTCTGAGACTCTGAGTAATGGGACCCCAGGCATCAGGGGAGAGTTTCAGGGCTGCACGGGGGATGTCTCGGTCTCTGTGTCCGGGTGGGAAGGATTAAGAGAGTCCGCATGGGATGCCTGTGAGGCGAGGACTTGGGATGAGGAGAGCTGAGAGGCAAAGGGCCCAGAGAAAATGTGTGTGGGAGGGTGTCTCTCAAGACCTGAGTTGCAGGGAACCCACGTGCGACCGAGATCCAGATAAGAGATCTGTGGAGGGGGCGCCCCCTGGGGGAAGAGGAGACAAGAGGAGTGTGCACCCGGCACCCCTAAACATGGGGAGCCATCAAAGGTTCAGGTGAGGTGGGGAGGGCGTGCCACCTGTTGTCCCAGAGTTAGGGAATAGGTAGGCTCTCCGGGATCGGGTTCTCCCTGCCCCCCACCCCTCAGGCCCTCTGAAGTGGGGAGTGGGGGCCCCTGGCGCCGAGAACTAGCCCAGCCTGGCCCCCAGCCAGCCCAACCTCGGCCCGGCCGGCGTGAGCTCATCTCCCGCCTGAGACCCCGCCCGCTGCCACTCCCTCTCTCCTCCCCTTCCTCCCTCCTTCCTTTACTCCCTCCCAGCCCAGCCCCAACGCGCCCGTGCCAGGCGCCTTGCCCAGGCGTGTGCCAAGCCCTTGGAGGCGCAAGGAGGGGCATGCGAAGCGGGGGACTGACCTCGGCAGGACCTCAATGTCCTCAGCTCCCTGTTCTTCCAGGGTTTGGGGACGTGGTGTTGGCCTTGCCCATTCTGTGGCACACTGGGGTGTGGGCACCCTCAAGGAGCTGGGCTGGAGACCTTCACTCAGGCTGAGGAGAGAAATGCTTTCCAAAGCTAGGAAATGCTCCTAGACCTGGCTGACTTGCTACCACCCCATCAGAGACATTTCCCATTTTTTAAAATTCTTGCTTCCTGGGCCCAGCCACTCCAGGAGCCCATTAGAATAACCGAAGTTCTAGTCTGACTCTCCAAACTCTGGGAACCCAGATCCTAAGCTCCCTCCCTACCCCTATCAACAGATCCTAGACACCAGTTCCTCTAGTAAAGTTTCCCTCCCAGTTTTTTGAGGCAATCACGTCAAACTGTGCAACTCACCCGAGAACCCTAGTATTGTTCCTCCACTACCTCTCCCCACTTCCAGGAGAAACCCTATATCACAAACCCTATGCAATGATAACTCCCCTCCCCAGCTGAATTCTCTTCCTACAAAAGTCTCCCATTTTCTTATATTTCCAGCTGAGTCTTCCCCAGTTCCATCACATTCCTAATTTGTCTAAGTCTTGTACTTCCAGCTGTTCTCCTCCCCAAGAACTTTACATCCCATGTATTTTCAAAGAACCCTAGAGTTGGTCTGTATCAGGGATTCTCCCAAGAGGACTCCAGACATTGTGCTTCCCACGGGCAGCCATTAATGAAAAGACTGGGGCATCTAATCCCTTAGCTGTGAGGAGAGGTGGTTTCCACAGTATCTTAGGGTCCCAGCCAGTTAAGGCTCTTATGTTCTGGAGACTTCCAGGAATTCCATTTCTTCATCTAAGCCCTGTTCTCAACACCCTCAAACGCCACCCCCTAGAAGGTACTGGAGTCCTGTTCTCTAGGTAATTCTCCCCAAAAGGACTTGAAAGACTCCTTTGGATGAGAGCCTCAGTTTCCTCTAAGTGAGCCTTTCCCCGATCTCAGAAACCTTGAACCATCTTTGAACCCCAGAGTACTGCCCTCCAGTTGCTCTCTTCCCAGAACTCCTGTCCCCTGACCCTTCTAAATTGAAGTGGCTTCCCCTGTGTTTTCCTCTCTAGAGTTGTGGCTCAGAATCCCATACTCGCCTCCCCGGACAGCCCCGGCCGCCTGCGCCCTCCCCTCCGCACAGCTGTCTCCAGCTGTTTTCGGCTACCCGGGGGGAGAAGGGGAGGGGGTGCCCTCGAAAGACACGTCCGGCCTCCTTTGGCTCAACGGTCTCGGGGCTCCCCAAGGGTTCGGAATGCGGAGCCGCCGCCCTTCCCCCGCCGCACCCCTCTCTTTGTTTACCCCGCCGCACAGCTGGCAGTGCCCCGCCCAGAGGTGGCCTGGGGCCCAGCGAGGACGCGCAGAGGGGAGAGGAGGCGCGTCCCCGCGTGTTGCCCCGCCCGGTGCTACCGGAGGCGGGAAGGCAGAGCTAGAACTTTGGAACCCGAGTCTGAGGGGAAGTGGGCGGAGACTAGGGCGGTGGGCGGGACCTAGGCTCCAGCCAGCCTGGAGGTGGAGTGGGAGGGGCGTGAGTGAGCCTGGGCAAATCAGAGTGAAGAAGGGGGTGGGCGGGGCTAAAGGTGTCTGGTTAGGCGCCTTGATTAGGCGGGGTTTAGAATCGGGCTGGTGAAAGGTGAGGTGGGCGGGACTAGAAGGGGGGCATGGCCAGTAGTCAGAGCTGGACTGGCTCTGAGGGACTGTGGGCGGGCACAGAGTGCTAAGGAGATGGAGCTGGAAGCGGGGGAATTGTGCCAAGGAGTAACTAAAATGCGGTTTGAGTTGATGGAAGGGACCAGAACTGACTTGGAGAGGCTGAAACAGCAAGGACCCAGCCAGGCGACGGAATGGGCAGGGCTAAATGCTAAGGAAGAGCTAGCGTGCGCTGGGGGAGGCTGAGCCAGTAGGCGGGAATAGAGCTGTCCGGGCGGAGCTATAACGCCGTGTACTCCACTAGAAAGTGGGATCGGTGGAACTCGAGAACAACTGAAAGGAAAGTGAATGAAGAGCCAGAGGGCGTGGGGTACCACCTACTGGGTGGGGCTATATCATAGATGGCTGAACAATTGGAATTGACCAATACCGATGGACGGAGTTGGGGCGAGGCCAACAGACAGCTAAAGCTGAGTTTTAGAGTGAGTGATGCTTTGAGGGACTACTTATAATGTTGCCGGTCTGAGCTAGCTTGGATGCAATGGCTTCAGGGGTATCTGCCAGGCGTAGTGCCCCCTCGAATGTCTTCACTTTCTCCCCACCCCAGTCCTGTGTCCATTGATCTGTCACAACGGCGGCGTGTGCGTGAAGCCTGACCGCTGCCTCTGTCCCCCGGACTTCGCTGGCAAGTTCTGCCAGTTGCACTCTTCGGGCGCCCGACCCCCGGCCCCAGCCATGCCAGGCCTCACTCGTTCCGTGTACACCATGCCACTGGCCAACCATCGCGACGATGAACACGGTGAGGAAAGTGTAGCCAGAGTCCCCTTGATCCCTCTGCCAACCCACTGTTCTCCAACCCCAAATCTTGCTGACTTCTGGAGTACTTTTCACCAGCTCACCCTCCCATTTCAGTGCCAATCCATAAGAACCCTTGTGCACATCCTTTTGCCCGCTCTGCCTCCTTCCAGGCGTGGCGTCTATGGTGAGCGTGCATGTAGAGCACCCACAAGAGGCGTCGGTGGTGGTGCACCAGGTGGAGCGTGTGTCTGGCCCGTGGGAAGAGGCGGACGCCGAGGCTGTGGCTAGGGCTGAGGCGGTGGCGCGAGCGGAGGCGGCGGCGCCCTATACGGTGTTGGCACAGAGCGCGCCACGAGAGGACGGCTATTCCGACGTCTCAGGCTACGGTTATTGCTTTCGGGAGCTGCGCGGAAGCGAGTGAGAATAGGCCGATGGGGAGGGGTCCCCAAGTATGCCACCGCACGGGGGCGCGCTCACCCAACACTTCCCACAGTGTGCGTCTCCACTTCCGGACTCCGGACTCAAGAGGTCTGCTGCCGAGGGACTGGCTTGGCCTGGGGGGTTCACGACTGTCAGCCTTGCTCAGAGCACCTGGGTAAGCCCCAAGACGTCCCCGTCGGAACCGGGGAGAGAGGAGAATTTCTTTCCCCCTACTCTGCCCATAGATAAATTCTGTTCACAAATTTTAGTTACCTCTACCCAGTTGTGGGGATCATTCCAAGTCTAGATCTATGCATACCTTTCTGGTATTACCATCCCGTTTTCTAACTCTGGCAACTTCTTTTCTCAATCTGCCTTGGTCCCCATGGCATTCACTTCTGGAGCCTTGGAATTTACCTTCTCAGAACCAACTTAAGGCTGACACTGCACTCGAGCCACAACCCAACACCCTCAGTCCCTCCCACCATTTAGGCCAAGGCCAAATCGCGCCACACCTACCTCTCCCCTTTTTCCACAGGGAACTCCAACCGAGTGGGTGCCCCAGATGGACCTTGTCCGGCCGGCTTCGAGAGGGTTAATGGGTCCTGCGAAGGTGAGGAGCATGGGAGAGAGGGTCTTGGCTCTAAGGATGGGGCTGAATCCAGTCCCGACTTACGATGACTTCCCCAACCTTCACAGATGTGGATGAGTGCGCTACAGGTGGGCGTTGCCAGCACGGCGAGTGTGCCAACACGCGCGGCGGATACACGTGCGTCTGCCCCGATGGCTTTCTGCTTGACTCATCCCGCAGCAGTTGCATCTGTGAGCCGCCAGGATGGGGCTGAGGCAGGGTCCCAAGCCCCCACCACACCTCAGACCACCTCCCAGAGCATTCCTGAACACTTAATTCCCTCAGACCCCCCTCCAGATCCTTCCAAAGTCCTATGCCTCTCCTCAGTTGGTCTTAGACCACACTCAGAACCTATCGTGAGTCTTCGGACCCTCCAGGAACCCCTCAGACCTTTTGGATCCAGATCCCTTCAGATTTTCAAACTTTCTTGAGTTCCTCTTAGACCTACAAACCCACCCTTTCCCTCGACTACTAGATCATCTTGAGATCCTGAGGGCCTTCTCAGGTTCTCTCGATCACCCCATCAAACTCATCCCACAGTCCCCAGGCCTTCAGACCGCTTAGGTCTCCCCCAAGTACCCCCCACCCCCTTATCTCCCAGATCCCTCAGTTTTGAAGCACTCCCCAGCCCCTGAAGAATTTCCTCCCCCTCCCCCCAGCCCAGCATGTGATCTCAGAGGCTAAGGGGCCCTGCTTCCGCGTGCTCCATGATGGCGGCTGCTCACTGCCCATTCTATCTGCGCAACATCACCAAGCAGATCTGCTGCTGTAGCCGAGTGGGTAAGGCCTGGGGCCGAGGCTGCCAGCTCTGCCCACCTTTTGGCTCAGGTGAGTGCCTTCTGATGAGCCTGTCTGTTCCTAGCCCCGCTTAGAGTGCTCAGTCTAAGCCCCACCCTCTTAACTCTGAGGCTCACTACTCTTTTAACCCCACCGGGCCAGGCCCTCAACCTCTGAGACCCGCTGGACTCCACCCAGGTCTCCATTCTTAGCCACACCCACTCCACCCTGAGACACACCACTCTACAACTGGTCTGTCTCCTGAGGTCACCGTCAATCCCTGAGATACACAACCCCATCCCCAAGCTTTGGCTAAGTCCCCAGCTTCTGAAACACTGCCTTCAGCTCGGGGTTCCCCTTTTAGGCCCTTCCCTGAGACATGCCCCTCCTGGCATTCTAACTTCTGCTAAACAGCCCCACAAGAGCTGTTTCCTGGCGTTCAACTCAGTCCCTGTAGGCCACAACCACATTCTGCCCTCAACCCCAGTCCTGCCCATCCCAAATGGGAAAAACTTCTCATGGTCCTACCTTTAGCGCTCAGAGGTGACAGATTTTTTGGCCAGGGCATCAAGCCTATTCTAGCATCCAAGCCAAACCCCTGACACACTTCCAGACAAACCCAACCCCAGCCAATGCCCACCTTTAGACTCCCTGTTTCTCAATCCCCCTCTTTGGCCCTCTTCTTCTAACCTTCCCTCTTTCCTGTTCCTAGAGGGTTTTCGAGAGGTCTGTCCAGCTGGCCCTGGTTTACCCACTACTCAGCCTCTGACCTCCGCTACAATACCAGACCCCCTGGGCCAGGAAACCACCTCGAGTGTCCCTCAGCCAGCCACGTGGCCCCACCAGTCACCCTTCGGCCACCCATAGGTGAGTTGGCTTCTGAAGGAGGGGATGTCATTTTCAAGGATTTTCCCCAGGCAAAGGAAGAGAGAAACCAGGACAACCAAATTCAGGTCTTCACTTCCTGATATCCCTTCCTTACCAGGCTTTCTGCCCACACATAGACCTGAGCCCCCGGCCTGTCCCTGAGCTTCCCCTGCCCAGCATTCCTGCCTGGACTGGTCCTGAGATTCCTGAATCAGGTGGGGCAGAGAGATTTTGAGGGTGTTAATGGGGTTGATACAGGTGAAATTCTGGGGGAAGAGGCTCTGAGGTAAAGATACTAAGAAAAAACAGAGGGAATAAGAAATGGGGGCTGGGTGTTGGTGGCTCAGTGTAGAGCTCTTGCCTGACACATGTTAGGCACTGGGTTCAATCCTCAGCACCACAGAAAAATAAAAAAATGAATAAAAAAATAAAGGTTAAAAGTGGGTAGGAAGAAAGAAGAGTCAAAAGGGTTGGATAGTAGTTAGATCAGGTGCTGAATATGAATTGGGCTCAATTCTGTTAATTGAGCAAGCCATTTAAATTTTTTATGACTCAGTTTCTCATCCTGTAAAATGGGAATCACTGAATTTTCCATGAGCGATTGCTCATGTATTGGGCACCCAGTTAGTGCATAGTTAATGTTAGATAAGAAAATTATTTTTTGCAGAGGGCAGTCATAACCCATCTCAGACAGAGGATTCGAGAGCCAACTATTCAAAGATGGATACCTTGGGGTGGCATTGTGGGCAGAGGATTCTGGCAAAGGACCTGATGAGAATGTCCCATGATAAAGGAGAGCAGATTCCCATCTAAGATTGAGCTTGGGGAGGAGACCTGGATGAAGGTGTTTTAGGCAGGGGACTTGTACTGGGGGATCATACTGGAATGGAATGAACAAAGAATTCAGAATTGCGGGAACCTGGACTGACTGCGCCCCGCCACCCAGGTCCCTCCTCAGTCGTGTGTCAGCGCAACCCCCAGGTCTGTGGCCCAGGACGCTGCATACCTCGGCCCAGCGGTTACACTTGTGCGTGTGACTCGGGTTTCCGGCTCAGCCCCCAGGGCACCCGTTGCATCGGTGAGCTGGGCTGAAGGGCGGAGGCTGGACCGGGAGAGGGCTCTACCCTGTCACCTGGTGACCTGTCCTCCCTCCGTGCCCTCAGACGTGGATGAATGTCGGCGAGTACCCCCGCCTTGTGCTCCCGGGCGCTGCGAGAACACACCAGGCAGCTTCCGCTGCGTGTGCGGCCCGGGCTTCCGAGCCGGCCCGCGGGCTATGGAGTGCCTGGGTGAGAAATTCGCCCCGTCCAGCTCCAGGCCCCACCCAGCCTGAGTCTTGCTTCTGCTCTCCGTCCAGATCCGCTCCCGCCCTCCTTCGCCTCCCCACACCAGTCCAGTCCTTCTACTGCCTTGTCCTGCCGTGGCCCGGGCCCGCCTTGGATCTGCTCTCTCTTGGCTGTACCAGTGCCCTGCGGCCAAACTAGCTCTTCCTTTCAACTGCGCAGCCAGGCTCCGTCCCCATTGGCCCCGCCCCTCTCCCATATCCGACGAGCTCCCGGCCCTCAGGCCCCGCCTCTATCCTAAAATCGCTACAGCCAATCCCCTGAACACGACCCCTGATCCCACCCCTGTCACACCAGAGCCCTATCCCCAAAGTGCCGCTCCCTTCTTTTGCCCCGCTCCTGCCTTGCCTTTCTTTGCTGGTCCCCGAAGCTGCTCTTCCCACCCTTACCCTTCTCAGGCCCCGCCCTCCACGATTTGCCCCCTCTCACGGTCTCCCTTTCCGGCTGTGTGCTGGGAGGGTGTCCCCAGACCTTGCCCTGCCCTCCCGGCTCAGTCACCGTCTTCGCTCTACGCCCATTCACCCCCAAGCCCCACCCACCGCCCTTGCCCCCGCCCCAACCCGGCTCAGCCCCAAGCTGGGCCCCGCCCCTGCTCTCCCCCACCGCCTACCCCCGGCCACACACACCTCCCACCCGGCTTCCAGTCTCCGAGGACTGTCTGAGTCCCAGCTGCCCGGTTCTGCCCACAGACGTGGACGAGTGCCAGCGCGTGCCGCCGCCGTGTGACCGCGGGCGCTGCGAGAACACGCCAGGCAGCTTCTTGTGCGTGTGCCCCGCTGGGTACCAGGCAGCACCACACGGAGCCAGCTGCCAGGGTGAGGAACTGAGAGGGGCAGAAGGGAATGGGGTACAAGGGGAAGAGTATGGGGGCAGCGATGAGGGTTGGAGGGACTGAGCAATGGGGCAAGGGAGGCTGACTAACGGAGACTGAGGCTGGGTTGAGAACCAGATGTGTGGCCTAGCGTGACCTGGGTATGGAGAGGCCAGGTGATGAGAAACAAAGGCTGAATCATGGAAGCTGGAGAAGCAGAATGAAGAGGGATGGGGAGGTCAGTAATTGGGAAGAGGGGCAGAGTTATGGAAGACCCAGGAGGCTAGAGAGGCAGAGTTCTAGGATCTAGCCAGCTAGCTTAATCGGGATTGATGGAGGATGGAGAGTCCAAATGACATGGACAGGGAGGGGGAACATGGAGCATGTAAAGTCAGTGATGGAGGCCAGGGGGACATCAGGTGGATCATGGGGGGGGGGGCAAAGAAAAGCAGTGATCTGGGTCCCCTTGTCTCACACAGATGTGGACGAGTGCACCCAGAGCCCAGGCCTATGTGGCCGAGGGGTCTGTGAGAACCTGTCCGGCTCTTTCCGCTGTGTTTGCCCGACTGGCTTCCGGGGTTCGTTGTGTGAAGAAGATGTGGATGAGTGTGCCCAGGAGCCACCACCCTGTGGGCCAGGCCGCTGTGACAACACGGCTGGCTCCTTTCACTGTGCCTGCCCCGCTGGCTTCCGCTCCAGAGGACCTGGGGCCCCCTGCCAAGGTGAGGGTGCTGAGTCTAATCCTGCAGCCACTACTTGCTGTGGGGACTGAAGAGACATTGCACAGGCAGTGGTGGGGGTCAGAGGGACCAAGTGATATGCTCAGTGATGGAGGCCAGGTGCAGAGGGGTTAGATACTGAGAAGGCAGGAGGATCTGACTCTAGTCTTTCTCAAAATGAGAGTGCTCCCCATCCCTCTTCCCTTTTTGAATGATATCTTGTACTTGTGGGAACCCTGAAGAGGGAAGAACTCAGGTAGGGAGGCAACACAGAGAAGGGGGTGCCTTAGCTTCTGTAGCAACTGGAGAGACCACTAAGTAGGATGGCTTTGTCCTGGGAGGAGAGGACAGTCTGGCAAAATTCAGCAGGCTGGGTCAGGACTGAAATGTTGGGGTGAGCAGGGGTGGCAATGGGAGGGAATCCAGGCCCCTTCCTCAGCCTGACTGATCTCCTCTGCCCTAGATGTGGATGAGTGTGCCCGGAGCCCCTCGCCTTGTGCCTACGGCCGTGTGAGAACACAGAGGGCAGCTTCCAGTGCGTCTGCCCCACAGGCTTCCAACCCAATGCCGCTGGCTCTGAGTGCGAGGGTGAGGCCGGGGAGGGAGGGAGGTCCATGGGTGGGCAAGGCAGGAGTGAGACTGTTTCTTCAAGGCCTCTTTCTCCCCTGCGCCTCAGATGTGGATGAATGTGAGAACCGCCTGGCATGTCCTGGACAGGAGTGTGTGAACTCGCCTGGCTCTTTCCAATGCAGGGCCTGTCCTGCTGGCCACCATCTGCACCGTGGCAGGATGCACTGGTGAGATCAGACTCTGTGACCTGCAACCTGCATCATGACCCCCTGAGCCAGATGGTGACCCTGACCTGAGCTTACAACTTCCTGACCAGTACCTCAGTCACCTTACCTGGATCCCAACTCCCACAGCCTGATTGTAAACCTGACTGGACCACAGACCCCTGAACAGACAGTGATCCCTTACCTGGTCCATGATCTCAACTCTGAATATGACCTCCTGACTCTGAACACTAAACCTTGACTGTGACATTTGATCCTAACCTTTGCTGATAACCATGACAATTTTGATAGCAGTTAATCTCCTGACCCTGACTGTCACCTGACCATGAATGTGACCTGTGATCCTAACTATAACCCTGACCCTTGAACGTGACTCTCTTCTTTCTGCCCCTGTCCTTTCTCAGAATTTCTTCCCTGGAACCTAGTTAGGTCTTTTCCCTGACTTGACTCCTGACTTGAGGCAGAATCCTGGACTCTGACTGTAGCCTGTGATTCTAATTAGCCTCATTTCCAGTCATTGACTCTGATCCATTCGTTATTCAGCAGAATCCCATAGATGGTCTTGATTTATGATCCCTGTGCCATTCCAGAGTCCCTTCCCTTTACCCTAGGATCCTGGCACAGGGAATTTCCAGACACCAAACCCACAGGAATCTCAGTCCCCAGACCAGGAATTACATCTGCTATGGAGTCCTCACCCAGGTTTCTACTCAAGGCATTTTCCATCACCTCCCCTGACCGCTGTGCTCCAAGAGGATGTGTTCAGTGTGCCCCTAGACTGGACCCCTTCTGAAACCCCCGCTCCCACAGATGTGGACGAATGCAGTTCTGGCGCCCCCTGCGGTCTCCATGGTCACTGCACTAACACCGAAGGCTCCTTCCGCTGCAGCTGTGCACCAGGGTACCGGGCGCCATCGGGTCTGCCTGGGCCCTGCGCAGGTGGGCAGGTTGGGGAGAACGGGAAAGCCTGGGAGTTGGTGCTGTGATTTGCCCACTGGGGACTTAGAAGTGCAGTAAAGGACTGTGGGAGCCGGGGGCTGTGGGTGCACCCGTGTAATCCCAGTGATTTGGGAGCTGATCAGGAGAATTGCAAGTTCAGGGCCAGCCTCAGCAACTTAGTGAGATCCTGTCTCAAAAAATAAAAAGGGCTTTGGGATGTAGATCAGTGGTAAAAACGCCCCTGGGTTCGATCCGCAGTACCAATAAACTAAAAGTGTGTGTGGAGGGGTGCGGTGGAAGGAATTTAGGCATGGGTTATGTGGGGTGCTGTTTGGGGGCAGGGCCTAGTTCTGGGGGAATGGGTCGGGTGACCCCGCAGCCCAGCCGCATCGCAAGCATTCCCTAGATGTCAATGAATGTCTGGAGGGCGACTTCTGCTTCCCTCACGGAGAGTGCCTCAACACTGATGGTTCCTTTGCCTGTACTTGTGCTCCCGGCTACCGGCCCGGACCCCGCGGAGCATCTTGTCTCGGTCGGTACTCAGGCTGCTCCTACCTAAGGAAAGGGGCGGCCTTATAGCAGGAAAAGGAGGGGTAGGGAGAAGAAAGTAGAATCCGGGTGTCTAAATTTTTTTATCTGGAGTGGTCCTAAATCATGGGGGCGGGTCTATGGGGAGTTTCAGGTGGTGAGCGTGGAGGGGAGGGGCATGGGAAAGGGCGGGGTCTGCGTAGCTGGGCAGTGATTGGCAGGGACTGTCCTAAAACCCTGGGGCTGGTAGGCAAGGGCGGTGCCTGAGGCGGGTCAGGAAGGCGTTACAGGCCTGGGAGCGTGGAGGGGCGGGGAAAGGGCCGCGGAGGGTGCGGTCTGGAATGAAAGCAGAGGAGGAGGTGGGTCCGGGTTTGCACGCTTTATCCTGCAGACGTGGATGAGTGCAGCGAGGAGGACCTTTGCCAGAGCGGCCTCTGTACCAACACCGACGGCTCCTTCGAGTGCGTCTGTCCCCCGGGACACCGCGCAGGCCCAGACCTCGCCTCCTGCCTGGGTGAGAGGCCCCGCTCTGTCCAGACGCCTCCTCGCCGCGCTCCTCTTTGCTTGCCACGCACCTTGCCGCTTCTTCCCTGCGCCTCTCTGCTCCCCGCCTCCCCATTCTCCTTCCTGCTGCTTCTTGACTCCCTCACCTTGCTTGCCTCCTTTGCTTCCCACATCTGACCGCCTTGCCTCCCTCCTCAGACATTGATGAATGTCGTGAGCGGGGCCCCGCCCTGTGCGGGTCTCAGCGCTGTGAGAACTCCCCCGGCTCCTACCGCTGTGTCCGGGACTGCGATCCGGGCTATCACGCGGGCCCCGAGGGCACCTGTGATGGTGAGACGAACCCCCACCTCCGCCCCCTGCGAGGGCTTGCTGGAGTCTGCTCCCATGGGGACCGAGGAGGGACACCTTGCCCTGCAAACTTGGAGAAGGGGAAGGGGCCCCCAACCAACGCACCCTTTACAACTCCATCTCGCCCTCTCTCTGGTGGGAAGAAGCCACCCTCGGGTCACTGATTTTCTTGTGGAGGCCGGGCATGAGGGAGCTACACCTACCCCCCAACCAGGGCAAGCCAGAAAGCCGTCTGTGCCCCACCTGTAAGCTTGAGCCCATTTTTAAGGAAATAACCTCACAAAGCTATTGCTTGCCAGAATTGTTGAGACCTGCCCCTTCCAGTGGGCCCGTGGGTTAGAACTTCTGCACATGCCCTTTTCCCACCCTCCACCGCTCCTCTGCCTCTAGCTGCCCCTCCAAAGAGGCCCAGCCCTGACTGCCATCCTTTCCTCTGTGAAATTCCCCCCAAATGTCTCCAAGCACTGGGTCTTGCCCCTTTAAGCTCCGCCCTTCCGTTCATCCTTCTTGACTCAGTTCTTCCCATTCCAGAGACGTCTGCAGCCCTTGGAAACACATAGGTCCAACTCTCCCCATCTCTCCTCTGCCCTTAGACCTAGCCCGTGGGTCCACTTCCATTTTGCAGGTCTTCCCTCCACTTCCCCCTATCCCTCCTTCCTCTCTGCCTCCACCCCGTGCTTTCAGACTCCAGCAGAGGACTGATGGATGGGGCTGGCTAATTGTATATATGTGTCTATCACACACACACACACACACACACACACACACATATTTTTCTTTTCCTGGAACCCATGAAACAAAACAACTGTAGGCTGCCTTTGGCTCTCTGGTTGCTAAACCTCTGACTCCTGGAACCCTAGTGTCATGAGATTCATTCATTCCACAAGAATTCAAGTACCTACTATGTGCCAGACAAGGGTCACAACAGGAAACAAGTCAAACAAAACCCCCTGTCTTCATGGAGCTAACATTTGGTATATGTGTGTGTGGTGGGCAGAGACTTCTTTCCTCCCTGCCTTAAGTATGTACATAAATTCAGGATTCATTCAAGAAATAGTTTTCGGGCACCACCTCTGCGTCAGGTTCTATTCTCTGTCCTGAGGATACACCAAGGAGTAGGACAGACAGAGATCCCTGCTGATGTGCAGTTTGCATTCTAGGAAGGCGATAGTGTCCATTCCAATAAGTAGGCAGATACAATATTAGGTTTAAGAAAGAAAACAAGGCAGGGTGAATGGACAGAGCTGACAGGCAGCTAGGGAGGGGCGTGAGGATGAGGAGGGTTTGACCTAGCCGCTGGTGAAGTGAGGGAGGGAGTCCTGCAGATAACTTGAGAGAGGTATGTACTTGGCAAGTACTTGGCCCTAGGTGGGACCATGTTTGGATTTTTGAGAAATGGTGATGAGGACTTAAGAATTGTCTACCCTTGTTGATGTCCAGAAGCTCAGACTCCTGGAATACCAGATTCATAGAGACTTCTGACTCTTGGGCATGGCAAAGTGGCATTAGGAACCATGACTCCAAGCCTGTAATTCTCTTCCCCTCCATTTCCTCCTTGCTTTCTGGCAGATGTGGATGAATGCCAAGAATATGGCCCTGCAATTGTGGAGCGCAGCGTTGTGAGAACACCCCTGGATCCTACCGCTGCAACGCCAGCCTGTGACCCCGGCTACCAGCCCACGCCAGGGGGTGGATGCCAGGGTGGGTACCCACTGGATGTTGGCTGAGATGGGTGGAAGGGTGGAAGGTTCAGAAATACCTTACTATTGGTGATTGCAGATGTGGACGAGTGCCGGAAACCGGTCCTTCTGTGGTGCCCATGCCGTGTGCCAGAACCTGCCTGGATCCTTTCAGTGCCTCTGTGACCAGGGCTACGAGGGGGGCGCGGGACGGGCGTCACTACTGCGTGGGTACGGGGCTCCAGGGGGTGGGTGAGAGCAGAGGGTAGGGGTGAGAGGTGGGTCAGGCCCTGCCCCTCTCCATACATCTGGAGAAATCTGAACTTAGGGCCGTAGAATTTAGCTCTTGCAATATAAGATCAGCTTCATGTCAGTCAAAATTCTGCTAGTGGGCAAGTGACAGAAGCCTATTCATCAAGTTTAATTTTTTTTTTCTGTGTAGTTTAAAAATATATCTCTCTCTAATAGGTTATGTGAAAGATTGCTGAACACAACAAATTGAAAGAACTGTAAATGTACACCTGTGATCTAGATTCTATTTTATATCATTTTCTTTATAATTGCTTTCTCACACAACTATCCATAGATCCAGCTAATTTTTTGGACAAATTTAAGAGTCAGTTGTAAGCCAGGCATGGTGGTACACACCTGTAATTTCAGTGACGTAGGGGGCTGAGGCAGGGAGACCACAAGTTCAGGGCGGGTGGGCAAGTTGGTGAGACCTCAGTCTCAAAATAAAATATGAAAAAAAAGGACTGGGGATGCAGCTCAATGGTAGAGCACTGGCCACTCCCTCGGTTCAATCCCTAGTACGACACACACACAAAGGTGAACTGTAGGCATCGATGCATTTCCTCCTTAGTTCTTCAGTCTTCATATCATGAACTAGAGTTCAATGGTGTTTATAGATATTTTCATTTGAGGTCCAATTTACATGCAGAGATGGCAGAGATGTGCATGAATCTTAATTCATATTCTCTGGGTTTTAAGAAACAGGCTTTCTTTTAAAAAGGAATTAAAATTGCAAAGTTCTGGGATATATTTGAACTTTGGGCATAACTGGATCCAGGAATTATAATGAAGCCATCTCTGTCTCTGTGTCCCTCTCTCAGCTCTGCTTCCCTCTGTGGGATTTATTTTTAGGCAGCCTCTCTCTTTACAATGACAGGGGTGGCCCTGGCAAGTCTGGGCTAGCATCTTTACCTGGACTGTGCTAGATGGCTAGAGATAAAGGGGAAGGTTCCTTTTCAGCATTTCCAGCAAAGTTCCCAACTGGGTTTGACTGGCCCAGTGTGGTCACCGCCTGCCTCTGAACCAGAGAAATGGAGTGATCTGGTGAAGTCTGCCTCAGAGTAGATTTAGCCCTATTCAAAACACATTAGTTGAAATTGGAGAAGCACGGAGCTCCCAAGGGAAAATCAGGATTCTTTACCAAAAGGAAAGGTCTGACGGGCTCATCATAAAGATTTTATATTTGAAAGCTCAGAGTTTCAGACTTTTGGAACCATAGAAGTTCATAACCATTGAATCCTTTTCCCTTATCTCCTGCTCACAGATGTGAATGAGTGTGAAACATTGCAGGGTGTCTGTGGAGCTGCCCTTTGTGAAATGTTGAAGGCTCCTTCCTGTGTGTCTGCCCTACCAGCCCTGAGGAATTTGACCCCATGACTGGACGCTGTATTCCTCCACGGACTTCTGCTGGTGAGACTAATATGGCTATTTAACTGATGGCTGCTGGTTGCACTTGAAGATGATGTGCCCTGATGTGGACAGCTGCCACCAGTTAAATGCTACTGCAATGGAACCAGACGGACCTAGATCCTGGAGAACTAGATTCTGGCCCTGACTCTGTCACATTCCTTTACTCAACAGTGTTCACAGGACATGCACTGTGTTCAGGTCCTATTCTGGGCACTGAGGACAGCAGTGACTGAGAAAGATAATTCTCTGTCCATAGAGGCACACAAGTCAATGGGGCAGACAGCAATATCACCAGAGAGTGACAACCCAGAGGAATGAGGACTGGCAGGAAGGAAGCAAGGCCAGAAGGAACATGGCTGTGATGGGAAAAGCCTAGGGGCTTTTTGGAGGCGTTGCCTGGTCCAGCCTGAGAAAGGAGGAGGGAGGGTTTCCTGGAGGAGACAAGGTCTAAACTTAGAGCAGGAGGGTGAGTGGAAATGAGGAGGTATGTGGCAGGGTCTTCTGGGCAGAGCCCACAGCAAGAGGAAAGGCCGGCTAAGGCAGGAAAGTACCTGGCATGTTGAAGGAGCCAAATAAGCTCACCATGGCATGATTTGGAGAGCAGAGGAAGGGGAGGGACAGTGCTAGAACATACTGGCTAATCACGGAGGTTGGACTTTGCCCCAGGGTGTCCTGGCACCTTGGAAGGGTTTTAAGCAGGAAAGGTGCATACTCCGATTTTGAAACCTCCCTCTGAGAACTCTGTGAAAGTGAAGAGGGGTAACGCTGGAGGCTGGGGCAGGGATCCAGAGAGGAGAGGACAGGTTTGGACCAAGGCAGGGGCCAGGGGAAGGGAAGGAGAGTAGGCAGGAGAGACACCCAAGAGGCGGTGTGGACATCTTTTGGGGCTGCCTGGGTGCGGAGGCTGCAGGAGAAGGCCTCGGTGTGGGGAGAAGACTGGGAGCCAGTTTGTGGGATGTGAAGGCGGTGAGGCCCCTAGGGGGCCAGGGAGGCGCCCTCCCCACGGTGGGAGGTGAGACACCTGGGAAGCGTAAGGCCAAGGCACAAGATGTAGAGGGTCAGGTGACAGTGGTAGAAGGGTAGGTGGGTGAAGGGGTGTAGTCTGATTCTGCCACTGATGGCTGGTGCCCTCTGGGCCTCAGTTTTCCCATTTCTGACTTGGGGGCCTGGGAGGGGAGGGGTGCTGGGGACCCAACAGAGCCTGAGCTAAAGCTCCTTGTTTCCCCAGCTGCACTTCCAGGTTCACAGCCCCAGGCACCTGCCAGCCCCAACCTGCCGGCCAGGCCACCCCCACCATCCCCACCCCGCAGACCCAGCACACCTAGGCAGGGTCCTGTGGGCAGCGGGCGCCGGGAGTGTTACTTTGACACAGCAGCCCCAGATGCATGTGACAACATCCTGGCCCGGAATGTGACATGGCAGGAGTGCTGCTGTACTGTGGGCGAGGGCTGGGGCAGTGGCTGTCGCATCCAGCAATGCCCAAGCACCGAGACAGGTGGGTGGTAGGCTGGTGGGTGGACACAGGGCTGAAGGTTTGGGTGGGAGTAGAGGGGCACGGGAGTAGAAAGGGGGACACATTTGGACACGGCACTGGGCTGCTGATACTGCCAGGGAAAGAATGAGCCACCAGCCACTAGGTGGGTGTGGGTGGGGCATGAGGCTGAGAAGTGGTCACTATCTGGCAGAGAGGCCTGAACGCTTGGGCAGGAGGTAAAGGTAAGCACAGGGCAGGGACTGGGACTCGGGGGTCCTGGACCAGCCTTTTCTCTCTGTGCAGCTGAATATCAGTCATTGTGCCCCATGGCCGGGGCTATCTGGCGCCCAGTGGAGACCTAAGTCTAAGGAGAGGTGAGACCAGATTTCAACCCCCCAACCCCTGTCGGACACCAGACTGTCCCCACCCTGTCTGTGTCTCTTCCTGTTTATCTCTGTCTCTGGCCCTATTTCTCTGTCTCAGTCTCCATCCCCCGACCCCAGCCCTCCGTTTGTCTCTCCTGGTCATACGTGGCCATCACACACTTCCCTCGCCCAGCTGATCCCACACCCATCTCTCTTCACCCTTCCTGCAGATGTGGACGAATGTCAGCTCTTCCGAGACCAAGTGTGCAAGAGCGGGGGTCTGCGTGAACACGGCCCCAGGCTACTCGTGTTATTGCAGCAATGGGTACTACTACCATGCTCAGCGGCTGGAGTGTGTTGGTATGAGCCCCATTCACCATCATCTTCCCTTTCAATCCCTGGCCATGCCAGCCCCAACTTGGAATGCGGCCATCACAGCGGGAAGTCCTTCCTGGAGTCTAGACTCCATCTATCACAGTGTCAATGCACCCAGGAGAGAGAGAACTTGAAAAGGGAGAGGGTGGGTGGACAGGGCTGCCTCTTAACCACCCCCTCTATGCCTCCCTAGATAATGACGAGTGCGCTGACGAGGAGCCAGCTTGTGAAGGAGGCCGCTGTGTCAACACGGTGGGCTCTTATCACTGCACGTGCGAGCCTCCGCTGGTGCTGGACGGCTCGCGGCGCCGCTGCGTCTCCAACGAGAGTCAGAGCCTGGGTAACTCCACCCCGGCCCGCCTCCGCGTGTTACGCCCCACCCTGGCCCTGCCCCCGCTCGGGGGCCAATCTCCTCTGGCTCCACCTCACGCCCGCACGGGCCACGCCTCCGTCAGGTCAACGCCCCTCGCGCTCTCGGAGAAGGCCACGCCCCCTCGGGCCCTGCGTCTTTGTGTCTCAGATGCGAGTTTGCCTGGTGGTGAAGGTTTTATAGGCAGTCTGCCCCTTACTGGCTCGTGTACACGTGCATGTTGCATATCTCTTGCACCCAGTTGCCCTCTTGCACGTTGGGTGAAGAGCCCTTACCTTATAGTGTGGAACTTTGTAAGGGTAGAAGGGAGCCTCGCCTTACTAAGTGCTAAATGATTGCTACTTGTTCAGGTCTCTGTGGGTTTGTCTTTTGGATTTTATATGCATTTCTGACACTCTGGATCTGTCTTTGTTTCCAGGTCCCTTTGTCTTTGTTTCTCTGAATCTTTTGTTTTCCTATTTCTTGGAATCTTTGACTCTTTGGGTGTTTATCTCATTGGGTCCTTTCTTCCTCCCTCTCTCTCTAGACCTCTGTCAGTCTTTCTTGAGTTTCTCTCATATACTCTCTGTGTGTCTTCCCATCTCTGTTTTTGCCCTCTGGCCCAAAGTCTCTTCTTTCATTTTCTGTTCCTACAATATCCCCCACACCAAGAGACTTCAAACAATGCTCAGAGAAGGGAAGCAAGGGCCCCAAGGTCACAAAGCCCTCTAGAGCTGGATTTGGGTAGCACCTTTCAGATCCCATCTCCAGGCCTCTTCTGTCCTCTCCTCCTACACAGCAGCCTCCTTTCAAAATAAGCTTTGTCCTTAATCCAGAACCCTGGACCTACCTCAAAGGGCTTCTGAGAGTCACATCACAGCTGAGGAGAAGAATCTGTTGACAGGCAGAAGGTGGCTGAGCTCCAGCAGGGGAGGGGGCTCAGCATCTGGGAGGATGCAAGTGCTTCTCCACCCTGATGCATCCTGTCACCACCTGCAGATGACAATCTGGGAGTGTGCTGGCAGGAAGTGGGGCCTGACCTCGTTTGTAGTCGCCCACGGCTGGACCGTCAGGCCACCTACACAGAGTGCTGTTGTCCTCTATGGAGAAGCCTGGGGCATGGACTGTGCCCTCTGCCCTGCCCAGGACTCAGGTACTGCCACTGGCCTAGGCTGCACTCAGGGCCCTGCCCCTTAGGCTTCTAATCCAGGCCCTTGGACTTCCCAGTCTTGGAACTACAGATCCCCCAATTGGCACCTTAACCCCCATATCATAGCCCATACCCAAATCTTAGTTCCCAAGCAAAATACCAAAGACTTCCAAGTCTCAATGACAGAAATCTTACGTCTAGATTCAGCAGATCCCAGAGTTCCAGCCCCATAGGTTCCTGGGAGCTGGTTTCTTGTACCCTCAACTCCTGGTCTCTAAAACCCCAAGACACAACCTTTGAGATGCCCTCTCCCAAATCCTGGACCCTTAGACTTCAGATACCAGCTATGCAGACCCCACTATCCTGGCCCACAGCCTTCTAGGTCTTTAGATCTCCAGGCCCCAGTGGCTCAGACCCCTCCCATGCATCCTGGCCCCTCAGGATGGTAATCCCTGGGGTTTCCTAGTCCTGATCCATAAAACACTTTTATCTTGTTTCTCCAGGTCCCTAGTCCTAGCTCCATGGGTCCCCCCAAATTCTAGCACCTTGGATTCTAATTCGTAGTTGTAGTATTCAGTACCCGATCCCAGTACCTCTGAATTAGTCTCAGCCCCCAGATCCTTGATCCTGACTCCAGACACCCATAATGCTGCCCCTCCAATCCAGCTCCCTCCTTTTAAGCCCCTCCCACCCAGGCCTCAGCCCAGGGCCCTTCCCATCCTCTGCTTTGGGCTTCTCTTCCCAGAGATGAGGGGTGGAGGAGTGGAGGGGTAGAGGGGCGGGTACAGATGCATACAGAGATGATTGTGTGGCTTGGCTTCTGTTTGCAGATGACTTTGAGGCCCTCTGCAATGTGCTGCGCCCCCCCTGCGTATGGCCCCCCTCGGCCAGGTGGCTTTGGGCTCCCCTATGAGTATGGCCCGGACATAGGTCCCCCTTACCAGGGCCTCCCCTATGGGCCCGAGTTGTACCCACCACCTGTGCTGCCCTACGACCCCTACCCCCCCCCCCCCCGGGCCCTTTGCCCGCCGGGAAGCCCCCTATGGGGCACCACCCTTCGACATGCCGGACTTTGAGGATGATGGTGGCCCGTATGGTGACTCTGAGGCTCCTGTGCCACCCAGCCGGGGCACCGGCTGGCCCTACCGGTCCCGAGACACCCGTGGCTCCTTCCCAGAGCCTGAGGAGTCCTCTGAAGGTCGAGGCTACACTGGTGAGCACCGTGGGCCAGTGTTGGACCAAGATGAGGAGGGAGACCTACAGAGACAAGAGGGAGGGAGGGAGAAACCAAAAGAGAAGAAAGGAGGAGAGATGGGCAGAGGGGAGCAACAAAGAGGATCAGAGAAATACCAGGAGAACAACGGAGCAATGGGGACAGGAAAGCTAGGCGAGCTAAGTGAGTAAAGCCCATGGCCCCACAGTGTCCCCGAGCCCTGGAGCAGGAAGGCAGCTTAGAATGATACCCAGGGGCACTGACACTGGGACACTCGTGTGGAGTGTTTGGGTGGGGGATGAGGAGACCAGAGGCAGAAGTCTTGACTCCCGGGGTCCCGGGGGTCTCCACAGACGCCCTGGCCGAGCCCTACGAGGGGCTGGAGGCCGAGGAGTGTGGGATCCTGGATGGCTGTGCGCATGGCCGCTGTGTGCGCGTTCCTGAGGGCTTCACCTGCGACTGTTTCGACGGCTACCGCCTGGACATAACCCGCATGGCCTGTGTTGGTGAGGGGCAGCCGGGAGAGGCAGGACTCGCCCAGAGCGGGTGGGATTCCCCATGGAGGTGGGTGGTCAAGAATACCTGGGAAGAGCCAGCTGGAAGGGAGTGAGTCCTAATTAGGGGTGGGGCTTGGCTGAGGAGATGAGGTCAGGGTTGGAGGAAGGCCAGGTTTGAGCACAGGGCTGGTGGGGCTGGGTCCAGAAGCAGAACGAGGAGTAGAGTCCTGCAGGTGCCATTCCTAAGGACTGCCAGTGCTACCTTGGGCAGTCTGCCTGGCCTCTTTGGAAAGTCTGTCTTCCTACCTGTAAAATGGGAATATCAATCATGTCTGCCTAGGCAGGGGTAAAGCCCAGTGATGGCACTCTGGAACTCCAGGCGAGTCTGACAGACCTGGCTCCGTCCAGCAACTTGCTTTGTGACCCTGGCAGGTCGCTGTCCCTTGCTTAGCTTTTCTCATCTGGAAAGTGGCTATAGTCAAAGAACCCATTTTACAGAAGAGTTGTGAGCATCGTCAACACTTTCCTAGTAACTGAGACCTATGTGTAAACTGAGGCTTGGAGAAGAGAATTGAGCTCCCTGAAGTCTCACAGCCAAGAAATAGCAGGGGGCTGGGCACCCAGAGACTGGGAGAGATGGCCCCAGACCCACTGCCTGGTGTGGGCTTGCTGTGAGACACTGAGCAAGGGCCTTTCCCACGCTGGCCTCAGTTTATACACATGTAAAACAGGATCGCAGGAGCTACCTCACGGGGCTATTAGGAAAATAAGATTAATGCAGGTCGCGTGTTTACAATATCTGGTGTGAGGTAATAAGTGTTTACTGATGTTGATATCATCAGTATTATTTTCCTAGCAAAAACCTAGTGATGCAGCTACCATACCGATCTTGTAAGGTCCAGATGAGGCACAGAGCAGTTAAGCCACCTGCCAAGGCTCACACAGCCAGCTGGCCGGGTTCGAGTCCAAATAAGACAGGCTCAACATCCCACATCCATACTCCTGCCCCACCAGTCCCAGGGGCCAGGGAGGCCGGCTGCTGTGTCCAGAGCCTTGAGCAGCATTCCTTCAACCCCCTCCCCAGACATCAACGAGTGTGACGAGGCAGAGGCGGCCTCCCCGCTCTGTGTCAACGCGCGCTGCGTCAACACCGATGGCTCCTTTCGCTGTATTTGCCGTCCAGGATTTGCACCCACACACCAGCCACACCACTGCGCACCTGCGCGGCCCCGCGCCTGAAACCTACCCAACGCCTGCGCTTAGGACCATACCGCACGCACGTGCTGCCCGCTAGTGCGCATGCGCACCGGGAGTCTGCTGGGACAGATAATGGACATAGGATTAACAGACTCTAGGAGCACCCCTTCCCTGCTCCCGCCACCCCCAGCCCCTCTCACCCGCGCCCTGGGCCTGGCCTAGTCCTTGGTTCCCTTCACATTCTCTCTCCCTTTTATAAAATTTTCAATTAAAAACACCTATTTTGTACCTTTTGCCTCTGCCTGCCTTTCTTTTTTTTTTTTTAATCTGGCTCCAGAGTCTGTTTTAAATTACACACACACTGATGCCATATCTAACTCAATTTCCATGACTCTGAATCTACAATCCGATGTGTGTGGTGCTGGAGATTGAATACATGCCAGGCTAGCACTCTGCCAAATGAGCTACATCTCTCTCTCTCTCTCTCTCTCTCCTCTCTATCTCTCTCTCTCCTCTCTCTCCTCACTCTCTCTCTCTCTCTCTCTCTCTCTCGCCGCTCCTCTCTCTCTCTCTCTCTCTCCTCCTCTTCTCTCTGTACTGGGGATTGACCCAGGGGCTCCTAACCACTGAGCCACATCCCCTGCCCTTTTTTATTTGGAGACAGGATCTTGCTAAGTTGCTGAGACTGGCTTTGAACTTAATCCTCCTGCCTCAACCTCTGGAGTGGCCACTGCCTGGCATCAGTCCTCTGTCTCTTTGTCTTGGCCGCTGCCTTTCTCCTATCTCTATTTCTCTTTGTCCAGCTCTCTGACTTTCCATCGCTCCGTGTCTGTCATTCTCTTTCTTCCATTTCTTGCCTCTGGAGTTTTAATGCCTTCCACTGGCCCTCCTGGTAAAGCCTCTGGAGCCCCTTCAGTCTGGAACCTTGGGGAGGAAGAGAAGGGAGCAGCCTCGCACCCAGCTTTCTCAACTGGATGAGGGCCCAGATTTCCTTTACTCCTCAAGGACATCTTAAGCCATTCTGGGACAAGTGGGGAACGGAGAGGGGCATGAGTCCCAGGAGAGGTGAACCTGACTGTCCAGCTGGGAATTGACAGTGGACAGATGAGGGAGCAGCAGTCCTGGCCTGTGGCCTGTGCTAGGACATGTGGAGGCAGGAATGAGCTGTGTGTGACGGTCAAGTCCCAGCACTCCTTGTCCCCTGCCTACTTTTTGTCTATGTGGGGAATTCAGACTCCTCCCTCCCTGAAAAAACAAGAACAGCTTGGCCTAGCAGAAGCTCAGGGCAGGGATGAGGGGTGTGGGGTAGGGGAATGCAGGGGCCCACAGGCACTGGGACAGGCCGAACCCAAAGAACTACATGAGTCAAGTTCACCCACCTGTAAGTGCCTCTCTCCAAGGTTTCAAACTCAGATGCTTGAGGGTCTCGACAAATGATGTTAGAGGGTCACAGAAGCTGGACGAGAAAATCAAAGTATAATGAAGGACATTCCACCTAAGGGATGAGGGTGGAGCAGAAAGGGGAATCTCATTTTAAATAATAATGTGTTTTTTACAACACATCTGGCCTGTGAGCCACCAGTTTTAATCCCAGGGGTCTAGCTCAGGTTGCATAAATGGGAAGGGAGGCTCCTTCTTGACCTGACCCCCTGCCCACCTCGCAAGCTTTGGAAGGAGTTGAATTCCCAAGAGCCCCCTGTGTCCTATCAGGAATCAGACTACAAGTGCTACTCTCCAAGATTGTCTGAGAGGTGGCTAAATAAACGGTTATATATGTTAAGTGCCTAGAATGTCACCCAGCATATAGCAAGAGCTCAGTCACTGTTACAACCCTGGGCCTCCAAGAAGTGCTGAGTTCTGCCACTGGTCAGATGGTGAGGGCAGATGGCCAGGTCTTGTTCCTTACCAATTCTCTCTCCCAGGGTGGAGGAGGCGGCCAGACTCTAGTTCCTCCAACGGAACAGTGAGGAACACCAAGCACAGGGGCAGAGGTGGGAGGGGTGCCAGGACAAAGGGGAGCACACAACCCTGCACTAAAATCATGGACGCCTACATATCACATGGGTGAGTCGTGCAGTGTGTGGATCATAACTCAATAAAGCTGGGGAGAAAAACAAAACCACTCTACAAAGGGGGCCAGGAAGTGACAGCAGCGGACACTGGGAAGCCAACGCAAACACTAACCCTCACTCATTCATTCAACAAATATTTTCCATAATACTTGCTTTGTGAGTGTTGGGAACACAAACAAACTCTAACCCAACCCTATGGGGTGGGAACTAGAGGAGATGTCTGGGCTGAGACCTGAACAAGGTTGGGAAGGAGCCAGATGAAGTGGTGGGGCATGGTGCTCTTGGTGGCGGGCCCAGAGTCAACAAAGACTCTGGGGTAAGAAAGGCAAATAAATGCCTCTCTTTTGGTGTGTCAGTTCTGTGTTGGACAATGCTGGTGAGTGACATTTGAGGTGCCTACGCAATCCCTGGCCTCTGCTTTTATGATGCTCCAGTTGGAGATGCAGGCATAAGGCCACCCGCACCACTTCTTGCTGAAGGTGGAGGCTCCGGCAGAGAGATGAGGGCTGTACGGGGAAGGTCAGAGGCACCCGGTGCTGGGAAGAGGTAACTGGTCTCACCTGAACACTTGACAGATGAAGAAAGGCTTCCTGGAGAAAGAGCCCTCCAGTTCGGGGTTCGCGATTCCTTTGGGAATCTGTACATTCACAGAAGAAATCTCAAATGAATGTTGTAGGTAATTTCCAAATATCCCCATTCCTCCCTGGCAAGCTCCCGTGGCCATCCCGTTTCCCCCACAGCTTGCTGCATGGATGGCCCAGGAACGGGAACAGTAGGGATCAACAGTGCTAGAAAAGTCTGAGCTCGAATTTCAGCCTCCTGGGGATGGATGGAGATGTGGGAGCCATCCTCTGAGCCACACATCCCTCACACCCCTGCTGGGCCTGGAGATTGTGCCAAGGATCTAGTTTTTCTCCTGCCTACGTCCCCCACATTAATCTCCAGCCCCGGCCCTGAGGCTTTTGGCACTGGCCGGGATCGACGCGTACTCCTCTGGAATGTCCAAAGGGAACTTGTCCAGCCGGTCACAGCGCCCGCGGGACAAACGCCACAGCGCCCCCTAATGGTCTCAACACGCTGTTGCACCCCAAGCCGGCAGCGGCCCCTAGTGGCCGCTGCTCATACAGTCATCAGCGAGTGCTGAGCAGGACAGCCCTTAGGTCAGCATAATGGGGTCCGTCTTATGGTGTTGGGCATCGTCACCATCACCTTTAACAACAAACACGTAAACGACGCTTTCTATGTGTCAGACACAACGCTAGTTTAAAATATCCTCTCATTTAATCCTCACATCAGCCGTAGTTGAGGGCTGATGGTACTATTATCATCCCGTTTGCCCATTGAGAGCCCAGAAAGGTAAGGAAATTTACCCAGGGTCATACAGCTACTAAGCGGCAAAGCATGGATTGAACTTAGGCAGAATCATTTACTGAAATATTCTAAAGTAATCATGAACCCTGCATGGGGTGGTGTGTGTCTGTGGTCCCTGGAGAGGCTGAGGCAGGAGAATCTCGAGCGGGCACTGAGTTTAAGACCAGCCTGGGCAGCAACATCTCATCTTTTAAAAGAAAATCCTCTGGAATAGCTGAGCCTCAAGATGGAAAGAACCTGGATCCCTGGATGCCCACACCGCCAGCCTGACTCATTCTCCCCAGAGTATGATGTCAGAGAGAAATTAACTTTTTA
Source organism: Sciurus vulgaris (assembly GCF_902686455.1). Classification (NCBI taxonomy): domain Eukaryota; kingdom Metazoa; phylum Chordata; class Mammalia; order Rodentia; family Sciuridae; genus Sciurus; species Sciurus vulgaris. Next base: position 51,181,570 of record NC_136478.1, read on the forward strand.
ATTTGAATTATCATGTTTTGAAATCTTTCTTACAGCTCAGCTGATTCCCGAAATGAGTACACCAGAACTACCTGGAGGACTTGTGAAGACAGTTTTGGTTCCACCCCCAATAGCTCCCATGTGGAGACTGAGAATTTGTATTTCCAATAAACTCCCAGGGGTTGGAAGATGACGTGAGAGACCTGCACCTGACACAGTCATCAGCACCTGTGGGTCCAGCCATTCCCCAGAACTTTTCAGTAATGGGATAATTTTCTTCACATCAAATCTGTCAGCAATTTCTGTCAGTACTACCTACAAAAACCCATGTCCTATGTGTAATGTATAAAGCTGCTCCCCCACCCATTCCATTGCAGTCATTTTCCCCGCCTCCCAACCACTTGCCAATCTGTGAACATCCTAGCTAGCTATTGGTTCATCAGTCAGCTTTCAAGCATCCTTCTCCATTATTGGTCCCCTGTTAGCCCAGCGGGATTCAACCGCCATCTTTCCTCTCTAGCCTCTCTTTCCTACACACTTGCTTTTCCTCCTCCTCCCTTTCCACTCTCTCTCTAGCACACGCCCTTTCTTTTCCTTTCTCTTTTCCTCTCATTTTCTCTCTTACCCTGCAGGGAGACACTCTGTTTGCTTAATAAATTCCCTTATGTGATTTCCTGTGTCCGGCGTGGTTTCGTGGGATTTCCTTACACTATGGGACTGCAAATTGATGCAACAACTCTGGGAAGCAATATAGAGGTTCCTCAGAAAACTGGGAATGGAACTGACATTTGACCCAGTTATCCCACTCCTTGGTATATACCTGAAGAACTTAAAATCAGTATACTACAGTGATGCAGCCACATCAATGTTTATAGCAGCTCAATCATAATAGCCAAGCTATGGAACCAACCTAGGTGCAGATGAGTGGGTAAAGAAAATGTGGAACATATATACAATGGAATATTGCTCAGCCATAAAGAAGAATGAAATTATGGCATTTGCCAGTAAATGGATGGAGCTGGAGAATATTGTGCTAAGTGAGAGAAACTAATCCCCCCAAACCAAAGACTGAATGTTCTTTCTGATATGCAGAAGCTGACTCACAATGGGGGTGGGGAGTGGAGGTTCACCGGATTGGACAGGGAATTGCAGGGAAGGGAGGGTGGATGGGAATGGGAGGGATAGTGGAATGAATCAGCCATAACTTTCCTATGTTCATATATGAATGTACAACCAGTGAAACTCCACGACATGTACAACCACAAGAATGGGAAGTTATACTTTGTGTATGTATGATATGTTAAAATACATCCTATGGTCAAAAGAATAAAAAAATGGCATCTTATTCTGTATTGGAGGAAAAGAAGGGCTGCAAATCAAAATATTACTAACATTTTGTCATTTGACAAAACTGGAATACAAATAGTTTAGGAAAACGTTGCCTATTAATGTCAAATTTACTGAAGTTGATCACTATGCTGTGGTTATATAAGAGAAAATCTTTCTCAGGGACTGTGAAAAAAAATCAGAGTCTCAAGCACGCCATGCACATGGTCTGTCCCTGAGCTACACCCACAGCACAAGAATATCTCTATCTTTTTTGTGTGTGTGGTACTAGGGATTGAACCCAAGGATGACCTACCACTGAGCAACATCCCCAGCCCTTTGAATTTTTAAAATGTATTTTTATTTTGAAACAGGGTCTCCTTAAGTTGCTGAGACTGGCCTTAAAATAGTGATCCCCCTGCCTCAGCCTCCTGAGTTGCCAGGATTATAAGCATATGCCACTGTGTTCAACTAAAAATAACCCTATTCATAGGAAATAGAGGGGCTGGGGCTGTGGCTCAGTGGTAGAGTACGTGCCTGGTATGTGTGAGGCACTGGGTTTGAATCTCAGCACCATGTATAAATAAATGAATACAATAAAAAGTGTCCATCAACGTCTTAAAAAAAGAGAAATAGAAACTTGCAGGATGGCACACAGTTGTGATCCCAGCAACTCACGAGGCTGAGGCAGGAGGATTGCAAGCTTGAGGTCAATTGGGCAACTTTATCTCAAAATTTTTTTAAAAATGCTGGGGATGTAGCTCAGTGGTACAGTGCTGGACAGCATAGGCAAGGCCTGGGCTCAATCCTCAGTGCCACACTGACACAAAAAGAAAAAGAAAGAAAGAAAGAAAAAAAAAAAAGAAACACACTGAACATGGAAGTATTTAGGTGTGAAGGGCCATGGCCTATGTAACCTTAGCCTCAAATGTTCACCAAAATGTCAGGGGAAAAAAATGCATACATACTAGAGTAGAGAGCAAATGACAAATGAGGTAAGAAACTTTAACAACGGTGACCTTGAGTAAAAGGTGAATGATTATTCATACAAATTGTTACTCATCTTAGAACACTTTTGTAAACTTAAAATCATTTCTAAAGAAAAAGTTGAATTTCCAAGATGGCAGACTAGAGGGAGGCTGTATTCCTTGTTGCTCTTTAACTCAGGTTTCAAGCAGAGGATATCTGTTTCTTGGTGAGGCAGTTTTTGCTGCTTATCGATCCCCTGCTGTTTACCCCATTTGTCTACTGCGATTGCCTGCAGTCTGCCAGCATATCAACTACATTTGAGTGCAGATTGCTCACTGACTGGTGTCTATCATCTGCCATTTGCCTGCCTCTTGCCTGCCCCTCACCTACCTTTCACCTACGAATCACCTACCTCCTGAGGTCCACCTGCCAATTGTCCACGAGTAGCCAGCAGATGGACCGTAGACTATTGGTGGATCACCAGCTGCCTGTTGTTGCCTATAAGTTCATAGTCATAGTACCTGCATGTTTGGTTACACGTGGCTGCTGCCATTTTGAGACAACAGCCAGGACCTGTAGGACCACCTACTGGACTAACCCAGCCCAGTCTCCAGGACCCCTCAACCAAACAGACCACACCCGGTTTCCAGGACCCCCAGCTGACCATGCCCACACCCCAAGCTGCAGCTCCCCATTTCCCAAAACATTTGGAAACCAGAGAGGCCATCTTGGATTATCCTGGAAGCAGAAGTTTCCATCTTTAGGTGGGGCAAATCCCATCCTGAGACGCCTGCTGGAGACTGGACGCTCATTGTCAGATACCTCTCATGCATCAGGCTACTGAAGACTGGAAGGTTCGAATACTATATGACTGTTATAGTGTAGATTTTCTTTTTTCTCCTTATTGAAAATTTTTAAGTTTTTATTTCTTTACTTTTCTCACTCTCTTTTCCTTTTTGTTTACCTGTTCCCTGAGTCTCTTTCTCCCTTTTCACATGCTAAAAACTAACTTCTTTCGATTACACTTTCACCAATCCTATGACCTAGAACTTCTATATACTCCTTTCTTATCCCATTAACAGTTACATCCTATACCCCTCCCCATCCTCTTTGTCCTCCATTAGAAACTGCAGACCTTATTGCAAATTTATTTGTTATACTCTAAGTAATAATTGAATTCATCCTCTCTGTTTTTTATGACAATATTGTTAACATCTTCATAGGGGCTATTTGGTTTAGGGCTCCATATTGTCTCTACTGGGCACTGCTAATGTTGATCTCCCCCTTAAAGAAAAGGTTTTGGAAACCTACAGGATCACTATAAGCCTATGGGGGGGAAACTAAAATACCCCAGATTTGTACTGCTAGAGGGAAAGCTACATGAACAACATGAAAGTACAAGGAAAGAAAATGTTCCAAATAAACCTAGATTCTATATTAATAGAATCTTGTGACAGCATGGTTGAAGAAATGTCAGAAAAGGAGTTCAGAATATACATAATTAAAATGATTTGTGAAGCAAAGGATGAGATAAGAGATCAAATGCAGGCAATGAATGATCACACCAATAAGCAGTTGAAAGAGCAACTACAGGAAGCAAAAGATCATTCAACAAAGAGATTCTAAAACAAACAAACAAACAACAAACAAACAGAAATCCTTGAAAAGCATCACCAACAGATTAGATCACTTGGAAGACAGAACTTCAGACAATGAAGACAAAATATCTAATCTTGAAAATAAAGTTGACCAAACAGAGAAGATGGTAAGAAATCATGAATGGAACCTCCAAGAACTATGGGACATCGTGAAAAGACCAAATTTAAGAATTATTGGGATTGAGGAAAGCACAGAGATACATACCGAAGGAATGAACAACCTATTCAATTTGAAATAATATCAGAAAATTTCCCAAACCTGAAAAATGAAATGGAAAATCAAATACAAGAGGCTTACAGAACACCAAATGCACAGAATTACAAAAGATTCACACCAAGGCACATTATAATAAAAATGCCTAACATTCAAAATAAAGATAGGATTTTGAAGGCTGTGAGAGAAAAGTATCAGATTACATATAAGGGACACCAATATAGATATCAGCAGATTTCTCAGCCCAGACTCTAAAAGCTAGAAGGACCTGGAACAACATATTTCAAGCTCTGAAAGAACATGGTTCCAACCAAGAATCCTACACCCAGCAAAACTAACCTTCAGATTTGAAGATGAAATAAAATCCTTCCATGATAAACAAAAGTTAAAAGAATTTACAAATAGCCTGCACTACAGAACATTCTCAGCAAAATATTCCATGAGGAGGAAATTAAAAACAACAATGTAGGTCAGCAAAGGGAGGAACTACCTTAGAGAAAAAGCACTCAAAGGAGAAACCAAGTCAAGTTAAAAACCAAAAATAAATCCAAATGACTGGGAATACAAATCATTTCTCAATAATAACCCTGAATGTTAATGGCCTAAACTCACCAATCAAAAGACAGAGTATAACAGATTGGATTAAAAAGAAAGATCCAACAATGTGCTGCTTTCAAGAGACTCATCTCATAGATAAGGACTTCCACAGACTAAAGGTGAAAGGGTGGAAAAGAACCTACCACGCACATGGACTCAGTAAAAAAGCGGGGGTTTCCATCCTTATATCAGATAAAGTGGACTTCAAGCCATAGTTAGTCAGAAGGGATAAAGAAGGACATTTCATACTGCTTAAGGGAACCATAAATCAGGAAAACATAACGATTGTAAATATTTATGCCCCAAACACTGGTGCATCCCTGTACACCATACAAATCCTTCTCAATTCCAGAAATCAAATAGACCACAACACAATAATTCTGGGTGATTTTAACACACCACCGTCACCACTGGATAGATCTTCCAAACAAAACTAAACAAAGAAACCATAGAACTCAATAACACAATCAATAACTTAGACTTAAAAGACGTATATAGAATATCCCATCCATCAATGAGCAATTACACTTTCTTCTCAGGAGCACATGGAAACTTCTCAAAAATAGACCATATGTTATGCCACAAAGCAGCCCGTAGGAAATGCAAAAAAATAGAGATACTGCCTTGTGTTCTACCAGACCATAATAGAATGAAATTAGAAACCAATAACAAAATAAAAAACAGAAATTACTCCAACACCTGGAGACTAAATAATATGCTATTGAATGAAGCAAGGATAACAGAAAATATCAGGGAGTAGATAAAAAAATTATTAGAGGTAAATGAGAATGATGATACAACATATCAAAATCTCTGGGACACTATGAAAGCAATACTAAGAGGAAAATTCATTGCATGGGGTGCATTCAAGAAAAGAAGAAAAAGTCAACAACTAAATGACCTAACATTACAGCTCAAAGCCCTAGAAAAAGAAGAACAGAACAACAGCAAAAGTAGTAGAAGACAGGAAATAGTTAAAATCAGAGCTGAAATCAATGAAGTTGAAACAAAAGAAACAATTCAAAAAATTGACAAAATGAAAGTTGGTTCTTTGAGAAAGTAAACAAAATAGACAAATCCTTAGCGACACTAACAAAGAGAAGGAGAGAGAAAACTCAAATTACTAAAATTCGTGATGAAAATGGAAATATCATGATAGACACCACTGAAATGCATAACATAATGAGAAGCTACTTTGAAAATCTATACTCCAACAAAATAGAAAATATCAAAGACATTGACAAATTTCTAGAGACATATGATGTTCCCAAACTGAACCAGGAAGACATACATAATTTAAACAGATAAATTTGAAGCAGTGAAATAGAAGAAGACATCAAAAGCCTACCAACCAAGAAAAGCCCAGGACCAGACAGATTCTCAGTCCATTTCTACAAGACCTTCAAAGAAGAACTCATTCCAAAGTATTTTGGGAAATAGAAGAGGAGGGAACCCTGCCAAACTCATACTATGAAGCTAGTATCACCGTCATACCCAAACCAGGCAAAGACACATTAAGGAAGGAAAATTTTAGACTGATATCTCTGATGAATATAGATGCAAAAATCCTTAACAAAATCCTGGCAAATTGCATACAAAAACATATTAAGAAGATAGTGCACCATGATCAAATGGGGTTCATCCTGGTTGGTTTAACATCTGGAAATCAACAAATGTAATTCATCAGATCAATAGACTTAAGATTAAGAATCATATGATTATTTCAATTGACAGAGAAAAAGCATTCGACAAACTACAACACCCCTTCATGCTCAAAACACTAGAAAAAATAGGGATAGTAAGAACATACCTGAACATTGTAAAGGCTATTTATGCTAAGCCCATGGCCAACATCATTCTTAATGGAGAAAAACTGAAAGCATTCCCTCTATAAAACTGGAACAAGACAGGGATGTCCTCTTTCACCACTTCTATTCGACATTGTCCTTGAAATACTAGCCAGAGAAATTAAACAGACTAAAGAAATTAAAGGGATACGAATAGGAAAAGAGGAACTCGGGCTGTCACTATTTGCTGATGACATGGTTCTATATTTGGAGGATTCAAAAATCTCCACAGAAAACTTCTAGAACTAATTAATGAATTCAGCAAAGTAGCAGAATATAAACTCAATACGCGTAAATCTAAAGCATTTTTATTCGTAAGCGATGAAACATCTGAAAGGGAAATGAGGAAAACAACTCTATTCACAATAGCCTCAAAAAAAAAAAAAAAAAAAAAAAAAAAAAAAAAAAAAAAACAAAAAAACTTGGGAATCAATTAACCAAAGAGGTGAAAGATCTCTACGATGAAAACTACAGAACATTAAAGAAATTGAGGAAGACCTTAGGAGATGAAAAGATCACCTGTGTTCTTGGACAGGCAGAATTAATATTATCAAAATGGTCATACTTCCAAAGGTGCTATACAAATTTAACACAATTCCAATTAAAATCCCTATGACATTTCTCATAGAAACAGAAAAAGCAATCATGAAATTCATCTGGAAGAACAAAAGACCCAGAATAGCCAAAGCAATCCTGGGCAGGAAGAGTGATGCAGGAGGTATCACAATACCAGACCTTAAACTCTACTATAGAGCAATAGTAACAAAAACGGCATGGGACTGGCACCAAAACAGACATGGTACAGGATAGGAGACACAGAGACATACCCACATAAGTATAGTAACCTCATTCTAGACAAAGGTGCCAAAAACCTAGAGTGGAGAAAAGATAGCCTCAACAAATGGTGCTGGCAAAACTGGAAATCCATATGCAGTTAAATGAAATTAAACCCCTATCTCTCACCCTGAACAAAACTCAACTCAAAATGGATCAAGGATCTAGGAATTAGACCTGAGACCCTTCACCAAATAGAAGAAAAAGTAGGCCTGAATCTCCATCATGTTGGCTTAGGACCAGACTTCCTTAACAAGACCCCCATAGCCCAAGAAATAAAAGCAGGAATCAATAAATGGGACAGATTCAAACTAAAAAGTTTTTTCTCAATAAAAGAATCAAGAATGTGAAAAGAGAGCCTACAGAATGGGAGAAAATCTTTTCCACACACACTTCAGACAGAGCACTCATCTCCAAAGTTTATAAAGAACTTAAAAAGTTACACCCAAAATACAAAAAACCCAATCAATAAATGGGCTAAGGAACTGGGCATACACTTCACAGAAGAAGATATACAGGTGATCAACAAATATATGAAAAAGTGATCATCATCTCTAGTAGTTAGAGAAATGCAAATTAAAACCACCCTAAGATTTCATCTAACTCCAATTAGAATGGCTATTATCAAGAACACAAGCAATAATAAGTATTGGTGTGGATGTGGGGAAAAAGGCACACTCATGCATTGCTGGTAGAGTTGCAAATTGGTGCCACCCACTCTGGAAAGCAGTATGGAGATTCCTCAAAAAGCTTGGAATGGACCCACCATTTGATCCAGCTATCCCACTCCTCAGTTTATACCCAATGGACTTAAAATCAGCATACTACAGTGACACAGCCACATCAGTGTTCACAGCAGTTCAATTCACAATAGCTAGATTGTGAAACCAATCGAGATGCCCTTCAATTGAGGAATGGATAAAGAAACTGTGGTATGTACACAATGGAATATTACTCAGCCATAAAGAAGAATAAAATTATGACATTTGCTGGTAAATGGATAAAGTTGGAAAATATCATGCTAAGTGAAAACCAAAGGCCAAATGTTTTCTCTGATAAATGGATGATGATATATAATGAGGTGGGGTGATGGGGGGAAGAGAAGAATGAAGGAACTTGGGAAGATGTAGAGGAAAATGGGGTGGGAGGGAGTGGGGGACAGATAGATAGTAGAATGAAACAAACAGTATTACCCTATATATATATGTATGATTACATGAATGGTGTGAATCTACATTGTGTCCAACCATAGAAATGAAAAGTTGTACCCTATTTGTGTACAATGTATCAAAATGTGATCTGTAAAAATTTTTTAAAGGAAGGAAAAAAAAAAAAAAGAAAAGAAAAAGTTAAGGAGACGGGCACGGTGGTGCACACCTGTAATCTCAGCCTCTCCTGAGGCTGAGGCAGGAGGATTGCAAGTTTAAAGCCAGCCTCAGGGGCCTGAGGTTGTGACTCAGTGGTGGAGCGCTTGCCTGGCATGTGTGAGGCCCTGGGTTCGATCCTCAGCACTGCATATGATTAAGTTAATAAAATAAAATAAAGATCCATTGACAACTAAAAAATGTTTTTAAAAAAATGAGGAGAAAGCAAAGGAAAATGATAGGAGTGGATGAAATACACAGCTGGTCCTGTACACACACAAAGCTGGCTTTGGGGTCAAGCACTTCTTGCCACCTCTACTGCTTCTACCCTTGTTTGACCCTCCTGCTGGGCCTCTGGCTGCTACCCCCACCCCTCGTGCAGCTAGAAGATGTGCACAGATGAGCATCCAACTTGAATGGAGTCCCTCTCCCGCTTGGAAATTTCCCAGGGTTCCATCTCACTCAGAGTAAAAGCCAAAGTCCCTATAAGACTCTGCGCCATCCCTAGCCCTGCCAAAAAAAAAAAAAAAAAAAAAGGGAAAGAAAAAAAAAAAAAAGACTGCACCATCTGCTTCTTGTTCCCTCTCTGACCTCATCTCGCCCCATGTCCTCTCTTGCTCACTTCTCTCCAGTCACATGAATCTAAAATACCAGACACGTTCCTACCTCAGGACCTTTGCACTGGCTGTTCCCTCTGCCTGGAGTCGGGGCACTCTTTTCCCTTGGCTCGCCTGCTCACCACCAACAGAAAATGGATCAATAAGTTGGGTATAGTCCCACTGAGGAGTTGTGTGCTGCAACAAGAATACCTGTAAGTACTACACAAAACAATCAGGATGATTTTTCTCACCTTGTTGAGTTTTGAAAAGAGCCAGACAGTACCGAGGACATATTTTCTGCTTCTGTACATATAAAATTCAAAACAGCCACCATCCATCTATGCAGTCAGAAGTCAGAATAACGGTGACCTTGGTGGGAGGGGAAAGGACTGAAAGGAGCCAGGAGGAGACTTCTGGAAATGTTTCATGGTCTGGGAACTAGGGACACAGGTACAGTCCGTGGTGAGGATTCATCCAGCTGTTGCATGGATGGCCTGCACTTTTGGATGTGAATCTACTGCAGTAAACAGTTGCAAAAACCAGGAGTCCTTCCCACCAGCTTTGGAAAGAGAACAGTCTCAGCCCCAGGTGACTCGCTCCCTTTACACTGGGCTTTTATATCAGGGAGGACCCTGCCTGCCTCGCCCGCCCGCATGCTCAGCAGTCACCCTGGTACGTGTTCCAGATTGCCCCACAGAGGTCCAGGAGAGACCTCGGGCAGTGGAAGAACTCAGGCGGCAGCCCACAGGGGAGAGCAGGGGGCTGGGCTTCCCCATGGAACTGGGGCAGGGGACGTGATATTTCTGACACCCCACCCTGAGCTAAGTCCTGTTAAGGGGTGGGAGAACTTTACAGCTGTCCCCAGGTGCCCAGGCCCCAGTGTCTGAGGGTCTTACTCTGCTCTCTTGTCTCTCCCTCTCCCTCGCACTGTCTCTCTTCTCAAAAAAACAAAAAGGTAAAAAAATCACTCACAGTTATTTACATAAGTCTTGTTATATTAGACTGTAACCACAGGATCCAAGTTCAAACTTTGAATTTTTCAATAAGCTTTGGATAAATACTAATGCTTGTTATTATTTTTTGGTACAGTAATGCTTATTTAAAAATTCTTTTTTACTGGCAGGGGCTTTGTATACACAAGGTTCAAGAAGAGAAAATGTTCACAGTTGGCCTTTCTTTGCTGGACGGTAATATTGTCTGTTTTATTTCCTGGCTCTCGTTGGAAATAATTTTGTCATATAAGGAAGAGAGGTGCTTGGCAGCCCTCTGGGTCATCATTTGGGATATGGGAGGATGAAGTCAGATTTGAGAAGCCCAAGTGGGTGGCTGAGTGGGAGGGGACCCAGAAGACACAAGGGGGGCAGGGCAGGAGCTGGGGGAGGCAGGCAGGGCAGGGACCAGGCAGCAGAGAGGCGCAGGCCAGGAGAGACATGGGAGACAGACCCAGGAACTTCAGGCCTGGGAGGGGGTGACTTTGAATGCTATTGAAAGCAGAAAACATGGAACTGTCAGGTTGGTGGGGGTGGGGATGGGAGGGGCCAAGCTTGCCCTGGGCCAAGAGAGGACACAGCCTCAGGGTCTATGAATAAAGAAGGAAATGCAGCTCAGACCACCTGCTGCTATAATTGAGAGCTTCCTGGATGCTTTTCCTAACTCCCAGGGGCCCCACAGCACCCAATTTACAGATGTGGAAACTGAGTCTCAGTGAAGGTAAGGCCCAGAGCCAGAGAGCTGGCCAGGTGCCCACAGCTCCTCCTCCCTAACTCCAGGTTCTTGCTGCTGGATTGTGGATCTTGAGACCCTTCAGGTCCCAAACGATCTGCCATGATTATTTTTTCTCCCATTGGAAAAAGAAATGCAGAGATATAAAAACCAAATATACTCGACTACAAAGCCAGAGGGAATTTTCAGGGCAATACAATTGCCTGGAACCCTGATGTGTCAAAACTCCTAGAACCCAGCACCCAGGCGCCCACACACATGAAATTTACTGTTTGCAAATAATAATAATAAAAGAAACTCAGTATAATGAATGTGCTTTGCCTGCATCCAATTCGAACAAAACAATTGCAAAAGTTTGTTTTTGAGACACTTGGAGAAATTTGAACATGAAACCATGCTATGTAAGGAAATGAACCCTTCTTCTCCTTCCCATTTTTTTAGATGCTCATTAAAATATTCTGAAATGAAACAACAGGGCTTGGTGTAGCTCTGTGGTAGAATGCCAGCTTAGCATGTATGAGACCTTGGGTTCAATCCCCAGCACCACAAAAACAATAAACAAGGAGAGTTTGGTGTTTGTTAAACACAATTTAGAAATTACAGACAGCTAAAGATACGCATGCCCTTCACCCACCCCATTCTCCATTCTCTTTTATTGTTAAAATTGTGACGTATTTGCATTCAGCCTTTTCTATCCTATGTGAGCTTTTTCTGTGTGCATGAGTGTGAGTGTGAGTGTGTGTGCTTTACATAACTGTGAACCAGTTGTTTATACAACCCTGTTTTTTCCCTTCTCAAAATGTAAGCTGTTCCCGTGTTAAAATCTCTCTGTGTAAACACAAGCTCTAATGTTTGCACTATGTTTACTCAACAGGGCAGTGCTGCCAGACATTGAAGCTGTTCCCAATTTCCTCCCATTATAAATAATGCCCCAATGCACATAATTGTGGGTCCCAGAGGCGGGATTCCTAGGCCAAAGGGTGCGGACGCTTTGGCAGTGCAAGGACCAAAATCTCCGCAGAGTCTCTGCCTGAGCTGAAGCTAAAGTGACCTCATACAGTGAGATTACACTGCTGTTTGTTATTTCCATCTTTGATTCATGACTCAGGTTCATGAGAGGATGCCTGCCTTCCTTCCTTCCTTCCTTCCTTCCTTCCTTCCTTCCTTCCTTCCTTCCTTCCTTCCTCCCTCCCTCCCTCCTTCCTTCCTTCTTTCCTTCCTTCCTTCCTTCCTTCCTTCCTTCCTTCTTTTCCTAGAAGTGTTCAGTTGCAAGAAACAGACATTCATTCATACTAGCTCATGTCAGAAAGGACTTGTATTCGTTAGCAAGTAACACTAATACAGTAGAGCCCCTTATCCACCAAAGGGATAATTTTAAGACCTCCCAGGAATGCCTGAAATTGCAGATAGCAACAAGACCCTATATACAACACTGCAATACCAAGACAGCCGATTTGATAACAGAGATGGCTACTAAGTAAGTAACAGGCAGGTAGTATATACAGAGTGGATACATTGAATAAAGCGGGTTTTCACATCCAGATTCAAGGGAATGTGAGAATTTCATGAGACTTCATTGTTACTCAGAACATCATGCAATTGAAAACTTATGACTTGTTTATCTGGAATTTTTTATTTAGTATCTTTTCACCATGGTTGACCATAGGTAACAAAGCCAAGAAAGTGAAACGGCAGATAAGGGGGAATGCCTGTATTCAGATTGGAGAAGCTATCTTGGCTACGTTGATTATTGAAATACTAAAGTATTTCTGTATTGATTGGTGAAACAGACTGCCTCAAGCCCTTCACGTGTTTCCTGCCATGACATGTCAGCTGTCCTGGTCCCTCTTGCAGAACTTCCCAGACCGCCTGCCTCCCCCACCACGCCACCACCGCAATTCAGCAAGAAAAGGGCAAATGTTTGGCACACGGTGAACCATTCTAATTGTTCAATGCCCAAAGTACTGGTTGTTAAATATTTTGATGATTTGTCTAGATGCAAAGAACAGAAAAGCTGACTCAAAGGGCTTAAATTGTAAAGGGAGTCTGTAACTGGAAAATCCACACTTGGGTTGACTTCGGCCAAAGTTGACACAAGAGCTCAGCAATGTCACTAAACACCACATTTATTTTCATCTCTCTGCTTCATCTTTTCCAGTAGGAGCTCTGAGGAAAACTGCCACCAGCCTGCCGCCACAGGAAACCTCTTTCGTACCCCGCAGTCAAAGTAGGGCATCTGGGGCGAAGATTTCCCACCTACGTAATGAGGCTGACTCTGATTGGCCCGCTGAGGTCATGTGCCCATGCCAGAGCCAATCACCGTGGTCTGGCGTGCTGGTGGGAAGGGGACAGAATGTTCGGATTGGCTGAGGCAAGTCCCAGGGACTTCGCTAGTAAGGGGTAGAGTTGACAGAGGGCTGCTGAAGCCACACCTGGGTTCAGAGTCCATTCTAGGCCAGTTCCTAGCTGTCCTTTCTGCCCTGTTTCTGTCAATAAAGTAGAGATCATAATTACACTTGCCTTTTAGAGTTTCTGTGAGGATTAACTGCGGAACACTCAGAATGGGGTTCTACCTGGCAAGTGTTCAAATGGTAGCTGCTGGTATTGTCCATATATGGTCATCTTCAGCTCTCAAAGCTACTTTTCTCTGCAAGCTCCTTGTTTTCTGCAGTCCATGCTCTTCGTAGTTGCTTTGTTGGGCAACAGATCACTCAGAGACATGGTAGCCTAAAAGAACATCCACCATCCTATTACCTCTCAGCATTGATGTTAGATATTTGGGGCAGCCCCAGATGGGCAGTTCAGACTTGGAATTTTATGATTGCAATCAGTTCGTGGATCTGAGACTGGGAAGAGCCTGGTTTCCAAGTGGGCAACCTCCCCCTCTACCTCCGCCCATGTTGTTTTCTTCAGGGTTTCTCCATGTGGTCTCTACATGTGGACTGATTCAGGCTCCCTCATCTCACGGTGGCCTCGGTTGGGGTAGTCAGACTCCTTACCTGGAGCTCAGGCCCCCAATGCAAGTGATTCACAAGAGGCAGGGTCGTCTCCTCCAATTCAGCCTTGAAAACCATCACTTATCACCTCTGCCACATGGGGTTGGGTACCAGTAAGTCACATGCCTGGGGGAGTGCACACAAACACCACTTCTCTATAGGAAGAGTGTGGAGGTTCTAGAAGAAATGAGAGGGTAGACATTTCTACAGCCATCTTTGGAAACTACCTTCTGGCTCCTGCTTATACTGATTTAAATTTCATCCATACAGTTCAATTCCATCCACCTGGGGTTTAGCCAAGTCCCACCTGTAAATGGAAATAGTTTATAGAGCAGTCTCAAGTCCTTCGGATCAAAAATATGATCCCAAATTTCCTTTTGTATTTCAGTGATTGCCCTCCCCAAACCACCTGCTATCTATTTTAATTTCCTTTTTCCTGCTGGGTAAAGACTACAGGGAACCCTAAAGACAATTTCACCAGATTGTCTAATGTTTCTTTCATTGTTATTCATTTAAAAGTACAGTATGGGGTTGGGTGTGTAGCTCGGTGGTAGAGCACTTGCCTAGCAGGCATGAGGTACCAGCACTGGAAAAAAAAAAAAAAATCTTAGCTGGTTACCCATGCCAGGAGTCCCAGTTATTCAGAAACTGAGGCAGGAAGATCTCTTGAGACCAGGAGTTTGATTCCAATCTGGGCAACACAGCAAGATCCCATTAAAAATTAAAAATAGCCAGGCCTGTAATCCCAGCAACTCCATAGGCTGAGGCAGGAGGATGGCCAGTTCAAGGCAGCCTAAGCAACTTAGCAAGGCCCTAAGCAACTTAGATCTTCTCTCAAAATAAAAAATAAAAAAGACTTGGGATGTGGCTCAGTGGTAAAGCACCCCTGGGTTCAAAAAACAAAACAAAAAACTCCAAAGACCAAAAGGTTCTAGAATTGAGTAATGGGTTGTAGCTCAGTGGTAGGTAAACACTTGCCTAGCAGACATGAGGTCCTCAGTTCAATCCCTAGCAAAAAAATTCCAGAACAGTCATTTCTAGATAGTGGCCCTTTCCCAAGTCACTGTGGCAATCACCAAGACCCTACGCTTCTAAATATTGCCCTGGTCACAGCCCCTGAGTGGGAATCAACCACCAATCTCTGGAGTTCAGGCTTTTGTACTGGGATGTCAAACTGGATTTTCCCCAGAACTTCCAGTACTGCTACTAAGGCTCAAAGCTAAGAACAAAAAGCTAAAGTGGCTGCTATTGGAACCAGCCACCTACCCAAGGAACCTAGAAGACGCAGGGCTGGCCCCAGGGAGGAACAGAGAAGGGAAAAACAATTAGCCTGTTTGGAAGAAAATGAGAGAGGAGAGCTCTGGAGAGTAGCTGGGCCTTTAAGTATCTGCCTAAATTTTCTTCCTTCAAATATTTGTTATGAGAAATTTAAATTTATGGAAAAGTTGAGAGAATAATACAACAAATCCCATTCACCCTCACCCAGAATTATGCGATTTGTTTTTCCTCTCTCTCCCCCTCCATCCCTCCCACCCTTCTCTTCTTTTCTGAATACTCCCACATGAACAGTTTCTCCACTATCCCGATGGTTGACCCCTAAATATTTGAACATGCACCCACCCCTAAGAATAATAAGGACTGCTGGGCACAGTGGCGCACGCCTGTAATCTCAGCAACTTGGGAGGCTGAGGCAGGAGGATAGAAAGTTCAAGGCCAGCCTCAGCAACTTAGTAAGGCCCTAAGCAACTGAGCAAGACTCTCAAAATCAGTAATAAAAAGGGCTGGGAATGTGGCCCCTGGGTTCAATCCCTGCTACCAATATAATAAACTAAATAATTAATTAAAAATAAATAAAAATATAGTCTTGGATACTAGATCACATTGCAAAGCTGCCATTTCATTTTTTAAGTGTAATAATGGTATTGTGATTCTTCCTGTATGAGAATGTCATTATGATGATGATGATGATGATGATGATGATGATGATGATGATGCCAGGGATTGAACCCAGAGGCACTTAACCATGGAACCACATCCCCAGCCCTTTTCATTTTTTATTTTGAGAGTCTTGCACAGTTGCTTAGGACCTTGCTAAGTTGCTGAGGCTGGCCTTGAACTTTCAATCCTCCTGCCTCAGCCTCCAGAGCTGCTGGGATTACAGGCGTATGCCACCATGCCTAGCTCTTTTACAATCTGAAACATATTGAGGACTCTAAAGAACTTTTATTTGCGTGGGCTGCAACTGTTGATATTCACCATATTAGAACTTAGACTGATGATTTTAAGTATAAGAATCCCCATGGACATGTTCCATCAGCTGGCAGAGCAATGACACCATTGCATGTCATGGAGTCTCTGGAAAGGTCCATTGTGCACTTGTGAGAAAATGAGAATGAAATAGGAATTTTTAAAAGTCCTGCGACTGTCATGAAAGTATTTTTAGCTTTGTGGACAAAGGGTCTTATTGATCCCCAGGGGAGCCTGGACCCAACTTTGAGACCTGCTGTAAGACATTTATTTATTAGCCTAGGATGGCAAGGCCTGCTCAGTATGTTGGAATGCAGGGGACGGGGGACAAAACAACTCCAAAAATCAAAAGCACCCCTTTGGATGGAGTGGTATCCTTTTACCTGTGGCCTGGAGGGGTCCCTTATGCACAAAGAGGACTGAGGGCGGGATGGGGTGGAGGAATCTCAACCACAGTGCTCACTGTGTACTCTGGAAACTAAAAATACTTAAAGACTCTGGAGCTGCTGCTGGGTTCTGCTCCTCATCTGTTGCTGTCTAGCTGTGTGACTTTGGCACTCTGAGGCTCAGTTTCTCATTTGAACAGTGGAGAAAATAACAGTGTCTTAGCTGGGTGTGGTGGTGCATGCTGTAATCCCAGTGACCTGGGAGGCTGAGGCAGGAGGATCACATGTTTGAGGCCAGCCTCAGCAATTTAGCAAGACCCTGTCTCAAAATAAAAAGAACTGGGAGGCTGGGGATGTAGCTTAGTGGTAGAGCGCTTGCCTAGCATGCATGAGGCCATGGGTTCAATCCCCGGCACTGCAAATGAAAGGAAAAAAAAAAAAAAAAAAAAAGAACTGGGGATGTGGCTCAGTGATAAAGCCTCTCTGGGTTCAATCCCCAGGACCAAAAAAAAAAAAAAAAAAAAAAGGAGTGCCTACCTCCCAGGGTTGTTATAGGAGTTAACCTGGCACATGCTGAGTGTTACCCACGTGTTTGCTCTTAATACTGCGGTCAGCTTGGTGCTCACTCAAATCCAAGAGGCTTTCAGATCACCGAGACAGGGAAAGCTGTCACATGATCATTTGGAAGGCAGTCCTGATTTCAGAGGTGCTAAAAAGTGGGGGGAATGGGGAGTCAGTAAAAATGGTTTCATTATGCGTACAGAAGAAGTCAGCAACGTGATGTCCACCACCGTAGCGCTGCTTGTAATAGCAAATCATGTGAAAACCCTGACCTTCATGGAGTCATTGCACAGGTCACAGCACAGCCACAAAGCGTTGTGGATATTGGCGTTTTCAAAATGTCTGCGAAGATCCTGGGGGTGCTCAAGAGTGAATAGTGGGGGCCGGGGTTGTGGCTCAGTGGTAGAGCGCCCACCTACCATGTGTGAGGCCCTGGGTTCAATCCTCAGAACCACATAAAAATAAAATAAAGGTATTGTATCCACCTACGAATATATATATATATACACAAAGAGTGAGAAGTGAATCAGTTTCTCTGTGTGTGCCCATGCATGAAAACCACATAGTGGGTGATGAGCAGGTGATGTGTGTGAAGAAAAATCTCTGGAAAATAGGTCCAACCTCAGCCTACTGCTTTCTGGCCGCATCGCTCAGCGAATGAAGCATGTGCTCCAAGCTCACCCACTCCTTGGCTGCGACCTCATCAGTGGCTTTCCTTTTGTGAACTAGAAGGCAAACCCAGACTCTTACCATGGTGTCCAAAGTCCTACCTGATGTGGCTCATGTGGTCTCTCACTTCAGCTCTGACTGCCCTCCCTCAGGACGCTCCAGAGCTCTGACCTTTGGCTGGTTCTCACCTCAGGGTCTTTGCACTGGCTGTTCCCCATGCCAGGGACACCATTTCCCAGACATGGCCATGATTCTTCACTTTGATCAGGTCTGATTAAATGCATTTCTTCTCAGGGACATGCTCACTAACCATCCTGTCTAAAATCTCACTCCATTCTTTCCCCTTCTTCTTTATTTGTCTTCATAATGCTCATCATTAGCAGTCATTATATTATATATGTTTATTTCTTTATTTTTTCATCCTCTTGTTAAAATAGAAACTCCAGGCAAACAGAGGCTTTTATCTTTTTTTCTTCTCCACTGCTATATCCTCAGAGCCTAGAATAGTGCCTGGCAGATGATAGGTGAGCTCTTGCTCTCTCTCTCTCTCCATATGTGTGTGTGTGTGTGTGTGTGTGGTGTACACTCTTTATTTTTAGCCAGGGATTGAGCCCAGGAGTGCTTAACCACTGAATCATATCCCCAGTCCTTTTTATTTTTTGAGATAAGGTCTCACGAAGTTGCTTAGGGTTTCTCTAAGTTGCTGAGGCTGGTTTTGAACCTGTGATCCTCCTCCTGTCTCAGCTTGTGGAGTAGCTGGGATTACAGGCTGCACCCGTGCGCCTGGCCCTGTAAATGTTTTTGAACGAATGAATAAATGAATAAATGAGTGAGTGTACATATTTCCCCATTCGCTCTGGCCTCGACCAGGCTTTGAGTGCCTGAGAGCAGGGTCTGTGTGTCATTGTGTATCCTCAGCGCTGAACAGCTGAGAAAAATAAGACTTTGGAAAAGGCCTGTGAGAAGAAAAGCATACTTAAGTGAGAGAAAGTGGATCGGCGGTTGCCTGGGGCTGGGGGCGGGATGGCGAGTGACTGCGCATGGCAGAAGAGATCTTTTTAGAGTGACGTTAATGTTCTAAAATGAATGGTGGTGATGGACTCTTAACTGTAAAATCACTCAAAGTCGTTCAAAAATGAGTGCATTTTACAAGTAGATCTACCTTAATAAAGCTGTTAAACACACGAAATAAAATATGGGATGAGGGGGTAATACTCCCCAGGGGGTGCGCTGCCTCTCAGTGATGGTGCTGGGAGACACTGGGGACACAGTGGTGACAGAGTCAGCCCTTGCCCCTGTTATCACAGGGCTTTCTGTGGTAGGGTGAAGGTCCAACTCATTGTGACAGTGACAGGCTAGAGGGATGGGGGCGGGATGGCGAGGTCCGGGACGCGCGGGCAGGCATGCTGGAGCAGAGGAGCCCAGAGGAGTCAAACTGGGGGAATCAGGGAGGACTTCCCAGAGGAGGGGACGGCTGAGCTGAGGCCTGAAGGGTAATGTTCATCGCTGCGATGCCAGTCCCGGTTCCCCGGCCAGGCCGCCCACGGTTTTCCGCCTTGCAGCCTCCGCTGGGGCTCCAGCTCAGAGCCACGAGTCGGGCCCGGGAGCCGCCGCGCGGGGGCGCTGTTCCGTGGCCCCGCGGGAGCGCGGGTGGAATGTCGTCTCCCAATCGCAGCCGCTGGGGTGGCGGTGGCCACGCGTGGGGCGGTGGAAGCAGCTGGTCAGGGGGCGGGGAGGCCGGAAACCCAGGAAGCGCAGCGGCGTGCGGAACTCGGCCCCCGGGACCGAGATCGAGCAGCCCGTGCTGCCCCTGGCAACTCCGAGGAGAAGGGGACACGAGGGGCGGGGTTTTCCAAGGTGCCCGGGGAGGGGTGCGGGACCCGGGCGGGAGAACATCCCTCAAAATGACCCCGATGCTTGCGAGCTGCACGAGGCGTTTGCGGGGCGATGAGGCGACCCTTGTCGGTTGGAGCCTGAAGTCGGGTTTCCCGCTCCTATTCTCAGGGGGCCTAAGCCTGGAGGGGGCACGGGAAGGTATCCTGAGGTCTGCGGCCTCTGCAGAGAAGCGCTGTGAAGAGTGAGGGTCTCCGTCCAGGGCGTTGGGGGGCAAGATGGTGAATCTGGCCAAGTGGAGCCCGTTGAAGTCCTCGGGAGACGCGGACTGTGGCACTGCCCAGCGGGTCCCCCTTCCCACCTGCACCTGTGGGATTGTTGTGCGGAGAGACCTGGGAAAGAGCGCCTGGGACCCAGGGAAGAATGGTCCCTGTGATTCGCGGGGGACTGGTGGCTGGCCTTGACCCTATCCTTGATGGCCGGGTGCTGCAGCCCTCCCTTCCCCTGCTGTCCCCAGCTCCAACAATGTCTGTTCTAGTTCTAGGCCCTTTCCAGCCCACCCAGTCCCCAGTGACGGCAGAGGTGTGCACCTGAGACTGCATTTTCTGAACCTGGCCCTGTGCTGGGATGCAGCAGAGATTGGGACAGCCCAGGACCCTCCCCTCTCCACAATCCTGTGGGACAGACATGCCACAGGATAGTGACAGCCCAGAATGAGTCAGGGCCTGGATGGGGGAGGTACAGGTAAAGGGGTCAGGGTGGGGATGGGGGGAAGCACAGGGAATGGTCAGTTGGGTTGGGGAGGCACAAGGGCCTAAAGGATACTCCTGATTCAGTCTTAAGTGTGAAAGGGCTGTCTGAGCGAGACTGAAAGGATGGGATGGGTTCCAGGCCTTGGAAGAGATATTTGAATTGAGGCCTGAAGTGTGTCTTCCTGGAAAAGGTGCAGTGTGGGGAAAGGGTGTCCAGGAAGAGAAAAAAAAAAAAAAAAAAAAAAAAAAAAAAAAAAAACAGATCCTAAGGTGTGTTTCCCGGCCTAGTGGCTTAACAATGGGCCCAAGGTGAGCCAGAGGCTGGGTTCAAATCCCAGCTCCCGAGACCTTGGGCCACTTACTCCACCTACCCAGCTCTCAAATGGGGATAGAATATTGAGTTGCACAAAATCAATCACCTCATTTTAAAGAGCTATAATTAAACATATAATTTGTTACATGTTTTTAAAAAATCTATGTTATAGATTTTATCAAGGAACCCAGGAGACAATAGATTTAAAAATAACATGCTGCCACGTCAGGTGAAAAGTCTGGCTTAAAGTATGGAAAATGCAACTGACAAGAATGCCAGTGTGGTCAAAGACACATTATTACAAACCAATTATTTAGGTGGTTTTGTTTTTTGAGACAGGTTCTCCCTCATGTTGCCCAGGCTGAACCAGACTTCCTGGCCTCAAGCGATCCTCCTGCTTCAGCCTCCCAAATAGTTGAGCCTACGGTGGTGCCACCATGCCCAGCTCTAGAATGTTTATACTGAAGCAATTAGCAGCAGTTCAGAACTTGTGATTTTTATATGGTCTAGAAACAGGGCGATTAATTTTGGGCTTCCCTTAGCACCCACGTGGAGGGTGCTGAGTCAGTGGTACCTGATCCCTAGCTATGACTCAGAGGTTATTGCTCAGGGAGACCCTTTTCCTCGCTCCTGTTTTAGACGATGACTCAGGAGGAAAGGCTCTGTGGCCATACCCCCTACACACACACCCTGCCTTCCCGGGGGGCACCATTATATTCTTCCTTTATTGGCTGTCCTTGTATAATACAAATCTGCAAGTTTAGATACAAAAAAAATCTGGAAATAAAAGATAGAAAAGTACCCGCCAGGCACCCCTTCCCATTCTTCTGGGACCCCACCCCAGCGGGTACCAACATGAGGTAACTGAGCATCTTCTTCCCTCCCCCCTCCCTCAGCTCTGAGCCCCCAGCTTGGCCCTGCCCCCATGAGACCTTGGCCCCCTGGAAGACAGATGTGGGCCCCGAGTGGGGGTGAGCACAGCATTGGCAGTGAACGCAGCGAGGGCAGAGGGGAGCCCTCACTTGTGCTGTGTATGGGGGAGGAGGTGACCAGACTTGGGGTGGGCACTCTTGTGGGGCCCAGGAGAGCCCCTACATGGGCATCCCTCCTTCATCCTGCCCAACACTGGAAGGTGAAAGGTCAGCAACAGAAACTGGGAAATGGAGCTTGAACCATGGCATCCTTGGGACTGTGGCCATCCCGGTGTCCGGGGCAGGGGAGGGTGCATGGCCAGCCTACATCTGGCAGTGACATGGCTCCCTTAGCCAGGCTGGGTCCATCCCTGAATTCCATCCTGTCGCAACCTGGGCTTCACAACGTTGGTTCTGTAGTAGTGTGGGAGTGGTGCAGAGGAGGGCTTAGAAGGGGCATTGAGGGGCATGGCCCCAGGGAGCAGGACTAGGGGAGAGGTTGAGCCTCCAATCCCAGGTGTGGTGCACCTGGGGGTGACAGGGTGGCGGGGTGGGCAGGGCAGCTTGAGCTACAGTTCAATCTCAAAGGTCTTCTGCAGGTCTCCAGAGAAGGGATTGGAGGGCTTCTCCACAGTGGGTTTGCCCTCCAATGCTGCCCACTGGGCCTCAAAGGGGTCCAACTCAGGGGCTGGGGCCGGTGCAGGTTCTGGGGGCCAGGAGGCCCCATTGGGGCGTGGACGGGCCTGGCCCCCAGTGGCACTGGGTGCAGCAGGGGGTGGGAAGACCCCAGCTTTCCCAAGCAGGGTGGCAGGCTGGGGCTGGAGCTGGGCAGCGGAGCAGAAGGCGTTGGCCACCATCTGTGAGGGTGTGATGCCCACCACGGGCACCCGGGGCATGGGCGGGTAGCCCAGGCCTGGGTAGGCAGGTACAAATGGGGGCTGCATGTGTGGGGGTGGCAAGAACACGGCCACCTGGGCAGGTGCTGTGTCAAAGGGCCCCACAGGGGCAGGGAAGGGCTGTAGGGCAGGGGGTATGGTGGACACCGGGGGCACCGAGGCTGCTTGCTGCTGCTGCTGCTGCTGCTGCTGCTGCTGCTGCTGCTGCTGCTGTTGGGCCTTGGCCACCTGGGACACCTCCTCCAGCCATCGCTCAGCCTCTGAAGGTGTCCGCTTGTGCCCAGGCTGGAAGGCAGCTGCAGGGGGCACGGACGGCTCGCCCCAGGCAGAAGTCCCTGGAGAGAGGACAGGGGCAGGTGAGGGACAAAGGCTGCAGTGGAAGGATCCCAGGCTGGGAACAGGAATGGCCTGGGATGAGAGCACAGGTTCTGGAGCCAGATGTCTGACTTGGAGGGCCAGCTCAGCTCCTTGCTGGCTGTGCTGAGCTTGGGCAAGTGACTTGACTACTCTGGACCACAAAATAGGTCTGCAGAACACAGTTCTGGGGCTCTGTGCCCCAGGCTCACCAGCCCCACCGCTCTTCTCACTGGTCAGCGCCACACCTGACAGTAACCACTCTGAGCATCACCTCTGATTCTAATAATCACATGTTATTTTATGATGCTAAGATTCTAAGGCTGCATGGATCTCTCTCAGTTTACTGCTCTAGCACAATAAGGCTCAACAGTTTTAAGTCTGTGTTTTCTACGGGTGGAGAGGTCTACATTCACACTGCGTGAGAATCTGAGGTTCAAGGAGGACCCGCGTCTTTGAGTGTCACTGTCACGGGCACCCGCGTCTTTGAGTGTCACTGTCACAGGCACAATGTTCTAAGATGATCCTACAGGACTAAGCTGATCCACGGTTCTAAGCCAATCCCACTGTTCTACATTGATCCGTGGCTCTAAGAGGACAGATGATTCCAACCCTGAACCTTTCAGGATCCCTGGGGTTTCCAAGGTAGCCCTGAACAGAGAGGAGGAATGCAGGAGGCACTGCTTTGTCCTGGGGGGCAACACCCAAAGGATTCACCTGTCGTGGCAGATGGTGGTCCCGATGCTGCTGCTCCGGCACTGGCGAAAGACGAGCTGATCTGCGTGCAGAGAGCATTGATGCTGTCGCTGTCACTGGCACCAGGAGGCTCCATCTCAGGTACTGGGAAGTCAGGAAGGGCAGAGGTCAACACAGGCCTGGGCACTGCTGCAGCCCTGCCCTTTCCCTGCACCAAGATGTGTGGGTTGGCAGGGCCACCCTATAGTCATTGGATGGCCATGACCACTGAAATAAGTGTGTGCGTGTGTGTGTGTGCAAGCATGCACGTGTGTGTGTGACATTGGAGTGGTAAACGGTCAAGTCGGTATGTGATATTTGATGACTGACAGTGGCACAGACCCCAAATCAAGAAACTCAAGATCTATGCAAGTGGCCACAAACCAGAGAGATGTCTAAAATAAACGTTTAACAGGCTGGGCACAGTAATGCACCTATAATCCCAGCTGCTCACACATTTGAAGCCAGCCCCAGCAACTTAGTGAGATCCTGTCTCAAAATAAAAAAGTAAAAAGGGCTGGGGACGCAGCTTAGAGGTAGAATGCCCCTGGGTTCAATCCCCACTATGCCCTCCTCTCATTAAATAAATAAAATGTTTAACAACATGTATTAATTTAAAAAATGCATTCCACTGCCTGTGTGGCAAGAGCGTGGATGCTGGCCCACGTCGTTCATTGCCTGGGGATCACGTGTCCTACTGGCCACCCATGCAGCCGCCTGACACACACATCATGAGGCAGTGGTGCACTTATGCCAGCAAGAGAGGACACCGAGCAGGCCCACCGAGGGCTTGGGAGGAATGAAGGTACCCTCTAAATAAGCAAAGGGCTGCCATGGGTGACGCATGACAAGCATCTGTGACACTTTAGCAAGCCCATCTCCAAGTGGGCATGTGGGACGCTCCGGCAAGCATCAGAAAGAAGTGACTGCAGCACTTGTGGCAGCATGTGTGACGTGAGGACCAGGTGGGGGCCATGTGGCTTCCAGGTCACTATCCATGAAGACAGTGTGTCCATGCAAACAGGCGTGTGGCGCTGAGTGGTACTGGAATTCTGTGTGTGGCATTCTGACGTGCCATTCCCGCGTGTGAATGTGAGTGACTTCGCCTGTGTGATGGAGAGGGGTGTGTGTGTATGTGAGTCTGCACGAATCTACACGGGTAGCTTCCAAGTGTGTGTGAATCCAGATGTGTAGTCTGCATGTGTAAATGTGGGCATGTGACTTCTGAGCATGTGGCATTTCTGCACGTTTGTAACTAAGTCTGTGACTTTCAAGTGTGTGTGACATGTGTGCAAGATTGTGACATTGTGTGTCTGAAATTTCTACCTGGCAAGTTCAAGCGAGTGTGCAGCTGGCTGCAGGAACGTGAGGCTCCTGGACAGAGCCCGCCAACCTGCGCTCCTCAGGGAGCCTGGTGAGGGCCCTGGTGGCGTTTAATGTCAGGCTGCCAGAGGATAGCATATGCGAGGGTGTGACAGCCTGGAATGCTGCGGGGCGCAGAGCAAGCGTGCGTCATCCTCAGTGTGCACTGGCATCTGCTCAACAGCGGACACAGATCAACACCCTCCACACCAATACCCAAGCCATAAGGGGCAGAAGCCCCAGATTTGACATTTGGAAGCAGGAGAGTGGGACAGAGCACATGGCTTCCCAGACTGCTGGGAGAGCAAGTAGACTTCTCTTGGGCAAAACCATGGTGCCCTGCCAACTCTCTCCTTTCCCCAGCCCGTGGCAGACAATAATCAAATACAATGCTATTTTCCCCACTGAGTTCTTGTTCACCTTGCCCCTTACCTGGCCAGATCTCATGGCTCCACTGACCGAATTCTGAGTTTTTCCTTTGGGCAAAGGCACAATACCAGCTGGTCTCTCTTCTCCCCAGGCGTGGCAAACTTTGCTAACTAATCACGTAGTAAGCCAACTCTCTTCTTTTTCTTGTTAATGGCAGACATTACTAGGAGTTCATGATCGATGCCATTCTCCTGCCTTAGGCAGACAGTGCTAATCCATCACAATCCTCCTCTGCTCTGGGCCTGAGGATCTCTATCCTTCACCTGGCCAGATCTCATGGCTCTACTGGCCAAATGCTTGGGAGGAGCATTAGACTATGATGCTTGAGTCTACTCCCGAGTAAGAAAGGACACCGTGCTCCTTCTCTTCTTTCCCTTGCCCATGGAAACTTCTCTGCCTACAGCAAGTTTTCCTAACCGATCATGACATGCGCCATTTTGCTCCCTTCCCTCAACCGCAGCAGATACTGCTAACGGATCATACTGGTGACACCTTTCTGCTGTCCCTCCCCACAGCAACCATGGCCAAAAAATCAAGACTTGTGCTACCTAGCTCCCAGTCCTTGCCCTTGTCAGACATTGTTAACTGATCATGACTCATCCCATCGCCTAGCCCTTGCCCCTGGCAGACAGTGCTGCGCAGGGACGATGTGTGCCACCTCTCCTCTACCCCTTGCCACGTCACTGAGCCCAGGGCTCACCTGTGCCCTTCACCTGGAAGTCAGTGCGGCGCTGCAGGGTGGACGGCAGCTCATTCAGCCGGAGGCTCAGCTGCCGTTTGAAAGGCGAGTTCTTCTGACTGAGTGCTGGGAACCCACGAAAGGAGCCCTGGCGAACCAGCTGCTCCAGAGGGGCGTGGCGCCGGGGGATGGCAGCTGCAGTGGTGCCTGTGGCCACCGGGGTGCCTGCCTCGCCCTTCTCACCAGGGGACGTGGTGGCTGGTGTCGGGGACACATGCCCAGGCTGGGCAGGGCCGGGAGCCGCGGTGGGGGCAGCTGCTGCCTCTGCTGGAGACACAGGGAGTCTCGGGTTAGCGGACAAGACCTCTCCCGCAGGGCCTCTTGCCCCTTCCCCCAGGCTGTCTTCCTTGCTGCGTGCCCTCAAGACAGAGCCCTGAAATGTCCCTCACCCCACCCACGTTAAGATCACCTTTCCGAGGAGGCCCCTGTAGAACCATTCCCCAGGTAGTGACCCTCTGTGTCTCTCTAGCTTTTTGTCCGAGATCCGTCTTCCTCCATTGCTCTGGTCATTTCCCCCTGGGAGCCTATCTTCCTTTTTGATAATTTACAAACACTTATTTGATGTGCAAACAAGTATCAGGGGCTTCACAAGTATTCATTCACTCAACCCACATGACCACCCACCAGGTCAAGGTCATTGTCGGTTTACAGATGTGGAAACCGAGGTCAACAAAGCCAGTGACTTGCCCAAGTGACCCCACTAGGTCAGGTCAGGCTGCCTCTGGCGTCTGTGCTTCACATGCCGCCTCACATGCCCCTGCAGGTCTCCGCTTGATCTTCCCTCGACGTGTGGTTTTTCTGTCTCTCTCACTCTGTCCCTATCTTCATTTCCCTGCCTCTCACCCGCTTCCTTCCCTTGCGACCAGTCATTCTAGACCGGGCCTGGTGCGCTTCATCCTCTGGGAAGCTTTCCAACTTGTTCCAGCCCCTCACTCTGAGTTCCCTCTACTCTGGGACTGTCCTTTGGGAAACCTGGTTTCCCACTTGGCATGACAGGCAGGCTCCTCAAGGGCAGGTTCCTACTCTCTACACCAATCCACAAACACACACTCCTCCAAACTGGACCTCACCAGAGCTGTACCTGCTGGTGGGATGTCACCCAGGACACGTCTTCCATCATGAGGTGATGAGCCTACCCAGATGGGGCCAGGGCCATGGAAACAACAGCTCAGGACAAGCTGGACCGGGAAACCACCTCTTCCCGCATCTCACTGTGTGACCTCAGGAAGTCCCTTCCCCTCTCTGGGCTCGTTTCCCAACTAGAAACCTGGGATAAACATCCCTTGGCTACCTCCCCAAGCCTCTTGGGAAGGTCAGTTAAGGTAGTAAATGTTCAATGCTCTGGAATCCAACAAAAGCTTCATAAACAACTCTGTGGACAGTGCTCTGCTCCAGAGCTATTAAAACGCAGTGCCTCCAGGCGGTGATTCAGCGCAGCCGCCGCAGAAGCAGCAGCAGGAGCAGCACACTGTGAGATGTGCAGCAAATCAGACCTCACGGTAAACTCCTGTTTGTCTGTGCAAACAGTGAAGTGCCTTTTGCGACTCAAAGTACCTGAAAATTAGCATGTCCTTTGGGAACAAACCCTTTGCAAATTCAAAAGCACCTAACAACATTCTTTGTTAAGTTCTGACATCCTATGTAAATGGTAAAAGAAACGTTTAGGAAGCACTGCACCTTGAGCCTTGTTTCTTATCATTTATTTCTGTCACATCCCCTGCTTTCATTCTTTCTGAATAGCAACTCCAAGTAAGATATAAAGTGAGATATATCTTTTATATGTTAACCCATCCACACACAGTGAAATAAATGTATCATTATCATACTTAACCTGGATAGGTACTGTACTCTGATATTTTCTATTCTATAGCGTTTTATAAACGCTGGCCATCATCCAGCCAGTGAACTCTGCAGGTCCTGATATTCCTGAAATGCCAGGAGTATATTCCTGATACTCCAGGATACTCCTGACATGCCAGGAGCCCTGGGGCACCCAGACTTGAACTCTGCCTGGGTCCTGGCCTGCAGCACTCTGCTCCAAGACTGAACTCCTTAGACTGAAGAGCCTTTATAAAGTAAAACCAAACTTTGCAGCCAGCAGCAGAGTGCCTGTGCCTTATTACTTGACCCCCGCAAACGGGGAGCCCACCTGTGTCCGCTCCATGCCAGGCAGCACCCACCTTTCTTCTTGTCCGCCGCCTCCCGTTCTGCCGGCCGCCCGCTCCCGGACAGCCGGAAGGAGCCCTCGCGGGCGAAGCTGGTGCGGCTGGCGTCGAAGGCGGCGGTGACCCCGCATTCCTTCTCTCGTCGCTGTTTGCGCTCCAGGCAGGCAGCGAAAGCGCAGCCCACGGCATGGCTCAGCCTCTCACCCTGTGCGGAGAGGTGGCTGGGGTTAGAGACATGTGTCCTACAGATGGGAGGGCTGGAGGCCAGAGTCCAGGGCTCCGCCACTAGAAGATGGAGCTCATCTGCCCCCCAGATGAGTCCCTTCCTCTCTCTGGGCCTTGTGCTCAGGATTACAATTGCAGACCTTTGGGTTGGCGGTTTAGATCGGTGGTAGAGTGCTTGCCTAATGCTTGTCAAGGCCCTGGGTTCCATCCCCAGCACCACAAAAGGAATGAAAGGAAAAAAAAAAAAAAAAAAAAAAAAAAAAGTCAGCGTAGTCCCAGCAACTCAGGAGGCTGAGGCAGGAAGATTACTTGACATGGGGAGTTCCAGACCAGCTTGAGCAACAGCAAAACCACTGCTCAAAGCAAACAGCCAGGCCCAGTCTGTAATCTTGCTGTAGGGGAGGCTGATGCAGGAGGAGCACAAGTTCAAAGCCAGCCTCACTAAGCACTTAGCCTTAGTAAGGCCCTAAGCAACTCATTAGACCCTGTCTCAAAATTAAAGAAAAAAAAAGGCCGGGTAGGTAGGGGGCATGGGGAGTTGGGGATGTGGCTCAGTGCTGAAGCGCCCCCTGAGTTCAATCCCTGGTACTCCCCAGTAACAAATAAAAAACATTCTAAGTGTATCCCATGTACTCTGGTGGCTATCTTAGGGTCAAGGCCAGCCTCAGCAATTTAGTGAGACCCTGCTGCGGGTGTAGTTCAATGGTAGAGTGCCCTGGTGCAATCCCAGCACAGAGGGGGAAAGAAAAGCTCAGAAAGACAAATGCAGTCCCTCACAAAAAGGAGCTAGACACGGCTCTACTCACGTAAAATTCTAGAAGTGGCAAAAGAGGGAAAGCTTCAGGAGAGGGGTTAGGATGGCCCTGGCAGGGCATGAGCGGCTGTTATGGAGTGGTGGAAATGTTCTAGACCTTGACAGGGGCTGGACACACAGACGTATGCAGCGGTCAGAACTCAGCAAACGTGCATAGCGTTGCTATGGACTGAATGTTTGTGTCTCCTTTCAGATTCATTTTTTTTTTGAGGGGGGTATTGGGGACTGAACTCGGGGGCACTCAACCATGAGCCACATCCCCAACCCTATTTTGTATTTTATTTAGAGACAGGGTCTCACTGAGCTGCTCAGCACCAATGCTGAGGCTGGCTTTGAACTCACGATCCTCCTGCCTCCGCCTCCCAAGCTGCTGGGATCACCGGCGTGCGCCACGGCACCTGGCCAGATTCATATGTTGAAGCCCTAATACCTCAATGCAGTGGTATGTGGAGGTGACAGCGAGGGTGGTTAGGATATGAGGTGGGGTCTCTGTGATGAGATCAGCAGCCTTAGAAAAAGAAAAAGAGACAGGAGATCCGCCCCCCTCCATGCAAGGAGCCCACGTCAAACCAGGAAGAGAATCCTCACCACGCTGGCACTCTGATCTTGGGCTTCTAGGCTCCAGACCTGTGAGAATCAAATGCTTGTGTTTTTGAGTCACCCAGTCTGTGGTATTTGTTTGTAGCAGCCTGAACTGACCAAGACAAGCAAGTATTTTACTTTGAAAGAAAAATATGAATCCTACCTAATGGAACACATGCTGAAGTGTTTAGGGTGAAGATTTTGATGTCTGCAGCTTGGAAATGCATCCTCCAAATAAGATGGCCAGATGTGTGGTAAAGCAAGCCCAGGCAAATGTTAACAGTAAGATCTGGGGTGGGCGACTGTACAAGTCCATCGACTTTGTTGCATGCTTGGAAAAGCTTTATAATAAAATATTGGGGAGAAATGTCAGCCACCATTCTTGAGAGCCCATTTGTGAGGTTCCAGCGCCCAGCAGCTTGGGAATGATGCTGGCTTCCCACTTCCCAGCTATGTTCTCAAGAAAATCACTTCACCTCCCAATATCAGAGTCTCCTCCCTATAAAACGTGGGTTCCAGCAGTGCCTATTTCGCAGAGCTGTATCAAGAATTAGGTGAACTAATATATGCCAGGCATTCAGCACAAAGCTGGGCACAGGAAATACCACATAGATGTCAGCATAAATCTGTCCAGCGCTGGGTTGAACCCTGATGTGCAATCTCTCTTGGGATCCTCCCAACAGTGCTAGGCAGTGAACCCTCTTGTGAACCCATTTTACAGATGAGGAAACTGGGGCTCAGATGGGACACCAACACATCCATTTCAATGACTACCATGGCATTTTATCTAACTCAGGTTTCCTAACCAATAATGCTCAGCCACCTCTGAAAGTTAAACGAAGACAAAAATCCTCAACAAAATATTAGCAAGTTGAACCCAGCAGCATATTAAAAGGGTTACACACTATGACCAAGTGGGATTTATTCTAGCAATGCAAGGTTGGTTCAACATGAGAAAATCCATCAATGTAATGCTCCAAATTAAGAGGAAGTAAACCACATGAGGGGGGAAAAAAGGTAACTATCTCAATTGACACAGAAAAAACACTATGTCCTTTTATGATAGACACTCAACAAAGCAGGAATAGAAGGAAACTTCCACAGCCTCATGAGGGATAGCTATAAAAAGCTCACAACTAAGATGGTACTCCATGGTCAAAGACAGAACTTTCCATCTAAGATTGGGAGCAGACGTGATTGCCTGATTTCATCAATCCTCTTATTTTGTGGTGCCAGGGATCAGACCTAAGGAGGTGAGTGCTCTACCACTGGGCTACACCTCCAAGTCCTCCCCACCCCAGCTTTTTGAAGAAATGGATGTCTCACTATGTTGCCCAGGCTGGCCCTGGACTCCTGGGTCAGGTGACTCTCCTGACTCGGCCTCAGGAGCAGCTTAGACTATAATCACTGGCCACCCACCATGCCCAGTTCGAACTTCATCAATTCTATTTGTTATTAAGTTCTAGTAAGAGCAATTAGAGCCATGGGCAGTGTAACCCCAGTGACTTGGAGGTTGAGGCAGGAGGATCACAGATTTGAGGCTAACCTGGACAACTTAGTGAGACGCTGTCTCAAAATAAAATTTAAGGCTGTGGACGTAGCTTGGTGGCAAGCACTTGCCTAGTATATGTGAGGCCCTGGGCTCCATCTCCAGTACTGTAAGTGGGGAATAAGAAAGAGAAATTTGATAAGAAAAGGAAAAGGCATCCAAACTGGAAAGGGGGAAGTAAAATGATCCCTGTTTGCCAAAGATACGGTATTATATATAGAAAATCCTGAAAGATTCCATAATTATTGCTAAAAAATTTAGTAACATTGCAGAATATGAGATCAACACACAAAAATAAGTTGTATGTCTGCATGTTAGCAATGAATAATCCAAAAATGAAATTAAGACAATTCCATTTATAATAATATTTAAAAGAATAAAATGGTGATGAATAAATGTTTTCAATGTATATGTCTTGCACTTGTACACTGAAAACTATAAACCATTGCTGAAAGAAATTAAAAATGATCTAAATAAACAGAAAGATATCCTGTGTTCATAAATTAGAATGATTAATGATTAATATGATTAAGATGGCAATATTCCCCAAAGTGATGTACAGATTTAATGAAATCCCTGTCAAAATCCCAATGGGAGTTGGGTACTGTGGCGCACAATGGTAGTCCCAGGGGCTTGGGAGGCTGAGGCAGAAGGACTATGAGTTCAAAGCCAGCCTCAGCAACTTAGCGAGGCCCTCAGCAACTTAGCAAGATCTGTCTCCCAATAAAATATAAAAAAAGGGCTGGGGATGTGGCTCAGTGGTTAAGTATCTTGGGTTCAATCCCCAGTACAAACAAACAAACAAACAAACAAAAAACCCAATGGGCTCCTTTCAGAAATGGAAAAACTGATTCTAAAATTCCTATGGGATTCCAAGAATCCAGAATAGCCAAAAAAAATTTGAAAAAGAATAAAGTAGAAGAATCATACTTCCTGATTTCAAAACTTATTGCAATGCTAATCATAGTCAAAACAGTGTGGACTGGCATAAGGACAGACCCACAGACAAATGAAATAGAGTTGAGAGCCCAGAAATAAGCCCATCTGTCTATGGTCAATTGATTTTTAACAAGACTACCAAGACTGTTCAATGGGGAAAAATAGCTTCTTCAACAAATGGTGCTTGGAAAATTGGATATCCATATGAAAAAAAAAAAAAAACAAAGTTGACCCCATATCTGACATCATATGCAAAAATTAATTCAAGGGCTGGAGATATAGCTGAGTGGTAGAGCATTGGCCTAGCATGTGTGAGACCCTGGGTTCAATCCCAGCACTGCAAGGCAAAAATGCACTTCAAGTGGATCACATACCAAAATGTAAGAAAACCACAGACAAGTTGTATTTGAGCAATATTAAAAAACAATTGTGGGGACTGGGGATATAGCTCAGTTGGTAGAGTGCTTGCCTTGCAAGCACAAGGCCCTGGGTTCAAATCCCCAGCACCACAAAACAAAACAAAACAAACAAACAAACAAAAACAATTGTGGGGCTGTGGCTGTGGCTTAGTGGTAGAGCACTTGTCTGGCATGTGTGAGGCACTGGGTTTGATCCTCAGCACCACATAAAAATAAACAAAATAAAGGTATTGTATCCATCTACGACTAAAAAAGAAAATTAAAAGAAATATTTGTGTATCAAAGGATACTCAAGAAAGTGAAAATGAAATGGCAAAATGGGGTGAAATATTACAAGTCATATGTGATAAGGATCTAGTATCCAAATATACAAAGAACTCTTACAATTGAACAACAAAATGAAATTGACCCAATTTAAGAATGGGTAAAGGAATGGAATAGGCATTTCTCCTGAGAAGACATGATGGCCAATAACACATAAAAAACATACTCAATGTCATTAGCCATCATAGAAAAGGAAATCAAACTACAATGAGATGCTGCTTCACACCTAGGATGGTTATGATTTTATAAAAGGAAAATAAGAAATGTCAGCAAGGATGCAGAGAAACTGGAACCCTGGTTCATTGCAGGTGTGGATGCAAAATGGTATCGCTGCTCTGGAAAATAATTTCGCCATTTCTCAAGAAATTACATGGGTGGCTGGGTTAGTGGCTCAGCGGCAGAGCGCGTGCCTAGCAAGTGTGAGGCACTGGGTTCAATTCTCAGCACTACATATAAATAAATAAAATGTAGGCGTTGTGTCCATCCACAACAAAAAAACATAAAAAAAGATATCAATAAATTGGACTTCATCAAAATTCAAAATTTTAAGAAAAAGAAATTACACAGGGAGTTATCATATAACCACCAACTCCACTACTAAGTACATACCCAAAAGAACTGAACACAGATTTTCAACCAAATACTTGCACACAAAGGTCCAGAGCAGCACTGCTCACAATACCAAAGGGCAAAAGCACCCGCAATGTCCATGAGGGATGAATAGATAAACAAAATGTGTCCACATGCACACAATGCCATGTTATTTAGCTATAAAAAGGACTGGCGCTCTGAGTCACACCGCAACGTGGAGGAACCTTGAAAACATGCTAAGTGAAAGAAACCAGACGGAAAAGGTCACACATCACAAGATTCTGCTAAATGGAATATCTCAAACAGGTAAATCCAAAGAGGAAGGCAGCAGATGAGCAGTTTCCAGGGGCTTCAGGGGTAGAGGTGCGGACAGGGAGTGCACGGGTCTCTCTCGGGGGTGAGGAAAATGTCTTGGAACTAGACGGAGGTGACAGCTAAGCCTCATTGTGAATGTAGTAAATGCCACTGCACCATACAATTTAAAATGACTGGCTTTATGTGAATTTCACCTAAGAAAAAAAGAGGTCAAGGAATCTTGGGGATTCCACTGCTAATTTTTAAAACCTCAAGCTTGGAAGTGGGAAGAATTCACCCACAGTCACATTCTCTACCCAGAGCAGATGGCCTTGCTCTTCTCTAGCTTTGATTCTCATCCCCAAATAGCTTAAGTCTCACTCCTAAATAGTCCAACTTATTGAACATTTTGCTTCTGGACTCTGCTTAGAACTTTCTGTGTGTGATCTTAATGAAGCCTTCCACAATGAACCTGTGAGCAACCACTGCTATTATCCCCGGAGGGGAGACGTCATTTGTGCCCATAGTCCCACACACGGCCAGGTGGTTGGACACTGAATCCACCCCTAACCACATGGCAGTGGGCAGTTCCAAAAATAGCCATGACAAATTTCTGGCTCCACATGCTCTTCCAGAACTTTTCACTTTCCCATCAAAGGTGAAGTCTGTGTCCTTTTCCCCTTAACCTGGGAGGACCTCTGAGACTGAACGGACAAATGGAGTACCAAGGGAGCCACGTTGGTGACGTTCAAGAGGGAGTCCAGTGGTGATACCGCTTCTACTCTATCTCCCCTCACCTCCCTCCCCCACCTCCTTTCTCCCCCTGCTTCCTCTTGTGAACCACTTTGGAGCCCTGAGGTCCTCTGAATGTTCCATGCTGGAAAGATGCCTGTAATCTCCACTACTCAGGAGGCTGAGGTAGGAGGACCACAAGTTCAAGGCCAGCCTGGACAACTTGTCTCAAATAAAAACTAAAAAGGCCTGGGAATGTAGCTCAGTGGTAGAGCACACCTGGATTCAACAAAGGAAAAGAAAAGAAAGACTCTGTGGAAAGGTCCTGAGACTACAGCCCCAGGCACTGTCTGAAACAGTGGCATCAGAGACCCTGGATCCAGAACCACCTGGCTGGACTTTCCCCCAAATTCCTGATCTATCAGGTATTCAAACAAATACTTGTCCCCAAATGTCCATAGCAGCACTGTTCACAATAGCCAAAGGCAAAAACAACCCAAATGTTCATGGAGGGATGAAAAGATCATCATGGTAAACATTCATAGAATGGAATATTATTCAGCTATAAAAAGGATGGAAGCTCTGATTCATGCCACAGCATGGCTGAACTTTGAAAACATACCAAGTGAAAGAAGCCAGACGTGAAAGGTCACATACTACACGATTCCATTAAGTGAAATATCCAGAATAGGTAAATCCAAAGAAAGCAGATTTGTAGTTGCCAGGGACTTTGGGGGTGGGGATAGGGAGTAAGAACTTAATGGTTATGGGATTTCTCTCAGGAGTGAGAAATACCAGATTTGGAACCAGATTTGTTTCAGAAACCATGAAAGGTAACAACTGAGTGTAAGTTTAAGCCACAATGTTCCTGAGAAATCAATAATTGATATGACCACTATTTGTTCTGCTGGGCTCAGCAAACAGCAGTCGCCATGGTCTCTGGGTTTCTGATACCTCTACACCGGACCCCAGGAGGCACCATGCAATACACAATATCAACTAATCAATAGTGATGCTCTCAAATTTGTTTTCCACCTCGGATTTCAGTTCTCAAAGCCTCAGTTCTAGGGAGGTCTGGGGCTTAAAGCTCTTTAGATTGGAGATATCTGAAACATGAAGGAAAGAAAATGCAGAACACCTAGTGGAGGACGGTAGGATCTATGAAGGGCAGGTGTGGCGTCACTTGCCAGCATCCACTCCCCCTGCTTTTGATAATGGCTCCCTTTCCCTTTGGGGATGTCCTCTTCGACACTATGTACGCCAACCCAGGTGCTCCGCCCTCTCTGGGCCAAGGCGAAACAGTGACCCAAGCTAGGCTAATTCCATGCTCTCTCATTAGAATCGAAAACCAGAGTGTTGTAGATTTCTTTCACCACAGAGCCCTGAAGAAGCTTCCCTCTGCTATAATGTCCCAAGGCCGCTCTGCTCTCTCCCTTTCTGACACATGGTGTTTCTGAGTACCCTTCAGTTTTGTGTGATTCCTCATATCCTTCCATGAATCTCATTCTGGGTTTAAATTAGCCAGGTTAGATTGTATTGCTAGCAACCAGGGAACATGAGCTAATGTAGGAGAAAGAGACGGGCTTCTTACGAGAGTTGCGTAGGGTTCGAAGTCAGGGACCAGGGGACAGGATATAACAAAGACTAAATTTTCCACCATCTTTTGCAGCTGGCAATTTCCATGTGACTAGGTACTGTCCAATGGGATGTAACTGGAAGGGCTATGCACCTCTTAAAGAGGTGAAGGCTTGCCCACCCTCACGCCTCTCTCCTTTGTGCTAACTGGAATGAAGACGTGAAGGCTGGATCATATGCATCCATCTTGGATTCCAAAGCAGAGCCACACTTCGCAGGAGCCACACCAGTGCTGCTCTCCTGTGTGTGGATTTCCTTCACATGGAACAGAAACAAACTGCTATTTTGCTGAAATCACAGTATCTGAGAGTCTTTTGTCACCAGCCTCAGTAGCCTAACTCTGTAGAATACTTGTGAAAAGAGGGTCCATTTCCTGTTTTCATCAGATTTTCAGAGGGGACTGGATGCCCCTAAAATATGAAGAATCACGGGGTGAATGTACTGAGGCTGAATGAAGAGCAGATACCCTGGGGGTGTTGTTTGAGAAGGACCCAGGAGAGCCATCTGGGGGCAGGAAACTATAACTTGATCTGGTCAGGTTTATACATAAGCCAAAATTCACAGCTGTGCACTGACCATCTGTGCCTTTATGACACACACGAAGAACTACTGGTAACGAGGGAGATGATAACGAAGTTTTCCTAAGTGCTTGGTCTGTGCCAGGCACTGCTCCCAATGCTTTGTATGAACCCACACAAGTCCCACAAGAATCTTCTGAGTTAGAAACTATGAGGACACCCCATCTCCAGATGAGAAAACCGGGCACAGAGAGGTGAGCAACTTGGCAGAGTCTATGCAGCTGTTGGGACTCCAGGACATGCCAGAGAAAGGCGGGGAGGAGTTGATGGCTTTTGGTGATACTCACAGAGTCCTTGAGCGCCAGGAAACAGTGGCAGATCCAGCGGCGGGTGGTGCCGTCCCGGCAGATATAGGAGAAGGCCTTGTCCAGGTTGCGGTCAGGAGCACAAAAGGAGACCTTCTCGATGGTCTGGTCTACCAGCAGATCCTGGGAGGGGCCGGGAGGCCAGGAGAGGATGTGAACTGTCTTTCAGGTATTCTTGCCACACTCCCTTAGTGTCTGTGCTAAATCACCCTGAACAGGTGGGAACCTAGCAGTCACTGAGACACCGTGGGCCTGTCTGCCAGAGGCTCCCACTTCAGCGGGGAAGTCAGATCCACCACGAGGTGGAGACGGCCCAGAGTCACAACCAAACTCTAATAAAGGAGGCACAGACAGGTGGGTCAGGGCCTGGATGGGAGGCACTGGGTTCTGCAGGAGCCAAGAACCGGTGCTTGTGGGGAATTAGGCAGAGCTTTCTGGAGGAGATATTAACGAGGCAAAAAGGCAGGGAACAGTGTTCAGTCTGTACAAAACTATTGTCAGCCGTGCAACTCTCAGCATGTCCTGGGTACCTCCTCGGGCAGTCTTGGTGCTGGAAGCAGGGGATTCAATGGAAAACACAGATACCTAGGGCTAGGGGTGTAGCTCAGTGGTAGAGCATTTGCCTAGCATGCAAGAAGCCCTGGGTTGCATCCCCAGCTCCACAAAACAAGGGAAAAAGAAACAAAGACAGATACCAAGTTCCTGGCCCCATGATGCTCCTGTCTGGCTGGGCAGACTGACAACAAACACATAACAGCTAACATTTATGGGCAGGAGCACTTACAATGGCCAGGCAGTGGTTTAAACAGTTTGCTTGTACTTTCTCATTTGATAGAGGGTCTGTTATGAGCCACACTCTTTAGATGAGGCAAAGGATGGTTAAATCTCCTGCCCAGGGTCCCCCAGCTGGTGTGTGGGTGGGTTGGTGCTGAGGTCCATGCTCTCACCCACTCTTGATACCAACTCACAAATAACCATAGCCCTCATTCCTAAATTAGGACTCTGACGAGAGCCAAGTTATTGCAGGAACACATGGTGTAGTCTAGGAGGCTCCTGAGGGAGGGACATCCCAGAGTGGGTGGGAAGGTGTCCTCAGCTCCAATTTGAGCAGGAGAGGTGCCCAGTGGTGCCCACCCCACCCCCGCAGGCCTCCTACCTTGGTCTTGTCATCCACCACTCGGAGTCCATCGGCTGACACCCACAGGACAGACTTCACGGACTTCCGGCCCATCTGGGGTGGGGTGGGGAGGGAAGCCTGGTCAGGGCTGCCTCTTCCTGGCAGACCTGCCTCCCTCCTTGGCTCCAGCCCTCACTCACCGCCTTCAGCTTTTTCACAGCATCTTCACACACGTGCATTCCCCGGGATTCCTCCACCTCCACGTGGCCCAGGTACTTGGGTGGGGGATGGGAGAACGAGATAAGCATAGTAATCAATAGTGCTCAGTGTTCAGGGAGCATCTGCCACGCATCGCATCAGGCAGTGTTCGAGGCACACCATCCGCCTTGATTCATTTACTCGGCACCTCAGCTCTACCAGGAGGACATTCTATTCCTAGCCCAGATATGCACACCAGAAACCAAAGCATCTTGTATGGTCAGGGTTCCTGTCCTGCTATGTCCCCAGGCCTTAACACGTCAGTATTATTCTGAGTGTCAGTGTTTGCATCTCTGTGCCTGAGGATGTCAGGCTGCTATGCTCATCCCACCCCAGGTAGAAAGAGCCTGGGCCAGTGCCCCCTCCCCCTGCAGTGACTGATGGGAGGTGGGGGCACACATGTCCCAACTCCCTCCTGAGCAGGTGGGGTGACTGCTTCTCAGGTTCCTCAGAGGGATTAAGTTCAGCTGCCCAGGTTGACCCAGTGATGTGCTAATCCCAGTGATTTAGGAGGCCAAGGCAGGAGGTTCACAAGTTTGAGGCCAGCCTTGGCAAAATATCCAAAGGGCTGGGGGTGGAGCTCAGAGGTAGAGTGCCCCTGGGTTCAACCCGAGTGCCAAGGGCCAAGGAAGCTGAGCTGCCCCAGCTACAGTTCAATAACACAGCTTTTATTGGCTACCTTCCCTCCTACCCTCCTTCCCACCAGCACTTCCTGCACCTCCCAGATGAACCCCTCACACTCAGGGCCTGCTTCTGGGGAGGGGAAAATCAGGCAAAGGAGAAACATCAACTCCCAGCCAGGAAGAGCCCATGCCCTGAATCCTGCAGTCTCCCCGAGTGTGGTGTGTACTGTAAAGGACTGTGGCTGTCTAAGCCAGAAAGCCCGGGGCGGCGGGGAGCTTTGCAAATGCCACAAAAAACTGTGAGCCCCCACTGAATAGGATGACCCTCGGCAGGAGGTCCTGGCTTTTAATACCAGCTTCGAAGGCTCCACTCGAGTGGGCTCCACAGTTAATTGAGAACGTAAGGTCTCCAGCTCATAGCACAGGCCCTTTAGTGATCTGGCCCAGAACCCCAGGATACCAAGAGCGCAAAGCAGGCCCCGCCCCTCGCCGTGCCCCGCCCACTCACCCTGACTGGGAAGCTGCACGTGCCCTTGCGCACCGCATCCTCATCTGCCTGCCACTGGTGCGGGCGCGATGCCTCGGGAACGTAGGCTGGCTTCCTCCGCCGCAGGCTCTGCCGTAACTTGTTCATGGTGCCTGCCCCGTCTAGCGACGCGGGCCAGCGGTGTGGGTCAAGGAAGGAGGGCAGAACGTAAACAGATCAGATAACTTGAGTAGGGTTAAGGGGCTAGAAGACATGGCATTTAGGGGACATGTGACCAGCAGCTCCAGCCAGGGACACGAGAAAGGCAGAGGAATTCGAGAGTTGTGTAATAGGGATTAAAAAATGTGGGACTAAGAGGCAAAGAGGCCTGAGGCCGGGGGTTGGGGGTCACAGATTTGGGGATTTGGAGTTTGGAAATGTGACTGACATGAGGATCCAAAGGAGGGGAGGTCAAGGCACTGGAGAGCATGGGGGTTAGAGGGCATAGAGGTCAGGGGTCACAAGGTCCTAAGTTTTAGGTCAGGCGATGGGACGATCAGAGGGCCTGGGTGTGGGGGTTGCATGAGTCAGGGATGGGTGGTGTGGGAATCTGGAGGTTCAGAAGGTCCAGGGGTGTGGTAGGGAGATGGGGGCCTGTCTTTGCACCTCTGAGACACAGCTCCTCTTTGGAATCTATGTCAAGATGAGGCAAGGCCTCTTGGGTGGTGTGTGCCTGCAACAGTCAGAGGTAAGACTGTGTGTGTTTGTGTATGGGGGACGATGATGAGGGCGGAGGTGGCCAGCTGCTAGGGCAGTCTTTGTTGACTGATAAGTCATTATGACTGACAGTTCCAGGAAGAGGGTGAGGGGACACCCAGGACTGGAAACACCAGTGGCAGATGGGGACTCTCTATGCTTATGAAAGCAAGTGTGTGATGGTATATCCAGAATGGTGTCCATGAGGGTGTCTCTAGCTGAGCGTGCAACCACTGCCTGTGAACGTGTGTACACTGTTCAAAAGGCGGTCCAGAAGGACCCATGTCTGAGGATGGACGTTTTTGAGGGTGTGTATCTGTGAATACTGTGAGGGGTTCTGTATCCAACAGTTGATTCTACTGTCCTTGATGACTGTAGCCTCTGAATACGGGTTTGTGACAGATATTCACAAGACTGTGCTGATTTTCAAGAGGAGAGCGGTTGTTGGTGAGACTGTATGACTGTGGCTATGGTTTGTGAGGGTGTGTCTGTGTCAGAGTATGTGGTGTTGTTCTGAGGATATGTCTGTAATTCAATGGTGCATGTGTGAAGGTGTGCATACTTTTGAGACTGTTCTTGACTTGTGACTACTGTCTATGGGAGAACTAACTGTTGTTTGTAAGACTGGGTACCTAAGTGTAGCTTTTTTGGAAAGCCTGGGCCCATGAGTGCTGTTTGTGAGACTGTGTCCAAAAGTGTGGCTGTTGTCTATAAAACTGTAGGTCTGGGGTGGGACTGTAGTTCAGTGACAGAGCACTTGCCTAGCATGTGTAAGGCACTGGGTTCCATCCTTAGCCCCACATAAAAATAAACGTGTAAAATAAAGGCATGCTATCCATCTATACTATAAAATTTTTTTTAAAAACCCTGTAGGTCTGTGTGTGTTGTCTGAGGGACTGTGTCCACATACATTTCTCAAGAGCACATATCTGAGAGTGTGCATCTGGCAAGTGCCTGTAGCTGCCTGTGAGTCTTGGTGTTGTCTGGGGATGTGTGTGCAGATCAGTGCACGTGAACGCGTGTCTGCATGCTAGTGTGAATGAAGAGCTCCCTAAGCACACCTTCAGGTGTGCCTGTCACTGTTAGCATGTTTGCAGATTGAAGAGATCATCGCCCATGTGTATGTGCGTCTCAGGTTATACCATGGACGTGTGAGTCTGTGACCGTGTGATCCTGCACACACTCACAGTGAGTGTGAGGATGCCAGTGGGTATGTGAGAGGGTTTAGGGCTGTGTGTCTGTGACAGGGGCTATGATGGTCACTGAGCATGCAGGGGTGATGGTCAAGGGTGTTCACTCATGAATGCAGTTAAACCTATGTGACTGCAGGGACTGTTCCTCTGGTTGTGCTAGGTTGACCCATGAACCCACCCAGCTCCTGCCCTTTCCCAAGCTGGGCAGTCACCTGACTCCGTCCTGAAGGTTTCAGGGGGCCCCAGGGCCCCACAGGGGGCTGGGGGCAAATGCTGCTCAGGCCTCCTGGGTCCGCCCTGCCCGAGGGAGAGAGGAGAAGGTGAGAAGCTTGTTTGGGGTGGGGTTCAGGCCTCCCCTCACCCCCTTGGACTTCAGCCAACCCCCTCCATCTCAGGCTCCCTGGTGAGAGCCCTGGTTGTCAAGGCAACTGTTACCAGGGAGATCAGCCACCTGGTTTTAAGGGCCCAGGAACAAGTAGGTGTGTTGGGTGGGCACTGTTGGGGATGTGCTGGCCTCAGGAGGCCCTTGATACCCAAGGGGATGGTGTTGGGGGAGTGGCTTTATCCTAGACACATGTCTAGGGCTACGCACAAACATACAGTCACACATATGCAGCCAACTCATGCCTACAGTTGTCCTTAGCACCTGTCACTGTATGTTCAGTTACAAGCAGACATCATCCATCACAGCTACACACCTCCGGTCACGGAGATACACCGTGACAGTCATGGCCACAGAAGCTGCCACTGTGAACATCTGCTCACACGTTCATGTTCACAGACATATATAGCTCTACCCTGGACACTCATCTACATATGTAGTGACAGGTCCCTACCACAGACACTGGGTCACACCAGTGACTGATACTGGTCACTCCTATTTTCTCAGCCCCGTACAAAGAGCTGGGTCTAGGCACACCCACAAGGGAGTGTACCACTACACCCAATGACAGTTGTGTTTCCTCAGACACCCACCCAAGAAACCCACATCACAGGCCCCCCACAGAATCACACCCAGCCACAGTTCACCCATCTGGTCACCTGTAAGTCACACACTGTAGCCACACACTGTCTCCAAGCTGCACACTGACATCTGGGTGCAGAAATAGGCTGATGCACATTTGATCTCACAACGCCACACACAGTCCCACAGAGCCACAGCTGCACATGGACACGCAAACTCAACCATGTCCATCACACCAACACACCTCTTTTGTTACACACTGTCACACAGTCAGTCACTCATACCCACTCTTGGATGCTCACCCTTGGTCACAGTACCTGTCCATCTTCTGTGATGGCCGCTTTTATACAACGGTCCTCTCTACATAACCACACACAGATAATGATGGCCACAGCCAGTGTACTACAGAGAAACAGGCATACACACGCAAGGCATGGCACGCGACCACATAGAGACAAACATCCCCAAGACATGGCCCCACACATTCCAGAAATGGTGGTGTATGCACAGTATCCAAGTTACTCAGCCATCTGTCATGGTCAGTTTCCCACACATAGCTGTACCATGTCACATCATCACAAACAGTTTCTCTTCCTGCAGTTTCTCAAG
This sequence comes from Sciurus vulgaris, assembly GCF_902686455.1. Taxonomy (NCBI): domain Eukaryota; kingdom Metazoa; phylum Chordata; class Mammalia; order Rodentia; family Sciuridae; genus Sciurus; species Sciurus vulgaris. The sequence continues at coordinate 51,225,000 of NC_136478.1, forward strand.
TTCCATAGACAGGTATGTGGCCACATCTAATTGCAGCCCCATGAGAACAGGCACACAGAGTCACAGCCTCACCTACACACATTAATATCTCACACATGGGGACAAGAACACAGTTTCAATTTCCTATATCACAAGTACACAGTTGAGTGTATACAGAGAAATGCAGTGACCCAGACATACATTTGTAAGTGGCTTTACATAAAAATCACGGTTCTTGACAGAGCCATATACACAGTCAGGGTCCAGCTACCTTATAACCAAATCACAGACTTGAACACAGGTGATCCAGCACACACATGTGCACACACATACACATACACTCAGCTATAGATACTAACACTCTTACAGACTAGGACACAGACACGAACACACACAGTCACCTGGGGTCACAGACATACAGATTACGCACATAGAGGAAAACAAGCCACAGTCACACACACACTCACTGAACATCCACGTAGGTATCTGGCACCAGCATACACAGACACATCCATAGTTCGAGTCACACATGATTAAATGACCCTTCTTAATAGCCTGTGTTTTAGATACCAAGTCAAATGCATAATCAAAATCACACATGCAAGACTGTACGTATACAGTTTTATACACACAGCTAGATGTAGTTATCAATACTACCTCAGTCACATAAACATGGCTAGGAACACACAACCACCGTCACCCACAGTGCCATCACACAATCCTAGTCACACAGGCACAATGTGACTTCAGATACATGGCAGTCACCCATATAGTAGTGTGTCACATATGTATATAAAATCTGTTATAGGCCCAACCATAATATTCTCAGTCATTGGAAGAGTCACACATGGACATGGGGTCATAGACATAACTCCACTTACACAGTCTCAACTCCACCCACCTCCTCAGTCACATGTATGCCCAACCCAAGACTTAACACATATGCTGTCATATACCAAGGCACACAAACACAGGGTCACAAAAGACATAACCACAGTCACAACCACACAGTCAAAACTATGCACCCACCCAAACACCAACAGACTAAAAAGTAGAGGATTTTGCACAGTGAACTGCTGTCATTCACACACAGTCACACAATACTGGGGTCACACACAGACACCACCACATACAACCACAAGCATACAGACATATGACACTGATTCTTCCGTTGCCAGCTGCAGCGCATGCACATACACAGTCACACAAACATAGGGTCACACTCCTAGCCACCTCCCCATCCCTTGCTTCCCCCCTTCCCCCAGGTTCCACGCACAAAGCCGCCCTCACCACCACAGAAGCTGCAGACAGATAGGGTTGCAGCAGGTCCCTGGGGAGCCACCCCCCAGCCCAGCCTGAATCCTTGGAGCTTGGGGGGCCAGCTCTGGGAGGGGGAGGCTGTGCATTGTCTGCGGGTGGGGCCTCTCTTGGACAGCTAACTGGGCAGCCTTAGGGACAAAGGGGATGGCCTAGGGGACCTGTGTCCTGAGACCCTTGTTCAAGCGGGGGTGGGAAGATGCTTGAAATTCTCCTATTTTAGCAGGGTAGGGTGGGGTGGAGTCCCAGGCACAGGGACCTTGTTTTGAGAAGGGGATGTGCCTGGGACGCTATCCAAGTACTGGGGGTGGCTGTGCCCAGGAAGCCTCTGAGGCCAGTGGGGGCAGTCTGTGCTTGGAATCCCCCCAGGCCTTGGCTTGGTGGGGTAGCCATAACCAGGGACCCCATTCTCAAGACCTTGCCTAGCGGGTGGCTGTGCTCGGAGACCCCCTCTGGCAAGTATGGGAAGGGACTGTGTCTGGAGGTTTTGGCTTGAAATGGGGGCTGTAGCCCAGACCCCGACCCCAAAACCTTGCCTAGGGAGTTGTACCTAGATTCTCGGTTCCCCTGCCCTTGATTTGGGGTGATCTGTGCCCAGAATTCCTATTTCCATGGCCTCGCCAAGAGAGAGACTGTGCCAGAGACCCCCCATCTTCCAGGGATTGGTTTGGTGGGGTTCTGTTCTTAGACGCCCCCACCCAGGATCACCCTTTCTAGCCTTGGCATCCTCTCTCCATCCGGGCGCCGCGGCCGCCTCCCACCCTCCGCCACATCAGCAGCGGCGCCGCCCCCGACCCAAGCCCCCCTCGCCCGCCCTTCTCACGCTGGCCGCCGCGCTGCGGGACATCCAGGGCCCGGGCGCCCCCGCCTCCCGCGGCCCCAGCTGGGCCCGGCTTCCCCAGTGCTGCTGCTGCTGTGGCGGCGGTGGCAACGGCAGCTCGGTCTGACGCGGGCCGGGCCCGGGGTCGGGGGATGGTGAGGGATGCACGCGAGCGAGCCAGCTCGGCTCCCCGGAGGATTCCGTTCCGGGGGCGGGGAGCGTCCCTCCCGCCTCAGCCCCGCCCATTGGCCGGCCGCCTGCTGTATATGCAAAGCAGGCCCCGCCCCACCCGCCAGGCCACGCCCAAACTCAAACAACCCCGCCTTCTCCGGTGCAGCCACCGCCCCGCCACGCCCACTGGCCGGGCCCGGCTGAGCAGGCGTGAGCCCCGCTGAGTCCTTCCCGCAGGTCGGTTCAGGCCTGGGTTCCCTTGCCTTCTGTGACCTCTGACTCAGATTCCCTTCAGTTCTGCGTCCGAAAGAATCGCTATAGGAGGCGCCTTGCAGCCCCTGTCCCCAAATCTTCTTGCTAACCCTACGATTCTCCCAGCCCGGCAGGGGCGGGCAGAAGCGGTGACGAGGCACTTTTTGCGTGGAAGGGGAGGGGGAGTAACAGACCCCGGCGTCCTGGAGCGCCTGCGATCAGTCTGGCTTGCGGGGCGGGGGCGCCGAGCTGGGACCAGGGCGCGGTTCTGGCTGCCGCTGCGTCCCACTCCCACCCCCACCCAGTGCGCTTGGCAAAGCAGCTGGCAGGGACATTAGGGCCCATTAGCAAAGGCGAGGTTGCTGGAAGCAAGGGAGGGAGCCTGAAGCTGGGAGGCCAAGAGATGATATTGTGTGTGTGTGTGTGTGTGTGTTGGGAGGGGCGCTTCTCAGCTGCCACAGCCCTTCGAGCAGGTGGTCAGCACGTACGGGGGTAGCGGGGAGAAAGAGGTTCCCAGCAACAGATGGCTTAGGGAGGGCTGGGGCTTTCAGACAAGGGGTTTGGGGGGGGGGCGGCCATCTGCACCTGGAGGCCGCCTGTGAGCTCCTCCCTCTCAACGCAGAAAAAAGAGCTGGGGGAAGGGGAGGGCGGCTTTTATTTGGAGGGAAGTTTCAAACCCCGCCCCCCCCCCCCCCCCCCCCAAATACACAGGCATGGGGAGAAGGCAGCTGGTGGAGGCCTGAGGGAGGCAAAGGTGAGGGCAGCTCAACCATCCCTCCACCACTGGATCCTGTGAGGCCCTAGCAGAGATGTGGGGCACCCCCTCTCCATGTGTCTGGATCTCCATGAAGGCATGCAGGAGCCAAGGGCTCCCTCAGAAGTTTGGCAGATACCAGTTAAAGGATTCCCTGGCCTAAAGTTCCTAGATGCCCAGTTCAGAGGGGGGAGGAGCTATGAAGTTGGAAGTTCCCTGGCCCCAAGGTTCTGGAGTTCCTGGGCCAAGGAGGGGAGCTGGGCAAGACTAGGAAGTCCAAGGGGAACTCCCCAGACCTGGAGAAAGGGGAAAGTGATGGCCCACTATGGAGCAGGAATCCCCAGATGGAGGCTGTCATAGGGTCTGCAGGGAGGTCCCCTCTAGTCAGGAGGCTGCTGGCAGTGGTTGTGCCTGGCGACTGGCCCAATAGCGGTGGTAGGTGTCCTGGAAGAGGTCCCGGCAGGCAATGTGGGCATGGAGACGGGCACAGGCCAGAAAGGCCCCTGCCAGCTTGCGGTGCAGGGCGTAGGTCTCTTCGGGTGGTGGGCGCAGCCGGTGCTGCAGCAGGACAGGGATGAGGCCCTGTATGCGGCGGGCAGTGTCCCCGGCCCCGAAGTCATACAGACCAGGGGCAGCAAAGGGCTCCCCCAGGATCATCACTGCCTCCACATGGGCATCGGAGAATGCCTAGGGGTGGGGACAGCAGATGTACCCAAGTGGACACAGTACCCTCTGCTTACTTGTCCCAGAAGAGCCAAATCACCTCAACCCCCTGCAGCCTCAGGTATAAACAAACCCCCAAGCTCCCAAGTCCCCCAAGAGTAATAAGCAGCCTCCACCCCTTCCAGAGCCCCAGTAGGCAACAACCCCTTTTATTCCTATAGGAACAGCTTTGGCCTCTTCTGAGCCTCCTAAACAAGCAACCCTCCACTTCCTGCCCCCTAATACCCATTAGCAGCACTCCCAGAACAGATAAGTGGTACCCGTTTTCCAGGGGTTCCTGAGTAGTCAGGAAGCTGCATCCTCCACTTCTCCCCAGATACCCCCAGTATAGATAGGCATCCCCCTAGAGTTGCCCAGTCCCCCTAGACATGTACTCTCCATCATTCCCAGCAGAGATAAACCCCATCCCCCCACACCATCCCCAGTTCCTCAGTAGACAGACTGATCCCCACTCCTTGCTCCCCTATAGATACCAACCCCCTCTACCTCCAGTATCTCCCAACCTTGGTTTCGAAGCCTGTGAGGAATTTGAGGTCCCGGGATTTCTGCAGGACCTGGTCTCGGTCTCCCTCTGCTGCAGCCTTTACCACCTAGAGAGATGGGGATGGGGCAGAGAACAAAGGCCAATGGGGATAAAGGGAGTTCTAGAGAAGAGGTACTACTGGGTTCAGCCTGGCTCAACCAAGATTTACCTCCTTTCTCATCTACCGGGGCCTTCCCTCTCACCTAGAAGCTTCTCCCTCCTCACTCTGCCCTTCTGTGTCTCCTTCAAGACTGTTTCGGAGCCTGGCAAGTAGGTGGTTAGCGGTTCTGCCCAACTGGAGCTGCCTGGAAGCCACCACAGTGAAATGGCACAGGGGAAAGTGTCATGGGTCCACACACAACCGGACAAGGATGTGACTGTGACTCCCCACTGTCGAGGGTTGCCAGGGGGCCATCTCTATGTCTCCTGCACTAGATTTTAAGCTCAGTGGACACACGGATCCCAGCTCGGAATAGTTGCACTCAGGATGCCCTTGGTGAACCTTGCTTTAGCAAATGAATGTGTGGATCTAAGTCCCTGTCCAGCCACATGCTCACAGAGGGAGGCCAAGAGTCCCCCAGCCCCACCAGGTCCAGCCTGCTTGGGCTGGCTCCTGGTTCTACCTAGGGATCACCTGCCAGATGGCTGAGACTCTAGGGGAGCCACTTTGCCCTGAGGCCTCTGCTTCCTCACCTGTGAGGCGGGGATGGGAGATTTCCTTCTCCTGGCTTTTGAGGCCCAGGGCAGTGCCTCCTGTGCAGGGCTCCGCTCAGCACTATGCCTGCAGGGAGGGTGCACTCTATAGATTCTGAGCTAGTCTTCTTATTAGGAGCTGGCTGTGAGGGTCCTTGCTATATAGAAGATGGACCCTGGGTTCAGCCCTCCCCTGCTGGGTTGCTTGCTTTCTTGAGGGGAGGAGGAACACAGGATTCATCTGGCAGTTCTGTTCTGTCTCAGCTCCCCTTGCCCATGCCTGTCTGACCATCTGTTAGGTCTTGGACTTCAGGGGCCCATGTGACAGGGCTTTTGTAAACTAGAAAAGCCTAAGTAGGCCTGGGGGGCAGGGCAGGTGTTGGTGGGAAGCGGGATATTCCAACTACACAGAGGCTTTGACTTTGGGCCTCCAGTGCCAGCAGAGACAGTCCCGAGAGGCCTGGTGGTGGAGTGTTTACCAGCTCAAGGGTGGCCTCAAGAGTTCTCAAGGCAGGCCATGAGCCTGGCCACAGTCTCCCTCTCCTGACTCAGCCTGTCAGCTCCCAAGGCCTGTCCATTAGGCATCCCTCCCAGCTGACCCCTCTGCCCCTCTCCACATCCTCCTGGGCTCACAGCACTGTCTTAGAGACCACTTGTTAGTCAGAGTTTTCTAATTCTATGTCCCTCAACTGCTCAAATCCTTTCTGCAGCTTCGCAGGGCACAGTAATGAAGTATAAGATGCAAAACTGGCCTATGAAACCCAGACTAATTTGGCTCCACCCCCACATCCCAGCCTAACTCAGACATGAGTTTCCTTTGGTCCTCTAGGGCCTACCACTCAAAATGAAATCCCTATACAAGCAACCTTGACACCATCTGGAACCTTGTGGGGGATGCAGTATCTTACACCTAAATCCAGACCACAACCTGCATTTCATAGGACCGCCAGGGTTTAACTGGATTGCTACCTGCACATTAAAGTCTAGAAGCACTGTCCCAATGGGGCTATGCTTTGTTGCCTCTTGACTTTGCACAAGTTTATCTGGAATACCCTTCTAGCCTCTTCCCGACTGGCTCTCTTCATCCCCCAGCTCTCCAATTCCAAAGTCTCCACCTCCAGGAAGCCTTCCCTGATCCCCAGGGTAGGTCAGGCTCCTCCTTTGGGGCACTCACAGTTCTCTACACTCCCCCCAGCTCAGCCTCACCCCTCTGGGTCCTGTTAGGTCAGTGATGGTACATTCTGAAGGTGGGGACTTGAGTTGGACCTGGGTATCATCCCGAATAGGGCTGAGCACAGAGAAGGTGCCAGAGTGTTTGAATTGATGGTTAGATGATTACAAGAACCAGGCTGAATGTTCAATCTCAACTAATTAATGAGAGAGTTCCCTGTGGTCTCTGAGACAAACTGACCGTTGGCAAGAGACAGGTAACACAGGTGTGGGGCACAGGCTGCAGGGAGGTCTGGGAGTGCAGGCTGGACACTAAGGGCCTGGACGGGATGGTCATCATGGACCCTTCTAAGGCAGGGGTCAAGAACATGGGCTCCAGACCCAGACGACCTGTGTGTGACTTCCAGGGCTGCTGGGATCTTGGGCAACCTCTCTAATGGGGCTAAAAGTGGTTGTGACCCCATAGAATTGCTGTATGGTTTCTAATCAGTCTACGTAAAATCCTTAAAATAGTGCCTGATGTAATATTAAGTGCTTGGTACTTATTAGCTGCTCTTAATATTATCATTATTTCTTAATTCTAGATATTCTATTTCTCCTTCTTACCCCTTTGCTTCAGTATCTGGGTTAAGCCTTGAACCTGCAGAGACTCCAGAGTCAGGGGAACTCCTCACCTCGATATAATGGTCTGTGAACTCCGTCCCAAATTCTCGGCTTGCACCAAAGTCCAGCAAGGTCACCTGGGAACGAGGAGTGGCGAGAGGGAACACTGGGAGCCCATCGACACCCCCATGGGGGCAGCTAGGGCCCATCCTTCCTCCCTGAAGACCTGCTCCTGCGAGGGTCCCTGCCCAACTGCCTCAACAGCTCTCAGCCTCCAGTCTGCACACTTCCAAACCACCCCCGAGTGGCAAATGAAGAGACCTGGCTTTCATTTTTTGGTCCTATTTGCTTTTATAACAAATTTTAGGCCCATTAAAAAAAATCCAGAGAAAAATAAGACATATAGAAAAGTAAAATGAACAGCCACCTGGCTTAGAATATCAAATACTATCAATCCAGGTGGAGCCTTCCATGAACCCCACATATCCAAGGATCTTTTCCAAGGTCATCACTTTCCTGAAACCACTATTATTAAAAAATTTCTTCAAATTCCCATGCATGCATCTCTACATTTCCTATATACATGTGCACCCACAGACAAAATATAGTTCACACACTTTAAAACTATATAAATTAATTATCCTGCAGCTCATGCTTTTGGCTCAGCGTGGTTTTATAGTTTATCTTGTTGCTATGTGTAGGTCTGGCTCATTCATTCATTTTTCAACAGTACATAAGGGCTTCATTGCATGAATATATTACAACGGTTTGGTGTAATTGACAAATAATGTGGCTATTGCTAGGTTTTGTGTTTAGTGAGCTCTTGTGCAAGTTTCTTTAGCACAGTGGAGTTTGACCACAACCAACAGTAAGAAGTATGGTATACCTCTAGGTCTTTTTACACCTGCGCCCTCTGCCTGGAACACTGACCTGCTCCCCGCATGGCTGTCTCCTTCCCTCTCTGGTCTCAAAATTAATGGCGACACCTTCATGAAACCTTCCGTTATTCCTTGCTGGATCAGGCATGACCCTGGAGTCCCACATCTCCCTCCTTCCTTCCCACCATTCCAGCCCTGACCACTCTGGCCTCTGCTTCCCCACTGTGGCACTAACTCCTCTAGGTCATTGTCAGTGGAATGGCAGAGGAAATGACACGTCACTTCTGGCCAAAGCAGTTAGGCAGGAGATTACACTCTCAACCTTCTCCTTCTTCTGGAAGCAGAACATGGCAAGGCCTAGCGGAAGGCACAGCCACCAAAGGGGAGAAGTCTGGTCTCTGAGTCACTGCATTCAGAAGGCCATCCCAGCCTGCTGTGTGAGCAATAAACTAGTGTGTTCAGCGACTGGTCTATCAGGGAATATTGTTAAGGCAGCTAATGTACCCCGACTCTCACCAGAAGAAACCAACCTGGTGGCTGGAGGCATCGTACAGGAAGTTGGCCCAGTTGGGGTCTGTCTGCATGAATCTGAACTCGAAAAGCTCCCGCAGACACAGCCTCAGGAGCTGGAAGCAGATCTGGGGTGGGGAGAAGACACCTCAAGTGATGTGACCCTGTGCAAGGCCCTTCCTGGCCTCAAGAGGGAGCCAGGGCCTGGCCCTCCCTACTGCCCCACAAGGCAATTACCTGGTTCCGGACATCCTGACTCAGTCCCTGGCACTGATCCAGAGGGACACCTCCGGCCAGCTCCATGCCCAACACTCGCCTTGTGCACAGCTCCTTAACCACAGCTGGCACCCGGAAGAAGGGGTCATCTGCCAACAGCTGCCTAGGGCAGGAGGAAGGGGAAGGAATGGAGTTTCTTGCTCAGGATCCTCTGAGATGGCCTTCATGAAACCCTTCTCTATGCTTTTCCTCCTCTCCTGGACTTCTCTGGCCTTTGTCTGCCCTGGGTGATAGTCAATACCTGACCTGACTGACATTTAGCAAATCTCTCTGTAACCTACTAAGCTTGCTCTTTAACTGGGTGTTGTTGCAGACCATCCACTACTTCCCTATTGGAAACCCTTCTCTGACTTCTGGTTGTACAAGGATAAGCTCAATGTATTTAGCTTATGCACCACTATTTTAAAATCAATTTATTAATCCATCCCCAAGATGGTCACTGAATATCTGAGTCAATGATACTCTCTAGTCGCTCCTGAAGAGTTGCTGCAGGAGTGCCCCCTAATGTTTTTTGGTGGTACTGGGGAATGAACCCAGGTATGCTCTTCCACTGAGCCAAATCCCAGCTCTTTTGGTGAATTCTGAGACAAGCTCTCACTAGTTGCCCAGGCTGTCCTTGAACTTGCAATCTCAGGCCTCAGCCTCCCAAGTTGCTGGGATTACAGGTGTGCACCACCGTGACTGGCAGGAGTCCCCCTTAATTTGTGGTTTCATTTCCCAAGGATTCAGTTACTTGCAGTCGACTATGGCCTGAAAATATTAAATGAAAAATTCCAAAAGTAAACAATTCACAAGTTTTAAAAATGCACACCATTCTGAGTAGCACAATAAAGTCTCACTCCATCCTGCCTGGGACATGAATCATCATCACCTTGTTTAGGATATACACACTGTATATGCTACCCGCCTGTTAGTCACTTAGTAACCATCTCAGTTATCAGAGGTTGTGTTTTAACAATGGTCCCAAAGCAGGAGTGACGCTGGCATTTCAGATATGCCAAAGAGAAGTGTAAAGTGCTTTTCTTTAAGCCAAAAGGAGAATGTTCTTGACTTAATAAGAGGAAAAAATCATAGGCTGAAGTTGCTAAGATCTATAGCACAATCAAATCTGTGAAACTGTGAAGAAGGAAAAAAGAAATTCATGATAGTTTTGCTGTTACATCTCAAACTGCAAAAGCTGTGGCCGCAGTGCATGATAAGTACTTAGTTAAGATGGAAAAGGCATAAATTTGTGGGTGGAAGATTTGAGTAGAAGTGTTTTGACTAAGGGCTCTGTGTTGCTCCAAGAAGCACTGTGCCTAAGCTAAACTTCACCATAGGTAGAACAGCTGATGTAGGGTTTGGTACTATCCAGTTTCTGGCATCCATGGGGGTCTTGGAATGTGTCCCCTGTGGATGTGAGTAGGGGCTGCACTCTGAACACTGGTAAATAAAGGGAAGGAGTCCTTTTCTGTCTTTGTGCTGCACAATGCTGCAGCCAGCCCTGGCCTGCCCCACCAGAGCTCACACCCTTAAAGACAACTATAGATTGAGATAAGCATGTCCAATTAAGACTTGGAAGGCAAATGAGTGAGACCTCTCATGGAAGACATGTGGTATGGTGGAGAGTGAGGAGGGACCAGGCAGATGGGCAGAGGCCCGGGGAATGGGCCCTGAGGAGTCCTGCAGAAGACTCTCACAGGGGCGTGCTCTGGCTCCTCAGTCTGCTTTGCACGTCCATCCTCAAGGCCCTGATTCATGCTGATGTTTTTTATATTTTCTGATATTTGAACCACTTCTGAAGAGCCCTGTGCTGCATTTAATCAGCACAAGTCCCCCCACACACTTTTTTTTTGGTACTAGGGATTGAACCCAAGGGACTTTAACACCGAGCCACATCCCCAGCCCTTTTTATTTTGAATCAGGTTCTCACTAAATTGCTTAGGGCCTTGCTAAGTTGCTGGCCTTGAACTTGCAATCCTCCAGCCTTAGCCTCTTGGGTCACTGGAATTATAGGCATGTGCCACCGTGCTTGGCTAGCACAAGTCCCTTTTATTATCTCCATCCAGTGAGGACACCCTTCTGAGGTTACTGTACAGAATCAGCTCAGTGTGGTAAGGGCTGACCCAAGACGGGATCCCATATTTGTTTAATTCTGCCTTCTGGTGACTCCTCACTGTCTACTACGCTTGGCACATTGTAGACCCTCAGTAAAAGTGTGGCGAGTCCTGCTGGTGTCATTAATTGTTGTGCATTACCATACTTCCAAGATACAGCCACACTGTCCTATGTAGCTTTAGTTTGTTTATTTTCACTGCTATATATTCCGCTGATGAATACATCATAATTTGTTTATCTGTGCTGAACAGATTAAAAATTTGGGTTGTTCCAGTTTGGGGATCTTAGAAACTATGCTGCTTAAGGATTCTAGAACAGTCTGATAGTGTATAATGGCATAAGTATCCCTACCGTATTCAGCAAGAAGAGCAATAGCTAGGCTGAAGGTGTGGATACCAAGGTTTATTTGATGGTGCCATAAGTGTTCTCCAAATGGCTGTTTCAAGCAGGGTGCGCTGGTGCACACCTGTAATCTCAGTGACTTAGGAGGCTGAGACAGGAGGACTGAAAACTTGAGGTCAGACTTAGCAACTTAGCAATGCTCTGTCTCCAAATGCAAAATAAAAAGAGCTGGGGATATAGCTCAGAGGTAAAGCACCCCTGAGTTCATTCTCTGGTACCAAAAATGAAAACGAAATGCTTGCATCAATATCTCCTCCTGCCCATTGTGAGAAAGGGAAGCTCGGAAGTCCAATCCTCTCTAATGTTGATGCTGCCAGATGGCTCGATCTTACAGTCCAGCAAGATGCCATCACACACACCTGTAATCTCAGTGCCTGGGAGGCTGAGGTAGGTGGGTCACAAGTTTGAGGCCAGCCTCAGCGATATAGCAAGGCCCTCAGTAATTTAGCAACTTAACTCAAAATTTTAAAAGGGCAGAGGGCAGGGAATGTGGCTCAGTGGTAAAGCAACCTGGGTTTAATCCCCAGTGCCAAAAGCAAACAATCAAAAACTCTGTCGGTTCAGTGTGTGTATCAGTGTCATGGTACAATTAAGCACCTATGTCAGGCCACAGTGGATATGCATCCTGACACTCAGTAAGAAGTGTCACAGAGGTTACAAGGGGACAAGTGAAGTAACAATAAAAGAAAAATAAATGAAAGAAAGAGTTTGCCGGTCAAGTCTCAGGGCTGCAGCTGCCAGAGGCTGGGGGACAGGAATGAAGGGAGGAGGAAAAAGATGGAGGGAGGTGCCTCGGGGCCTTCAGAGCGGCCAGCTCACCTGAAGTTCTGGGCACAAGCCGCCTCCCGACGGTAGTCACACTCCCACGTCAGCTCCTGCTGCAGGGTCTGTAAGCTCTGCTCCGCAAACAGGCCTGAGAGGCAGCCATGTCAGTCAGGAAAGGCCACAGCCCGTGTTCCCTGCCTGAGCCCTTGCATGCCCATGAGTGCCTTCCATTGCCAGTTATGCCTCTTTCTCTGTTCCTCTCACTATCCCTCACACCTCTGTCCCAGGTCTTTCACTTTTTCTCCATCTTTCCCACAACTGTGGTCTCTGTATATGTGTGCATGTGTGCTTGTGCACATGCTGAGGAAGGAACCCAGGGCCTTGTGCCTTGCACATACTAGGCGAGTGCTCTATCACTAAGTCATATCCTTAGCCCCCCAGTTTTTTTGCAGTACTGCAGACTGAAACCAGAGGCACTTACCTCTGAGCTACAACCCCAGCCCTTTTTATTTATTTATTTATTTCTGCGGTGCTGGGGATCAAACCCAGGGCTTTGGGCTTGCAAGGCAAGCACTCTACCAACTGAGCTATCTCCCCAGCCCCCTTTTTGAGACAGGATCTTATTAAGTTGTCCAGGTTGGTCTCAAACTTGCAATCCTCCTGCCTCAGCCTCCAGATGGACTGGGATTACAGGCACCAGCTTGTGGTCTTCCCTGGGCTCCATCTCTTTCCCAACCCCAGGGCAGCCCTCAACAGTCCCGCAGTCCCACTGTCTCCTGTTCATACTCCCACATGGCTCTGTGCTGCTCATCCCTTCCAGGCCTGTCTCTCACCCTCTCTTTCTCACACAAACATCCTGCTGCATCTTCTGCAGGCACTGTCTCCTGTGCTCTAACAAACACGAGCCGTCCCGCTCACTTTCCCTTTCTGCTTCTGTGGCCCTTCTGTGCCTACAGTCAGTCTCGCCACCCCGCACACCCCGTGTGTGTTTCTGGATTTCGGTCTGGGCTTCGCTTCTTCACGGCTGCCACATACTCCTGCTCTCTGGACTCTCCCTGCTCAGCACCCTCTTTCCTGTCTTGCACACTCTAGTGTGCAACCACACCCACACCCTCCCGAGCTCGCCCCTGGCCAGCCTTCCTTTCCCTCTTCAGACATCTCTTGGTAAGGGAGAGTGGGTGCCTCACCCTCTGGCAGGGCCGTGCTCATCTTGAGCACGGCCAGCAGGTTCTGCACGTCACTCTGGATGCTCTGGGCAACACCTGGGTACTGCAAGGGGAGGAAGGGGAATTGGGAGTCACTGCTCTGGGATAGCAGCGTGCCGGCCCCCACCCTTTCCAGCGCCCCCACTCACCTGGATCTTCACAGCCACCTCTGTCCCGTCCCTCAGCAAACCCTGGTGCACCTGCCCAATTGAGGCAGCAGCAAAGGGGACCTCCTCCAGGGAGGCCACCTTGGTGCGCCAATCCTTGCCCAGCTCCTCTTCGAGAACCCTCTGTGGGGAGTGGTCAAAACAATCACCTCATGTTTAGGGATGGCTAAGGTCATTCCCCGTGCTGAGTGTTTGATGTGTTCATAACCCTGAGAAAGGCTTTGGCTGCTCCCCTACTTTGCAGGTGTGGAAACTGAAGCTCAGAGAGAAGTCTCTTACTCAGGTGACTAGCCAGGTGCTGGCAGGCTGGGAGGCCCAGCCCAGCTTGTCTCTCCCGAGTCCATACTCCTTAAGCTGTGCAAGTAGTTTTGGGAATTGCTTTGATTTTAGTTAAGATTGATAATAATCCTTTATTATATTCCTATACTGTATTATTACCTGGAAATTAACATAATAAAGAAGAGCTTCCTGGGGGGAGGGAGGGGTTAGTGTTAGGGTTAGAGCTAGGGTTAGGGAGGGGGGCAAGAATGGAGGAAGGAAGGACTGTATAGAGGGAAAAGAGGGGTGGGAGGGGTGGGGGGAAGGGAAAAAATAACAGAATGAATCAAACATTACCCTATGTAAATTTATGATTACAAAATGGTATGCCTTTACACCATGTATAAACAGAGAAACAACATGTATCCCATTTGTTTACAATAAAAAAAAAAAAAAAAAGGAGAGCTTCCTGTGGGTCAAGTCCTGTGCAGAGGCAGTAGCTACCTAGGGTCACACTAAGTAAGCAGAATAGAGACTGAAGGCAGGCAACAACTAGATTCTGGAGTCCACAAAACAGTTCATGCCCTGGGCACTAACTCAGTGCCAGCTACTGTACCAGCCTATTTACTGATATGATATCCTTTATTAAAAAAAGTAATAATCACAGCTAAAACTTGTCTACCACTCATGGTGTGATGGGGTAAGTTCTAGGTGCTCTATGCAATGTAAACCAAATGCTCCAGCATACACATTATACACTGATTTACCTGACCCCAGGACACAGGCGCCTCTCACTAGTATTTCCCCAGAAGAGGTAAACTGAGGCATGGAGAGGTCAAGGCATGTGTCTGACTGGCAGAGATGGGTTTTGAACCCTAACTATTGTGCTTAGCTGCCTCGACAGCACCGAGTCCCTGCACTATCCCCTCACTTAATCACAATGGTGTGTATGGGAGGTGTATGCTTTGGTGATACCCATTTTACAGATAGGGAAACTGAGGTTCGAGGACAGGGAGTAGGGCAATGAGGCGAGGTTCGGGTAGGTGTTGAGATGGAGTGAGCCTCCTTGCCAGCCCCTCCCACCAGACACTCACCAGCATCTGCCAGCGGGGCATGAAGTCAGCGCTTTGGCGGACCCGCTCGAAGATGCGCTGCAGCTGGGGGCTGATGAAGCTGTTGTCTTGGGAGACAGCAGGACAAGGGGAACAGTGAGAGAGAGATGAGGAGGGGCCCACGTGAGTACCTGAAGTCAGGGCTTGTTGGTGGGTGGGGACGGGGTGGAGGTCAAGCCAGTCACGCTGTACCCTGGATGCTGAGCATTTGGCCGACCTTGAGGGCAGCCCCCCGAACTGTACACAAGGTCTGCACGATCCGCTCAGCGTTGGCCTCTGACAGGAAAGGGCTGGAGCCCGACTGGGAGCCGCCCTCTGGGGAGGAGAGAATGACCATTAGTATTACAATCAAAAAAATAATCAGTAAACACCACGCAGTGCATGTGGTCACTAGAATGGCTACAACGAAAGAGGGGAGACCAAGGCTGCCAAAGACAGGTAATGTGGTTGACAGGAGGGAGCAGGCTGGAACCTCTGGAAAACAGCTGGGAGGTTTAGTAAGGCGCACACCTGAACTCCATGTGATTCCCCAGGTGTTCACAGTCACATCTCACAAACTTAATACCAAACAGAAGAAGCCAGACGTGTGAGAATGCACTGCCTGACGATATTTGTATTGTTCTGTTTTGGTTTTCTGTGGTACTGGGGATTGAATCCAGGAGCACTCTACCAGTGAGTTACATCCCCAGCCCTTTATTATACTTTTACTTCGAGACAGGGTCTTGCTAAGTTGCTGAGTTTTTGATCCTTCTGCCTCAGCCTCCGGTGTTGCTGGGACAGAGGCGTGCACCACCCCGTCAGCCTTGTTTCAATCTGAATATGTGCCCTCGCTTTTGTTTCAGGGCACTGACTTGTGGAGGCATCTCACCCACAAATGCTATACATCTAATTCCACCTCTGGTTACAGATTGACGGGCACTCCTACTATTTTCAGGTTCTCCTGCTTAAACTTAGGAACTCCCAGTGGCTTTGCTTGGGTGGTATGCACCTGTTTATCAAGGCCCTGACTGTGGCTTTAGCTCTGTTCTGAGTACAACTCTGAGAGAGAAGAATATTATCATGACCCTTGTTTTTCAGACGAGGAAACTGCAGCTCAGGGATGGTGCCCCTTACCCCAGGTCACACAGCAAGGATCGGAACCCAGGTGGTGTGGCTCACTCACCTGACTGCTGAGGTCCTCCCGGCAGTGACTTCTTGGCTACCTCGGCCAGTGCTCCTAGTCCCAAGCTCACGGCCAGTCCTGGACAGGGAGAAAGGAGCCTGAGTGCTGCTTGCCTGGGGCCTCCCCCAGCCTCTCTTCTCTAGGTCTCTCTTGGATGCTTGTCTCCTGACCCTTGTTGCCAGCTCTCTGCAGCTCTGTCTCCAACTCAGGTTCTTACTCTCTTTTTGCCCAGGTTTGCCTTCTGTGTGATGCTCTCCCTTTCTTTATCCTTCTCCACCAAGTCTCCACCTCCCTCATAGTGGTTCAGAGCCCAGGCTGCACATTAGAGTCATCTGCAGGGCTTTTGTAAATTGGGGGCCCAGATTTACCCACCCCTGAGATTCTGATGAGGTCTGAGATGAGGCCTGGGAATCTGTAGCTTTTTAAGCACCCCAGCTGATTCTAGTGTACACCTAAGGTTAAGAATGCCCTGGAATGACAGCCCTGGGACTATCTTTTGGTGGCTCCCATTTCACTCTACACACCTCCTCTTATGTTCTTCTCTCCTATGTCAGTTATTTCTCCATTTCTACCTGTTCCTTCATACCTTTCTAGGTCTTCTCTCTGCTCTTTCCTCCCTTTTTGTTCTCTCCAGCTCTGATTTCCTCTGCTTCCTCTCCCTCCTTGTCTATATGACCTCTTGAGTCTCGGAACCTCTTTGATGTCACCATTTCTGTAAATTATAGCTGGCATTTTCTGAGTGCTTGCTACACACCAGGTACTGTTTTCAGTACCTCATATGCTTTAACTCATTTCATCCTGTCACCTTTGGAAATATGCTTTACAAAAAAAAAGGAACTGAAGCCCAGAGAAGTTAAGTAACTTGCCCAAAATGACAAGGTGAAAACACAGCAGAGTCACCCTTGGAACCATGGGTAGCCTGGAGGCAAAACTCTAACCAGTGTAACTCAACTGCCTTTTTCAACTGTGAATCCTTTTTTTTTTTTTTTTTTTTTTAGTACTGGGGATTGAACCCAGGGGTGCTTTACCACTGAGCTCCACCCCCAGCCCTTTTTATTTTGTATTTTGAGACAGGGTCTTGCTAAATTGCTGAGGCTGGCCTAAAACTTGTGATCCTCCTGCCCCAGATTCTCAAGTTGCTGGGATTACAGGTGTGTGCAACCTCACCTTGCCTTTTCTTCTGTGTGTGCGTGTGTTTGTGAGACACAACTCGTAGACTCAAGTGATCCTCCCACCTCAGTCTCCCAAATAGCTGGGACTAAAGGCATGCACCACCACACCTGGCTGTATTATTTTTAAAAAGTGTTAGATGCAACCCATTAAATTATTTTGTGCAGGTTTGAACAACCCTGCAACATGACCCTGAGTCAAGGTAATCCCCTCTCTTAGCTGCCATTTCCTCATCTGTGGAATGGAAATAAATACTCATGATCTCAGTATGAGGAATTCGCTGTGTAGGGGACCTTGCACATTACAGGTTCTCAATAAATGTTACCATTACATCCCTCTATTTTTCTTGGCTTTGCAGACCTTGGCCTTTGTCATTCTTTCCCTGTCTCTCTGCCCTCTCTTCGTTTCTGATCCATCTTTCTCCTTCTTCATTCATATTGTCTCTTCTGATCTAAATCACACCTACCCCCAAAGCTGGCCAGACGACTGATGCAGGAGGCAGGTACCTTGCGTTCTTGAGAGCGGTTGCTCAGCTAGGAAATGGAGAGGTCTGAGGTGAGAGGTGGGCACAGAGCTGGAAGAGTCCAACCAACCTGCACCACCCACCTCCTCAAGATCAGGGAGCGGGCAGCCTTCATGGATATTGCTGGGTGAGGGACAATGATACCTGGGGCCGGGGTATCTTTCTGACACGGGCCTCCCGTGCTCTGCGAATGTCCTCCTCACCTAGTCCTCTTCCATCCTGATGAAACTTTTGGGCCCAAGACCCCCCACATGGCCCCTGCAAGAGATGTGAATTTTGGTAAGAAGTGGAGGACACAGGGTCTGCCTGGACTTTTTGGACCCCTCCCTGTTCTTTCTTTTTTTCATTGCTGGGGATGGAACCCAGGACTTCATGCATGCTAGGCAAAGCACTCTACCACGGAGCCATCCCCGATCCCCCCACCCTGTTCTTTTACCTCTTGAACCCTCCTCTAGTCCCCTCCCACTGGGGACCATCTCCCCAGTCTCTTACCCACCAGGGGGGCCTAGGCACCTGGCCCCCACAAGGCAGAAAAACAGTCCGGCCCACTTGTCCACAGGTCCCCTTCAGTAGACCAACCACCTCCAACCACATTGCCTAAGAGACAAGAGGAAGGATGATGATGAAGATGATGATCATGATAATGATGATGATGATTTGGTATTGGGGACTGAACTTGTGGATGAGCCACATCCCCGGTCCTTTTTTGTATTTTATTTAGAGACAGGGTCTTGCTGAGTTGCTTAGGGCCATGCTAGGCTGAGGCTGGCTTTGAATTAGAGATCAAGAGGAGGGATTATTTAGAAAAGAGTTCTTGTACTGGCCTCTCTGCTTTGCTCCTTCTTTCCCGTGTCCACCTTCTCTAAGATTGCCATCTACTAAAGACCTTCTCCTTTGCTAATAGATTCCCACAGTTTCTCCTGGTTACCCTCCTGGTTGGCAGGAACCCACTGTTCTCCCTATGTGCCTCCCAAAACCCATTCCCGCCCCCACTGTTGCTAGGGTCCTACCCCGTTGCTAGACACCCACAGATCCTCCAGGGCTACCTCTCTACCTTTCTGAGCCCCTCGTTGCTAGGCACCACCTTAGCCCTCTGTTGCTAGGCACCCACAAGTCCTCCCTTGTCCCCCCACCGCGTTACTGGGCATCTCCCCCAGTTGCTAAGCACCAACTGTTCAGCTCCGGGCCAGCGACGCATGGGGCCTGCTGTTCTTCCGGGAACATCTGCACGCCCGCCCCCTCCGGTCAGTTAGCCAATGGCGGAACAATGAATCGCTGACAGCACGACGTGCATTCCGCTGTGCGCAGGGGGCCGGGCCAGGGGCGGGACCCAGGCGCTGGGCTTGCGGGGATTGTTGGAGCACGGTTGGGCGCTCAGTAGTGCTTATTCCCTTCCACTCACTTCAAAGTGCTTTATAAGCGGCGGGCCTTTCTGCTCCCTATACTGTCTTTCTTGGAAGCATCACTTTTCCTTACAAACGTCACGCTTCTTTGCATGAACATCTTGCCAACCTCCCTTCTTGCTTTTCCTCCTAGCAGGCTCAACGTCTCTCCTTTGAACACGCATTCTCCCAAGCAAACATTTTTTTGTACAGAGAGAGAGCCCCTCCATTCTGCACAAACACCCACATCCTGGCACTCATCCTCCTTCCATGCGCACATAAATCCTCTGCCTTGCTTGCCAAATGTCTCCCGCTCACACCCTCAACTCTCCCGTGTACCTAAACCCCCTCACTTGCACACTGAGCCTCTATTCTCTTACACACCCTGCTCTCTGCTCCCCACCCACCTGCGGGATGGCGCGAGTGGGAGTCCTCTCTTTCCTGTAGGCCTGACATTTCCCAGAACACACTCAGCCAAGATTCCCAGTGCTGAGTCAGGAAACTTGGCATCCCAGAAAAATCAGCTCCCAGGCCATCTGGGTGTGTGTGTGTGTGTGTGTGTGCTGGGGGCTGACTCACCCCTCTTCTCACTGTCTGGAATAGAAACAGCTGGCTGGGGCAACTCCCACTACTGGGAAAGGGGGAAATGCCGATGTGTCTCCCACAGCAACCGGCTCCCCCTTCCAACTGTCTTTGTCGGGAATTAGGACTCCCTGTCTCTGTCCCTCTGTTGTGTGACCTCAGAAGAACCCTGGTCCCTCTCTGAACCTCAACTTTCCAACCTGTATCATGTACAGGTGAGACCCTGACTCTGACTTTTCATTGGCCTATAGAGGGATGACTCATTCTAGAGCCTTGGGTCTATGCCCATTGTTCCCCCCCAGGGTGACTCAATTTCAAGATTGAAACTAGCTCCTGTCCCCCTCTAATGGTGATGATCTGACTCAGGAGTTGGGGGTAGCTCACCTTTGGCGACAAACTATGGAAAAAAAAAACCTATGACAAATAACCCTACAGGGCTGTGGCTGACAGTGCCAAGCCTGACACCACATGTTTCATGTACATGAGATCATACCAAATGGCTCCAGGGCTACAAACAAAGACTAGAAGTTGGCAGACCTATGAACCTCAGTGTCCTTATTTATAAACTGGGCATCCCTTCCTGCTTAGTGTTAGCGACAGAGAAGAGCAGTGAAATAGTGTCAGGGCCTGATACAGAAAAAGTGCTCTTGATACGTGAGATTTCTTACGGAAAACTCAATGGAGCGTTTAAGTCACTCGTTCAAGGTAACACAGCGGGAAGTGGTGGAGGCGGGTCTCGAACCCACATCTGTGAAATCCCCAAGTCTTTGAAAAGTCCGTCCTGCCCGTGCGTGAAGAATGCGCGTGCGATCGGATTCGTCCACGGGGACTGTAGTGAGGCTGCACTGGTTACCCGGTACAGGGAGATTGGGTTAGTCCGGGGGCTGAGGTGGAGCCCCCACAGGAGTACAACCCAGACACCAGAGTGCAGACCCAACCACCTCCAGCGCCTGGAGACAACTTCCTCCGACGCAGATGGGCGGAGCCACAAAAGAACGCTCCCGTTTACGTCACGTCCGGTGGGCGGGGCTAGGGGCTTTTCCCTGGAGGTGGAGTATCGGTTAACCCCTGCGTGGCGGGGCAGGCCTGAGCTCTGTGGACCGGAACCCGCGAGTCGGGGCTCCCCAGCCACACCCCTCGCAGGATTTAAAGGGGAAGGAGGTGCCGGCCGGCCGAAGCCCGAATCCAGGGAGCGGGCATGAGGCGCTGCCCGTGTAGGGGAAGCCTGAACGAGGCGGAGGCCGGGGCGCTGCCCGCGGCGGCCCGCATGGGGCTGGAGGCGCCGCGAGGGGGGCGGCGGCGGCAGCCAGGACAGCAGCGACCAGGGCCTGGCGCTGGGGGCCCGGCGGCGGGGCCTGAGGGGGGCGGGCCCGGGACGTGGACTGAGGGGTCCAGCCTGCACACCGAGCCCGACAGGATGGGCCTTGGATCTGAACTAGGGACAGATGGCCCGCAGACAAAATCTTGGACAGACGGACAGGCTGAGCCTGAAGCAGCTGGCCTAGGATCAGAGACCGAGAGGCCCAGCCAAAACACGGAGCCGGACCGGACACATCCAGAAAGGAGCAACCATTGGTTAGGGTTGGAGACGGCCGGTCCCTGGAGAGAGCCTGGGACAGATGACTTTTGGACTGATCCTCACAGATCCGACCTCCAGTCTCAGCCAGAGAGGGCCAGCCTCTGGACACAGCCAGAGACTGATGAGCCCTGGACAGAACTAGACATACTTGGGTGGCAGACCCAGCCAGAGAGGGTCAAGCCCTGGGCTGATAACCTCTGGACCCATAAGAGTAGATCCAACCTCCGGACTCACCCAGAGGGAGCCTGTCCCTCAACAGAACTAAGTGCTGATGGCTCTCGTAAAGAAGTGTACACTGATGTCTCCAGGGCACCACAGGATACTGAAAGCTCCTGGACAGAACCACACGCTGATGGCTCTTGGATACAACAGAATACTGAAACAACCTGGACACAGCCTTGCACTGATGGTCTCCAAACAGTACCTGAGGCAGACTGTCTTTTGGGGGAGTCCAACCAAGATGGCTCATTAGAGGAACCAGAACGTGGGGAGTTGATGACTCACCTGTACCCTCACCTGGAGTGTAGCCCCCTGTGCCCTGTACCCCGCCTCATCATCACCCCCGAAACCCCTGAACCAGAGGCTCAGCCAATGGGACCTCCCTCCCGAATTGAGGGGGGCAGTGGTGGCTTCTCCTCTGCCTCTTCTTTCGACGAGTCTGAGGATGACTTGGTGGCCGGGGGCGGAGGTACCAGCGATCCTGAGGATAGGTCTGGGGTGAGTGGGACCCATTCTGCTCCTGAGCCACATCCCTCACCTCTCGCCCCTCAGTCTTTGCTTGGGATGTTCTCCACCTGTCAGCAATTTCATCTCCAGGCACCTCTTCTATGCACTGATCTCCTCCCTCTGACTCCAAGCTACTAACCCACTCCAGGCACCCCAGTCCATATTCTTTCCTTTCCCCTTCCTCCTTTGTCTCTAGATCTGGGGTCAACAAATGACTGACTTCATGGGTCTCAGAAACTCCTGAAATTGTACCATTGTGTGATTCTGGGTGTATGTGCACACATAATTTTGCAGCAAGGTTTTATGATTTCTGTTGAATCCTCTGGGGGCGTCTCTTCTTCCATCTGAAGAACACAGGGATAGAGACATAGAGTTCACTTTCCTCCCCAAATGTCTTAGTCTGGATTCTGTGGTTCTCTTAAGGGGTCGAGAACCTTCCCTACCCTCGGGACTATACTGAGTTTCCAGTTTTCATCAGATTCTTGAAGGGCTGTTTCAACCCCAGATGCTCCAGGAATCCTTGTCTCAACCAGGGACCCACCTGGTCTCCCCGTTGTCCCCCAGCTCCCTAAGGAGCTCCTGCAGACTCTTATTTGTATTCTCCAACCTCACTCCCAGCTTGGGTGCGGTTCTCCCCTGGTGAATCAGAAGGGCTGGCAGGGCAGGTTCAGGGAGGGAGGGTCAGAGGAGACACAGGTGTGAAGCTGTAGCCTCACGTGGGGCTGGGAGCACAGTCCACAGTCCACCTCGACAGCTTGCCTGCTGGGTCCTCCCATTGTGCTGGGGCCACTGACTGGAGTCTGCCCTGAGCCTCCCTCACCCCACATGCCTCTCCTAGGGACGTGTTCACACACGTGTCCACAGCTGTAAGAAACAGACCTGCCTGGACGTGCTGGTGCTCATGCAGAAGAGCTGACCCTCCGGGGCTTTCTGCCATTGCTCTTGTCTGCTTGCCCTCTCATCTCCTTGGCATTCAGCACAGCTGAGCTGGAAATGGGTGACTGATAATAATAATATCAACAAAAATGACAGTAGTTAGCTCTCACTCATGCCCAACCCTCTGCTAAGCTTTTTGCTCATTAGCTCATTTATTTACTCCTTAGAGCAGCCTCTATGTAAATAGTACTGTTATCCCCCAGATGAGGAAACTGAGGCACAGAGAAGGAAAGTCATTTGTCCCAGGAGACCATGTACTGTACAGATTCAAGCCCTTCCTGTGTACAAGCCACTATTCTTTTTTTATTTTTGAATTTGGTACCAGGGATTGAACCACTGAGCCACATTCCCTGTCTCCCCCTTTTTAATTTTTTTTAAAAATATATTGAAACAAGAGTCTCACTAAGTTGCTTAAGGCCTTGCTAAATTGCTGAGGTTGACCTCAGACTCGGGATCCTGCCTCAGCCTCCAGTTACTGGGATTACAGGTGAGTACCACCATACCCAGCTGTACCAGGCACTATTCTAAGTGCTTTATTTGTGTTGCCTCTTTGAATCCTCACAACAGCACTAGAAGATCAGGATCATTATGGCCTCCATTTTGCAGATGAAGAAACTGAGGCACAGAGAGGTGACATCACTTGCTTAGGGTTGGCTAAATCAAATCAGAGCCAGTATTTAACTCAGTTCTAGCTGAGTTTTCAACCTGTCATTTAACCCTGTGGTGTGTGGATCTGTCCCTAATTTGCCTTCTTACTAGACTCTCCTATGTCCAGTTTTCCTTATCTTTCCAGAAGCTGCCTCTGGGGCCCAGCTCTGACCAGATGCTTTCCCTGCTCTATGCCTGCTGGGGGTCCCGGGGGCTCCCCAGAGCCTTCAGTAGCTCAGTGCTGTGTTCAGAGCCTCCTGTCTCAGACTTCTTCCTCTATTCTGCATCCCTCTCCCCTCCTGACCCTTCTGCTGTAACTAAGCCTAAGTACACAGTGTCCCCTGAACACCCTGCTGCTTTCCTGCCTCCACACATTGCTCAAGCTCTTCCTACTGCACAGAATGCCTTTGCTTCCTTCTCGCTCAGTTTTGAAATCCCATCAGACCTTAAAGGCACCCTTCCTTCCTTTTTGCCTTCCCATAATCCTGTCTTCCTAATCTGATGGCAGTCAGTCCCTGAGCTCCTACAGTATGTCTGGTCCTTTGTTGCCTTTGCAGGAGACAGAACAGTGACCAAGATACTTCTTTCATGGAGCTCCCATGGCCAGGCCAGTGGGGGAAACTGATCTCCTAATGATAGAGTGATCAGGGCTGGGATGGCAGAAGCCCAGGGGATTGCGGGTACCTAGAGGGCATGACTGGCCAGACCTGGGGCATCAGAGGGCTTCCTGGAGCAGAGGGCATGTGAACTGAAATCCTCATGAAACCTCTGAGAAAGCTCAGATTAACCCTTGGACCTAAGATAAAAGAAAGAGGGCGGAAAAAACAAAAAACAAAAAAAGCCAGGGGTGGGGTGGTGGGGTGTGGAGAAGAAAGATGAAGATGCTCAATCTATTTGTCATTACAACAAAACAAAACACAAAAGCAGTCTCAACTAACCTTCAAGCAGTATTTGTTTTTGGAGTGCCTGCTGTCTGCCAGGCCATGTGCTGGGGACAGTCATGGTCATGGCACCCTGCTCCCTGCCCTCATGAGCTTGTACAGCAGGAGTGCAGTGAATAAGCCCTAGAGTGGTGGGGTCAGAGAGCCAGAATGCCAGCACTGTGCTGGGTGATGTTAGGCAAGTGGTTTCACCTCTCTGAGCCTCTGTTTCCTCCTCTGTGACATAGACAAAGATCTTCCTGGGGTTGTGTTTTTAGGATTAAATAGGGTATGGCACACTGAGTCTTTGTTATTGTGCCTGGAATGTACCAGGTGCTTAGTAAACAGGAACTTTGATTAATCACCTCCTCTCCAGCAGAGGGAATAGCCCTTCCTGGATCCAACACCCTGACTGCTGTCAGATGCCTGCCTGGTAGCTGGGCTCTGAGGGGTGGGGGAGAACATGCCCTTGACTCTGAGATAGGAGGGGAATGAGCCACTCCGCTGCCTTCTCTGGAGTATTTTGGTTTGTGTGTGGGGGTGGGGGGTGTTGGTTAAGGTGGTGTGACACAACTGAATGCTTCGTTTTTGAAGTGCTGGGGATCAAACCCAGGGTCTTGTGCATATATCACACTGCCTTACTACTGAACTAAACCACGAGCCCCTCTCTGATTTTCTGTTGCTCTGTCTCTCCCTCTGTCTTTCTCTCTTTTCACACACTTGCTCTTTCTTTCTCTGCCATCTTTTTCTGTCTCTGGCATTCCTTTGTATCTGGGTCTGTCTTTTTGCCTTTCCATATTTCTCTTTTAGCCATTCTGTACCTGTCTCTGAGGTAGTAAGGTAAATCAGGATCTGCTGCAGTAACAAACAGTTCCCAAATCTGAGTAATTTAGAACACAAGAGGTTTTTGTTGTTCAGCCTACACAAAGCCACAGGTTCATGGTGGGTGAGGGGGCTCTGTTCCATGCTCCCTTCACTTAGGGGCCCAGACTAAAGGAGCTTCCATTTTTCTGTCCACTCTTTGAACTGACTCTCAAGTTTTCCATCCAAAATGACACTTCTGCTCACAATTTATTGGCCAAAGCAAGTCAATAACCTCAATTCAAGAGGACAGGGACATCTCTGGAAGGGGGAAGTGCTGGAGCTATGGTGAACAGCTCCCGTGATTGTCTGTCTCTGTCCTCTGCTTCTGTCATCACGTCATCTGTCACTGTTGCTTTTTCCTCTGTGATCATCCCCATCTGTTCACTCCTGCCTCTATCATTTGCCCCAGAAGATCTGGCCTAATTTGGGGCTTCCATGTTTTGGGAGTGTGTGTTTTGGGGCAGGGAAGAGATTTGGCAGTTGTTACGGTGACAAAGCCTAGCCTGTTCTTACGCAAGGCAAGGACAAAGATAGACAGAAGACAGAGAGACAGGGGCTTTCCCCCACCTTTGCTGAGGCCTTTGGAGATCTCATGCTTGCGGAATTAAGTGGGGTTTCCCCCAGCAAGCTTGGGAAGAGCAATTCCACAAAGCCGCCTGGCCCTGGCAAGACCCCATGTCCACCTTGACCGCTGATCGTGGTAGCCCTTGCAGCCTGTTCTTGCCTAGCTTTGGCCCTGATCCCACCCTCGCTCTGCCCCACACAGAGCAAGCCATGGAAGAAGCTGAAGACGGTTCTGAAGTACTCACCCTTTGTGGTCTCCTTCCGTAAACACTACCCCTGGGTCCAGCTTTCCGGACATGCTGGTGAGAGTGGGTCCGTGGGCTGGCAGGGCTGGGTGGAGGTGCCTGGTAGTTTTATAGGTAGTTTTCTTACCTATAAAATGGGCTTGGTGACAGTCCCCATCTCATGGGGCTGTTACGAAAAACACTTGAGCCTGGGACTGGGCATTTGTATGTCAGTGCGGAAGTGATTCTATTATTCTGGTGGGTGGTAGGACCTCAACTCTGGGTTGGGTGGGCCTGGGTTTGAATCTTAGTTATGTTCTTTTTTCATGGGTGACCCTGGGCATGTAACTCTCCTTTATTGGGCCTCAATTTCCCTATTGGTTAACATGGAGACTCCCTTGCAGGGCTAACAAGAGTTAAAACCCAAACATTTGGGGTTCAGTGGTGCACGCACATAATCCCAGCAACTTGGAGGCTGAGGCAGGAGAATCGCAAGTTTGAGACCAGCCTCAGCAACTGAGCAAGGCCCTAAGCAATGTAGTGAGACCCTGTCTCAAAATAAAAAATAAAAGGGGCTGGGATGTGGCTCAGTGATTAAGTGCTCCTGGATTCACTTCCAGTACCCAAAACGAAAACAAAACATAGAGAGAGATGGGGATGCAGACCCCTCATAAATGCAAATTATCATTGCCTGCTCTTTCCCCATGTTCAGAGTATAGGGGACCCTCAGTAAACAGCAGCCACGTGGTTTTCCCCCAGGACCTAGCAAATGCCTGCAGTACATAGAAACACCGTGCCTAGCACATAGCACTTTTAGGAAGGGCCAGATAGTAAAATATCTTAGGCAGAACAGGAGATATTTTCATGGTCCTCTTTGGAAAATATAATCTGAAAATACAGATTGTCACAATAAAAACTTGGAAATTTTTTTGAAATTTGGAATTCTGATCTATAATATCTATGGTATAGGAAACACCAGATTTATAAATTAACTTAAACCAGTAAAAAATGTGGGAAAAATAAATAAATTAAGGAGACTCTGGTCGTTAGCACCTGGGGACTCCAGGCAGAAGCAAATGTAGATCTCTAGAAAGTCATGCTCTCAACTCAGATCTCACAGAATTCCCACAGTAGATCATGAACACACAACCCAAAATTACAAACCAAATGAGGACACCCTGCTGTGTGTAGGATTCTCTTTAAGCAACAGAGCAGAAAAAGACCTTTCCCTAAGCATTCCTGGCCAAGATTGAACGAGTCACAGGGAGGAAGACAGACAGCATTGCAGGAGGGTCACACAAAATGTCGGTGACCTGGATCTGATGCATACAGGGAGATGGGAGTGGGGGTGGGCAGGGATTTTCTTTCTGATCCAGTTTCTGACCCTCTCATTGGTCCTGCTTCCCATAGGGAATTTCCAGGCAGGAGAGGATGGTCGGATTCTGAAACGTTTCTGTCAATGTGAGCAGCAGAGCCTGGAACAGCTGATGGGAGACCCCCTGAGGCCTTTTGTCCCAGCTTACTATGGCATGGTGCAACGGGATGGCCAGGCCTTCAACCAGATGGAAGATCTGCTGGCAGACTTTGAGGGCCCCTCCATCATGGACTGCAAAATGGGCAGCAGGTGGGGTTTGGGACTGCCTTGGGGCAGGAGTAGAGAGTATGTGGTGGGAATTTTTGAAAACAGGGCCAAGTCAGTTTTCAATACCAGCAGCGTATGATGGTTCCAGTTGCTCTGTCTTTGTGCCAAGGTTTAATGGGTGTGTAGTGGTATTCCATTGTGGTTTTAATTTCTATTTTTCTGACAACCAACGAAATTGAACCCCTTTTTATATGTTGATTGTCTATTGAAATCTTCATTTAGAAAGTGCCTGTTTGAGAGGCTGGGAATGTAACTCACTGGAAGAGAGCTTGCCTAGCATGCTCAAGCCCTGGGTTTGATCCCCAGCATGGCACAAAAATAAAAATAAAAATAAAAATAAATAAAATAATGAAAATAAAGTTGGGAAAGGAAAAACATTTTTTAAAAAATAAGAAAAAAGTGTCTATTAGATCTTTTGCCCATTTTTCTTTCTTTTGCTCTTGATTTTTTTTTTTTTTTTTTTTTTGGGTACTGGGGATCGAACCCCATACACTTGGCCACTGAGCTACATCCCCAGCCCTTTTTATTTTTACTTCAAGACAGGGTCTCACTAAATGTTTAGGGCCTTACTAAGTTGCTGAGGCTGGTCTTGAACTTGTGATCTTCCTGCCTCAGTCTCCCGAGTTACTGGAATTACAGATGTCCCCACCATCCCCAGCCATGTTTTTCTTGATCTATAATTCCTTATATATTATGGATAGACCTTTGTTGTGTGTGTATATATATATATATATATATATATATATATATATACACACATAATATATATTATATATAATATATATATATATTTCTAATTCTCCTATTTCACTCTCCTGATACTGGTTGAGCATTCCTGGTACAAAACTCTGAAATCTGAAATGCTCTGTAAACCTGAAACTTTATCAGCACATCTATGTAAATATTACAAAATCCAAAAGAACTTTGAAATCTGAAACACTTCTGGTTCCAAGCATTTGGATACAAAGGGGTATCCAACTTTCTATCAACAGAAGTACTTTTTTTTTTTTTTTTGGTAGAACTGGGGATTAAACCCAGGGGTATTCTACCACTGAGCTACATCACCACCCCTTTTTACTCTTTATTTTGAGACAGGATCTCACTAAATTGCTGAGGCTCGCCTTGAATTTGTGATCCTCCTACCTCAGCCTCCCAAGTTGCTGGGATTACAGGCGACTTGTGATCCTCATAATATTCTCCTGTCTTCTTCTGCAAGCTTTATTGTTTTAACTTTCACATTTAGAGCTGCAATTCATAGAGAGTTAGTGTCTGTGTGGTGTGAGGTAGAAGTTGGGGTTCATCGTTTTCTATGTGGACATTCTATTGAGCCAGAACCATTAATTGCAGAGACTTCCCTTTCCCCACTGAATTGCGGTGGCTTCTTTGTCATAAACTGGGTGAATACATGCATGTGTCTGTTTGTGGACTCTCTTCTGTTTCTGGCCATTTTTTTGTTCAGTCTTGGGCCACGCTGTCGCTTTACAACATGTCTTAATATCGGGAAGTGTGAACCCTCCCACTCTGCTTCATGATTTCCTTTGCCACATCCTCTCTGTGCTCAGGACCTACCTGGAAGAGGAGTTGGTGAAGGCGCGAGAACGGCCCCGGCCCCGGAAGGACATGTATGAGAAGATGGTGGCTGTGGACCCCGCGGCCCCCACCCCTGAGGAGCATGCCCAGGGCGCAGTCACCAAGCCCCGCTACATGCAGTGGAGGGAAACCATGAGCTCAACTTCCACCCTGGGCTTCCGGATCGAAGGCATCAAGGTGAGGGCCAGGAGATGGCTGGCCTGTCAGTAGAGGGCCTGGAATGAGACTCGAGGCTGGGATTCTTAGGGAATGTTGGTGTCAGGGGACGTGGGAAAGAAGCAGATCTGGAGGGAAAATGGGGGACTTCAGAGGATGGAAAGGTCAGAACTGAAGAGGCCCCACTTCTCTCTTGTCCTGCGTCCATCAGAGCCCGTTTTGCTTGGTGCTGTCTTCTCCTCTCCTTCCCATGACCATGTTCAAGTCTAGCCCCGTTTTCTTCTGCCCTAGCCTCTCTGGGCTCCTGGGACTTGCTCGCTGTGATCTATCCTCCAACACAATAGTGAGAGGGAGCCCTTCTCCTCTGCTATGAAGAAGGCTTTTCCTCTTCCTCTGGCATTCCTGTTTTTTTTTTAATTAATTGTTTGAATAGCTGTTCACACAGTTCAGAAGTCAAGACATCATGAGTACACAGGAGAATCCTCCCTCCCAGCTTTGTTGCGCTCATCCTCTCATCCTACTCTCCTGTCTGCTTATGGGGAACCACTTTTGTCTATATTTCTTCCTGAAAATACAAATATATCCTA
This sequence comes from Sciurus vulgaris, assembly GCF_902686455.1. NCBI lineage: Eukaryota > Metazoa > Chordata > Mammalia > Rodentia > Sciuridae > Sciurus > Sciurus vulgaris. The sequence goes on from NC_136478.1 coordinate 51,254,930, forward strand.
AATTTTCCTCTGTCCCCACACTGATTAGCACTTTGCTTTTTTCCCTGAACAGTGATGATATCCTGGGAGTTTTCTGTGTCATTCCACAGAGCCTCCCCTTCCTCGCCCTGTCCCTTCCTCCCTTCCTCTTTACAGCTGTGTCACTCTCTCTGGATGTGTCATGGTTTCCTATAGGCAGACACCTAGATTGTTTCCATTTTGTTTGTCATTACAATGCCTTGATGAATCACTTTGTACATAAGATATCTTGCAGGTATGTAGATTTAGCTGAAGACAAGGTTTCTGGAAGTAGGACTGTTGGGTCAAAGATTAGATGCCTGGGTAATTTTGCAAGAGATGACAAAACTCTCTTCACTGTTGCTGTGCATCCTCTGGCCTGAGCTGCCTTTCTAAGTTTCAAATATGACCTCACCATCTTCCTGTTCAAAACCTTTCCGTGGCTTTCTAGCACTTCAGGAGAAAGTTCCATGGCCCATAGTGTTCTTTAGGTCTAAATTGAATCTCTTATTTCTCTTTTCCTCTTTATCTACCTTCAGGCCATAGGGAAGATTTTTTTGTTTGTTTTTGTGGTGCTGAGGATTGAACCCAGGGCTTTGTGCTTGTGAGGTAAGCACTCTATCAACTGAGCTATCGCCCCAGCCCCATAGGGAAGATTTCTGTTTCCTTGGAAAGGTCCTGCTTTTTCCTGCCATGGGACTCTGAACATGCTGTTCCTTCTGCCAGAAATGCTGTTCCTCCTATTGTTCTGTCTCTCTTCTTCTTTTTTGTTTTTTGGAACTGGGATTGAACCCAGGGCTTTACATATGAGGAAAGTGCTTTGGCACTATGCTACATCCCAGTCCTGTTCCTTCTGTGGGTGCCCTGGTTGATTCTCCATCATTTTTCTATATTCTTTTAATTTCTACCTCCTCAGGGAAACTCTAATTTCCATCTCACTACATCAGGGTTCCCTTTTAACCTCCTCTTACCTCCCTAAACACCTTCATTATCTTTTTTTCTTTTTTGTAGTACTGCAGATTGAACTGAGGTGTGCTCTACCACTAAGCCACATCCCAGCCCTTTATATTTATTTTTTACTTTGACACAGTCTTGCTAAGTTGCCCAGGTTGGCCTCAAACTTGCAATCCTCGTGCCTCAACCTCCCAAGTCACTGGGATTACAGGAGTGTGCTGCTGTGCCTGGCTACACCTTCTTCTTCTTCTTCTTTTTTGGTACCAAGAATTGAACCCATGGGTGCTTTAACACTGAATTACATTCCTAGCCATATTTTTTGTTTTTTGAGACAGGGCCTCTCTAAGTTGCTGAGGCTGGCCTCGAACTTGCAATCCTCCTGTCTTAGCCTCCTAAGGAGCTGGGGTTACAGGTGTGCGCCACCCCACCCAGTCACCTTGATTATTCTCATCTTTCTTTGTTTGGTACCATTCACTGTCTCCCTCATCTGACTTTGTCTGTCCTCTTAACTTTATGTAGCAGTGTCCACACAGTACCTGGCTGAGTGCAGTAGAATGTATCCCAGCATGACTTCTCTGTCACCCTCTCAAATATGTAAAGTAACATTTGCCTCATTCGTTGCTGCTATGTGCTTTGGATCTTACACATCCAGTGCCCTCAAATCTTTACATCAGCTTTAGGAAGTAAATTCCGACACAGTTCCCACTTTCCAGATGAGGGGTGCAGTGCTGAGGCAGGTGAAGTAACTTGCTTAAGACCACCCAGCTGGGCGGTGGCAGAGTCATAACCCTGGGTCCCTTCCTCTTAAAAGCTGCTTTGCTAGGCTGGCTCCACCAGGAGGTTCATGGTTAGACTTGGAAAGACAGATTGCTCAGGAGTGTGACGTGGGGCTGGGCTGTACTGGATCATGCAGGTGGCTGGTTTTCCCCAAGCAGCAGGCGAGCTTGGAGGCAGACCGGTAGCCACGGGAGGTGCCCGAGGTTGCTTGGTGTCGGGGGTGGGAGGGAAGCAGCCTGACAGTTACCCCTTACCCTGCAGAAAGCTGATGGCACCTGCAACACCAACTTCAAGAAGACGCAGGCACTGGAGCAGGTGACAAAGGTGCTGGAGGACTTTGTGGACAGGGACCATGGAATCCTGGTGAGTGGGATGCCCATGTACCCAAGTGTAGCTGTTTAAGACAACTACCATTTATTGTCACTTCCAAGTCAGTGGTCTTTGGCTTTCGGCTGGGTCTGGCTGATTCTGGCCAACTTTGCTTACAGTCTACAGTAGCTGGTAGCTTGGCTAAGGCCAGCTTCTCCAGTGACGTGGCTTCTGTTTTAGCTCAGGACTTGGCATCTGTTGCTGCTTCTCTCCTTGGAAGCAGGGAGCTAAGATAATGAGAAAAGTACAAGGTCTCTTGATGCCTGGTCTCAGGATGACTATGTCGCATTGGTCAAAGTAGGTCATATTGTATAATCAAGCCTGGCTCCAAGGGAAGGGGAAAGCACACACTACCTCTTGATGGATTTGGCGGTACTCATGTAATCTGCCTCCTCTTGTCTGTGTCACCTTGATGAATCCCATCCCTTGCTCCCTGCCCCCACCCATTTCCCCATGGCACTCTGTATTGCATGACTAGTGTGTGTGCACTCCTTTGAGGGTACAGGACAAGGCCAGATTTCAAGGTGGCTCACAAAGGGCTCACAGATCTTCTGTGCTAACCAGGACACCCTTCCTTTCACACTCAGAGAAAGTATGTGACACGCCTAGAAGAACTTCGAGAAGCTCTGGAGAACTCTCCCTTCTTCAAGACGCACGAGGTGCGAGCCCTGGTTGACATGGGCTTGGGGGCTTGGTTGGGGGTCCAGGCATGAAGGGGAAACTGTGACAGGGGCCAAGTTATAAAAGGGAAGCCCCACACTCTGAGGCCTGGGGAAGGGGATTTCAGGGAGGTGGGACAGTCAGGAGCATGGACTGGGTCAGGTGGCCTGGAGATGAAGGCTGTCTCTGCTGTGTGACCCTGGCCACTGACTGACACTCTCAGGCCTCAGTTTTCTCTTCTTTCACATGGGCGGGAACAGGACTACCCTCCTCCCAGGGCTGCTAAGCTATGAGAGTGCCACCCTGCCCACCTCTCCTGACTCCGCTGACTCCACTGCGAACACTGATCTGGAGTCAGGCTGGCTCTCGGTCAAAGCCCAGCTCCCTAGGCTCCCGTGCCTGGCAGCCATCCTGGGAGGCCTCAGTGACCCTACCTCTAGGATGAGCGGCAGTAGCACCTGCCACGTCGATGTTGTGAAGGTTGAATGGGCTGATGCATTGGAGTCTGGCCCACAGTAAACCATCACTACGTGCCAGCTGTCATTGTCATGTCACCCTTGTTCTTGTCACTGCCTACACAGAAGTCACAAAGATGAGCCGTGGGCACCCCATCTCTTCTGTCCTTGTTTCGTTTCCCTTGCCTGGTGACTTAACATTTTAAAAACAAGAGTTGCTGCAGTTTAAGATGTGGGACTTCACGCCAAAATTGGGATTTCCAGTTTTTCTTTGTTTACCTCAGAGATTGCAGTACACATTGTATAGACGTATATGTGAGGTGTGTATACATGTGTGTGAACATATGTGTACAATAATCTCTGAGGCAAATGCTATTACTCTCGTTTTGTATGAGGTAGCAGAGCCACAGAGAGGTTAAAATACCTGCCCAAGGGTGCACAGCCAGTAAGTGGCAGAGCCAGCCAGGATCTGAATTCTAGCAGCCTGGCTCCAGGTTTCATAGTCACCACCCTGCCCTGCTGATGTCAGGGAACAGACCTGGGGCAGTGCCTACTCCTCCAGCTAACCATACTCTTTCCCTGGCAGGTGGTGGGCAGCTCTCTCCTCTTTGTGCATGACCACACCGGCCTGGCCAAGGTCTGGATGATAGACTTTGGCAAGACAGTGGCCCTGCCTGACCACCAGACACTCAGCCACAGGCTGCCCTGGACCGAGGGCAACCGTGAGGATGGCTACCTCTGGGGCCTGGACAACCTGATCCATCTCCTTCAGGGTCTCACCCAGAGTTGACCCACTCAGCAGCTACCAGGTTTATTGGATGGTGCCGGTCTGGCCGGAGGAGCCCCGAGATGCTGAGGGGCCCTGTGGTTGGCAATGGGAGAGGTGTATTGTAGCACAAGCCCAGTGTAGAAGGTCTGAAGGACCCTGGGAGACCATTCAGTACCTGGCTTCTTTGCCATGTAAGGAGTGTGACCCCTCAGGGTCATAGTGAGTCAACAGAACGAGAACTGGGTCCCCTGACTAGCCAAGATGTCTTCTCAGGGGCTGCCAGAGGCCACAGCTAAACCACACTGCCCAAGATCACAAGTCTGTCATCAAAGCGTACAGGCAAGAGAGTGCACATGGCCACGTGAATGACCTGTAACTGCCTCCTTGTCAACCTCCTCATGCTCCTACCTGGCTGAGCCTTGTGCCTGCTCAGGTTCATCTCTGGTGCCCCCGAGAGCCAGAATCACTGGTGAAGTACAGGATTTGCCTGTTCATCTGAGGGAGTGATGGCCCAGTATCCAGCTGGAAGTCATCCAAATGCTGAGTGACAGAGGACGAGGGTGTGACACCGTGGGACACCTGCTGATGCTGCCCAAGGGCTGATAATGCTGGGTGGGGCACAGCTTACCTATCCTGCCCTGCCATGGCTCTGCTGGATCCTATTCCTCAAAGGCCTCTGCTCACTTGCAGATCCAAACCACAGCCACATCCAGCCTGTGTGGCAGCACTGTGGTCACCACGACCTTGGTCCTTGACGCAAACCACCAGCTGCAGCTTCAGGACTTCCTCCTCTTTCCTGTAGCAGACTGCAGCAGCAGGGACGAGTTTCCCAAGCAGGGGAAGCGAGCTTCCTCCCTGGGAATCAGGGCTGCCTTGCTCCAGGGGGACCCCACCCAATCCCAGCCCTCCACTCAGTGAAGTGCCAGGATAGCCCAGAAGTACAAGTGCGTACAGCTTCTGACACGACCTTGGGTTTACATTCTAGCCCAAACCAGACTCCAGAACCCTGGGGTGCTGCAGACAGCCCAAGTCCCAGTGTGCCAGCACCCATGACTTTGGTTTCCTGGCCCCCGAGGATGGGCCTGGGGAAGACAGGTACCTAACTCTTCCCTAAACTGAAGCCCTAATGTCTTCCAGGGCTGAGGCATGTCCTCCTTTTCTACTAACCATCTTTATACTTATTTATACATGAGGTAGTTGTTAGATGGGGTAGTTATTAAGAGGCAAAATGGCTTCACTGTGCCTCCCACCTGCGACAACACCCCAATAAACAGGACAAAGTAAATGCTATATTCTTTTTCATATCTGGGAATATGGGCTCAACACACGCTCTGGGCATACTGCTGGGAGGGGTAATGACCACTTTGGAACAGGCAGGCTCAGGATCAGCCAGCTGGTTCACCCACTGAGTGCTCTTGTTGTGCCTGGCTCTGCTGGACAATGCAGGGGACACAGTGGTGATGAAGACAGCTCCCAGCCCTGCTCTCAGGGCTCCCAGGACAGGGCACCAGAGGGACAGTGCCAGCCAAAATAGCTGGGATGGGAATGCACCTCTTCCTCATCCCATTCACTGGTTAGAAACGCTACACTGTTGTTTCCCTAAGGGACTTTGTGTGAGGTGCTGCAGGGACACTTTCCCTTTGACAGTGGCGGTGATAGGTTCTCATTGATCTAGGAATCCTAGCACTAGCAGCGTGCATGGTGGTGCACCTGTAATCCCAGCGATTCAGGAGGTGGAAGCAGAACTGCCAGTCTAGCAACTAAGCAAGACAATCTCAAAATGAAAAAAAGGGTTGGGGATATAGCTCCGTAGTAAAGTGCCCTATTACCCTCCCCCCCCAAAAAAAGAATCACAATACTCAATCACTCATATATGTTTGTACAGACAGATGGAAAGAAGTTTGTGGTCAGCACCATCATGAGGTTCAGGGAGCTGTGAGGCGGCCTCGCTAGTGACTAGACACTATCTGTTTGGAATCTTGACTCTGCCACTTGCCAGCCATGTGATTTGGGGCCTCCACTTCTTTGGCCCTCAGTCTGTTTGTCAAACTGGGGAAGGATGGTTTGCTATGGTTTGAAAATATCCCTCCAAAGTTCATGTGTGAGAAACCTCACCCCAAATTCCTGTTAATGCTATCTGCAGGTGGGTCCTTCAAGAGGCAACCAGAATTAGATGAGGTCATGAGGGTGGGTCCCTGTGACAGCAGAAGTAGCTTTATAAGAGGAAGAGAGACCTGAGCTGGCATCTTGCTGTCTTGCAGTTATGATGCCCTCCACCTTGTTAAGAAAGAGCAAGGAGCCCGGCGAGGTGTACATGCCTGTAATCCCAGACTTGGAAGGTGTAGGCAAGAGGCTAAGTTCAAGGCCAGCCTCAGTGACTTAGCCAGACCTTGTCTCAAAACAAAAACAAAAAGAGCTGGTGGAGGCAGCTCATGGGTACAGCACTTGCCTTGCACGTGTGAGGCACTGGGTTGGATACTCAGCACCACATAAAAATAATGAAGTAAATAAGGATATTGTGTACATGTACAGCTAAAAAATATTTTAAAAATAAGGGCTGGGGATGTGGCTCAGTGGTTAAGCTCCCCTGGGTTCCATCCTTGGTACACCCCCCGCAAAAAAAAAAAAGGGAGCAAGAAGGCCCTTATCAGATGCTAGGTACACTGTTGAACTTCCCAGCCTTCAGAATAATGCCAAATAAACCCCAATTCTTTTTTTTTTTTGGTATTGTAGATGAACAGAATGCCTTTATTTTTATGTGGTGCTAAAGACTGAACCCTGTGCCTCTGCCAGTGTGCTAGAACCCCAGCCTTAAACTCCTATTCTTTATAAAGGTTTCAAGTATTTTGTATAAAATGGACTAAGACAAGGAATCTAGAACTTCCCTTACAGGGCTGGAGAACTTGATGAATCAACACTAGGAAGGGGCTGAAATACCTGACTGCTCTCAGACGGGACTTAAAACATGGTGGGCACCACGTCTAGGCCCTGGGACTCTCACCCGAGGAAGGGGTACTTGTACTCTAGGGACTTGAAAGGCCAGTAAGGCTGGCAGGCAGAGCACGTGAGGAATAGCCTGGGACAAGCCGAGGGGAGCTGAGTGGGGAAGCATTTAGTCCCTGTCCTGTGAGCAGACTGTGGGGCAGCACAGAGTCCAAGAAGGAGGCTCGTGCAGATTTCTAGCAAGGTGATGGTGGCTTAGAAAATGTAGCTCTTGGAGAAAGCAGTGGATGGCGCACTCTGCTGGGCTGTACAGGACACAGGATGTGGAGACAGGAATCAATGGGTGCTTGATCTGGAACGGATGGGCTTGGGCTTGGCCTGAACCATGTCCAGGCTTGAAATGGAAGGGTGGGGGGACCGTGATGAAGGATCTCTGGGTGGAAGGCTCTCAGAGATCCAGCCAAACCTTCATGTGTCACACAGGAAGAGAAGCTGGGGCACTCTTCAAATGGTGACAGATTTAAGCTACGGTCAGGCACCCCAGCCTTGGCTAGTTGCTGGACTCTCATGGTCTGAGCAGCAGGGCCTGGCCACAAAGGCCAGCCCGCACCCCACCAGTGGGCACCACATACACCTGTCCATCAGCGGCCCTTGAGGGTGAGAAGTCTGTCAGCTGCAGGTTGCTGTCCCGGACTTGGTCATAGTCCCACAGCTGGTAGTGCCAACTCTTGCCCTGCTTGGAGAGAAGGAAGACAGCTCCTGGAGAGCCTTCTTCTGGCATGGATGGTGGCTGGCAGGGTATGCCAGGCTCAGGATGGAAAAGGCCAGGCAGCTCAGGGTCCTCAGTGTAGCCGAGGCGCGGCACCCACTGCACACCCAGCAGTACCCCTGGGGGACATGAAGAGATGAGTGGCGGTGCCCTGATTTCTACTCCCTCCAGCCCTCCCAGGTGTGTGCTGCCTTGATCGCCACTGTAACACAGAAGTGGGGAACACACAGGTAGGTGGGCTGGGGCTGAGACCCAGGGCATCTGGCTCCAAAGCTGCAGTTACTTTAAGTCCCACTTCCCACAAGCACAGGGCAGGAAGCAAGGCAGCACTGGATGGAGGAAACACCATCATCTCCAGCTGTCCAGGAAAGACATGCTTGGAGAGAAGGCCTCAAGGCCACAGAGCCATGAAGAGGCCCAGCACATCCTTGATCTTGTCTTCCTGAAATGCACAAATCTGATCTTTCATGCAGGTATTGGAATGATGGTGACAATATGGGTGACACTTACTGAGATATGTAATGTGCCAAGGGCTACCCTGAATTTTAGTTGGCCTCCCTCTAAGGCTGCCTTATGAGGTGGGTTCACTGTCACCAATTTACAAATGGGAATCACAGGCCCAGAGAGGTGAAGAAATTTGCCCAGAGTCACAAAGCCTAGCAGTGGCTGGGCTGGACCTCAGAGTCTGTGCTCTGAGTTCCTGTTTGTGGAAATTCCAAGAGCCAGCTGTCTGAGGCACCAGCTGCCCGCCAACTCTTGTGCTAAGAACCCCGTGGTGATGGGTGGCCCAGCTCTGGTCCATGACTTGAGTGCATGGCCTGGCTGTGGAGGTGCCAGCACAGGGGAGAGAATGTGAGAGGGTTAACGGGGCTGGCGATCCAGGAGAGAGGCACAGGGGCAAGGAAGGGACACCTACCTGCACTCACTGCCCAGTGGGCCTTGTGGCCCTTCTTCTGACAAGGTTCATGGTTGAAGTCCTCATCGTAGCTGGTGCCAGTGTTAAGACCAAAACATGGGACGGCCCTGGGACCCACCCTTGTCATGCCTCCCCTGCTTACTCCTAGGCCCTGGGATACGGGAAAAGCAGGGGATATCCAGTGAGAAGGTGCCGCAGGACAAGGTCTCTGTTGGGACCACCCAGGCCGCCACACAGCAGCTTGGCTTGGCAGCCCAATGTCTCCTGGGCCAGCCTGCCCATATCAGCCACTGTAAGTGAGCACAGAGAGAGACGGCTCATCATGTGCCCGGCCCCATATCAACAAGACCCATGTTCCTATCCCTCACCATGCCCGTCACCTGTGAGGCACAAAGGGAGTCAGCCCCATGTTCATGGCCACAGTGAGGAGGTGGCAGAAGTAGACTTGGTACCCAGGTACTAGGCAAAGTCCACATGGTGACTACTGTGGCTTGCAGGCAGGGAGACGGGCCCAGAAAATGGAACGACACCCATATCACATGTGCCTACAACAACCCACCAGCCTCCCTGGTTCTTTCCTAGGAAGAGCCAATGAGGCATGAAGCTTGAGACTCTTCCCCACCCAACTCACCAGAGAACATCTCTCCCTGGGCAGTGTAGCCTCTCTCCATGGCTACCTGTACCAGTCTCTCCAGGGGGATGCCGCTGGGGGGCAACAGGAGAGTGCCTGCCATCCACAAGGCCACCAACCCACATCTGGAAGAGACAGGCCTTGACTCTCAACCCTTACTTCATGCTATTACTTGGAGGGGGGGGGGACCCCTTTACTGGAGCAGGAGTGGGGAACAGGTTTACTGCCCTAGGGGCGTTTGCCTTCCCAGGTCAGGCAGGAATACCTGATTCCCTTGATGGGAGAGGATAGCCTGGGCCTGAGCCCAGGACTGGAGGGTGGGGACAGAGGTCATGGGGGCTTCCTGGGATTGGAGTCAGAGTAGAGTTAGACTAGTGGGCCAGGTTCATTTGTTCACTCAACTGGAGCTCACTCACTTGCTTGTGTGTTCCCGTTGACTAAGCACCCCCAGACCCCCAGTACAAACTTCCCTTTTCTCTCTCCTCTCCACGCTGTGTGGAATAAACACATTCTTCCTATACTCCCAGGTAAGTCCTCAGGAAGCCCAGGGAGGGTGGAGCCAGGCCGGGTCCCACACTGGAGCACTTACTGAGGGCCTTCTTGGATGAGGGAGGGTAGGTCACCACAGAAGAGGATCCATTGCAAGTCACTCCGGAACCTGAAGAACCACATGTGGGTCACAAGGGAACAGCTCTGGGAGTTCCCCATGAGATCCAGCTGGGAGCAGGTGTACAGGGAAGGGAACATAAGGAAAAAGGCCTGAAGGTTGCTCCTGGCTCAGTCACTGACTTCCTTTTCTCCTGATGAGGCACTTAATTTCTCTGAGCCTTGGTTTCCTCATCTGTTTGGGGGAATCATCCTCCTGGCTGCTCCCTGCTTTCTCTCAAGAGTTGAAGGGCAAAGAGCAGATGTGTAAACTTTGCAACTAGAAGTCAGAAAGATCTGAGGGAATGTCTCAAAGGGGTGTCTTACATCCAAACTGTGTGATTTTTTTTTTTCTTAAGAGTCTGTTAAACAAGATGAAAATCCCTTAATTTGTCCTTGAATAAAACCAGGTAACAACATGCTTACAGCCTACAAGATCAATTTGATAATGAATCTTTGCAGGCCTGATCAGCCCCACCCTGGTTCCCAGTGTGGGGTGTCTCCTGGAAAAAGGGATTGATACCACAGCAGGGTGGTTAAAAGCACCACACCTCCTTCCAGAGTTCCAAGGGACCTTTCTCTTTGCACCGTGGCTAAGTGACTTTACCACTATAAACCTTAGTTTTCTCATCTGGGAAATGAGACATTCTTATCTCATAGGGTTGCTGAGAGTCACAGAAAATTAATACTTAAAAACATACTAATCACGCACTGAGAAGCGGTTGTTATTTACATTCAGTTTGCCTCACGGTGGCTCGGGTCATAAGGACTAGAGAGCTTGGGAGTTTCTTTGTGCACCTGGGCGAATTCTTTTTTCTCTTATCTAAATCCAGTCCCTAGCAAATGTCTAGCCCCCTTCCCTCCCCTCCTTGCAGAGTCCCTGGATGCTCCAGATCTCTCCATGGGACCCTGAACTCTTCTCATGACCCTGAGCAAAACCTTCCCTGACTCCTGTGCCCTCAGTCCAACTCCCAACTCCTATGAGCTGGTTTTTGCCCACCTTCCCAGGCCCATCTTTGCCACTTGGCCCTGTCTTGTTAAGAAAGTATCTGCAGAACCTGGAAAAAGAACATGTCCTCATTTCACTCTGGGTCTCTGCCCCAAGCAGTCTGCTCTCATCACATCCTGCCTACTTGATTTGCTCAGCTGTGCTGGGGTCCCCCTCTCCAAGAAGCCCCCAGTGACATCTCAGCCTGGGTCAGGCACTCTATTTAGGCTCTGTCATCACAGCACTGACCATCCCAGGCTGTGAGAAGCTCTGTCTCTGGACCAGGTACTTCTGAGAGCAGCTTTCTTCATTGCGGGAGGCACATCACCACTGTAAGACCTAGGTAGGGAACTAAAGCCATCAGTCCATCAGGCTGTTTGACTTTAGGAAAGGGGAAAAGTGGGTGAAATGACCTGGGGACAGGTGATCTGGTCAGACCCTGGGTGGGTGGGGTGAGGCAGGGAGACCCTACCGGTCCTTGTGCAGCTTCAGGAGTCTCTTCACATCTTCTCTGCCCGTCGGGACTGGGCCTGCCTTCTCCAAGGCTTCCTTCAGGAGCTGGCTCTTCTCCAGGCCGTAGACGTGAGGGGGAGCGCCCCTACCGGCAGAGGGTGGAGGCGGCAGTGGGGGTGGTGGGGGAATATGGGACTGGAAACTACAGGGTTGGGGTAGAAAAGCTAAGTTCAAGGGACTCGGGGGCAGGGGAGGAGTTGGAACGATGGGGGCTTGAGGTCCAGGAGATCTTGGAAGAGGGGTTGAGGGTTCTGGAGCCGAGCATGGAGAAGTCATTTTGGGGTCTATAAGATGAGCTGAGGGGTTGAGAATGGAAGAGAGGAGGATCCTTCACAAGGGTTAGGTCTCAAGGGTGGAGATTTGAAAGATTTTAGAACTGAGTTCCAGAATCTGAAGAGCAGGTTGGAAAAGATCAGGGCTAAACTCTGAAACCATGGGAGCAGGAACCGGGCTTGACTCAAGTCACGAGGGATCTAGGGGTTACCAGTGTGGGGTTCATAAATCCAGAAACAGATTTGTGGTATGGGGCTGAGGCAGGTTGGGTGCGTTTTGAAACTTAAGGGAAAATGGGTAAGCTGGATTTAAGGAATTGCTGGGTCAATCTTTGGATATGGGAGCGCCTGAACGGTGAGATCTAGGAACCTGGGGCTTGAGACTGAAGGAATTTAGACTCTGTCCCCACTCACTTCCCAAGCCCGAGTTCAGAAGCTTGGAGCTGACCTTTGAGCCAGAGGTCAAGAGGTCAAATCGGACACCGGGCAGGGAAATGATCTAGTGCTGAGAAGGTCCTGGAATCAACAACAGGAAAAGCCTGTACGCTGAAAAGGCGGAGATCGGTGGCCCGACGGAGTCGCGATACCACTGGGACAGGCACTGGCCTTTAGGAAGCAGAACGCGTGTCTCTCTGGGTGAAATGGCGGCCCCTATACACAGCTTTTCCAGTGTCACGAGGCAAAGCGCGCAGCGCGTGCCCACCCCTTTGGTGATCACGTGATAGAAGACGTGCGGCATCAGGGACAAGGTGGGATTTCCAAAGCACTGCCTCCGGAAGAGACTAGTGCGCGAGCCGCGTCCCGATTGGCGAAAAGCTCGTGACCTTCGCTGATTGGTCCGTAGGCTCGGGCGTGACTGAAGACGCACTCATTGCAGAGGGGCGGGACTTTCCTGCTGAGGCGGGAACCCAAGTGCGGTTTTGATTGGCAAGATCAGAGCCCGGGGACGACACTCACTCTGATTGGCCGATCTACCGAATATCTCGGCAGGGATTGGCTTGCATAAAAGGAAAGGCGGGTCCAAAAGAGGAATCTTTGTGGTCTGCTCTGAAGAGCGTACCTGGCGCCACTTGGAGGATTTGAGGCCCTGTCGGTAAGTTTTCTCAGGCTCAAGGGGCTGCTGGCACCGGGAAGTCGGGCGGAGCGCTTGGCGTCAGGCCTTTCCGCATCTCTCTGGGGAAGTTTTCTCGCTGTGCGAGGCCAGGGTGTTCAAAAGCTACCCTGCTTTCTTAACTGGCTCCTACATCCGGGTTTCCCCCCCACCTCGGACAGCCCTTTGGGTGCGTGAGCCAATGGGGATCGTCACTTGGGACGGGACGCGTAGAGCATCCCGGGATTCGTAGTAAACTTCTGGAGATTTCTGTCAGCACGCGGGCGGGAGAAGAGGGTTCCTGACTCGCATTGTTGCCCAAGCTGTGTCTTCCCTCCCAACTCCTGTCTTATCTGACTTCCTCTTGGAAGGAAGATCCCTGAGCAGAGTCCGTTAAGCCAGCATCGGCAGGAAGGATTTGGAAAAACCCAGGTCTTAACTCATCCTTCTCCTTCTTTAAGCCGTACCTTGGTACCCCTCTCGATGGCAGTTCCTGAGACCCGCCCCAACCACACTATTTATATCAACAACCTCAATGAGAAGATCAAGAAGGATGGTGAGTGTTCGGGATGGTCTGGACCTTGGGCTGTTCGGAATGAGCTGGCCCCTTTCCACCTCAAGAATCTGCTCTTCTTTCTCCGTCTTCTCAAACTAAATGAATAAATTAGCCCCTTGGCTTTTGTACATACTGCTTGTGTCCTCAGCACACATCTTACACTCCTCCCTGTAACCTGGTCACTTGATAATCCTTCAAGGGTTTAGCTTCCTCCTCCAGGAAGCCCTCCCAGATCCACTCTCCCATCAGGTAGCTGCCACTGACTTCCCATGGGACCTGGGTATCGCCACTCAGGCCTGGATCACTCTACTGTCTTCCTTTGGTCTGTGAGCTCCGTAAGGGCCGATACTGAGGTTGTCTGGGTCATCGTGGTGTTCCCAATGATGGAAATATACATTAGTGAGAGTGAACACTCTGAACCAGGAATTAATTTATGCACTTATGTGAATTTTAATTTTTAATTTTCATAATAGACCTTTAGGAGGGCACTGTAGTTATTCCCATTTCTGAGATTGGGCCAAGTGAGATGTAGGGGTGATGTAAACTTGCTTCTGGTCACATAGCAAGGAAAGTTGTTGACTGCAGGTGTGAAATTTGGCTTAGGAATTCAGTACTTTTTCTTTTAAACTTCATTTTATTTATTTTTTATGTGGTGCTGAGGATCAAACCCGTTGACTCACGTGTGCTAGGCGGATGCTCTGCCAGTGAGCTACAACTCCAGCTCTTTGAAATCAGAAACACACTTCCACTTTCTTGAGTAAATTATTATCTTTATTGAATCTCATTTCCTATACCTGAAAACTGGGCAAAATCATAGCCTTCTTTGAATGGATGTTTTGAGGATTACATTAGCTAACCCTTCACATGATGCTTCAGTTCATGGCACCTAGCAGTTAGTGACAGTGGAATAAAAGCTGCTATTAAACTGACTCTGGTGGCACATCCCTGTAATCCCAGCAACTTGGGAGACTGAGACAATTGCCAGGTTTGAGACTATTCTCAGTAATGTTGTGAGGCCCAATCTCAAAATAAAAAGGACCGGGAATGTGGCTAACAACCAATGGGTTCAATCCTTGGTGCAAAACAACAACAAAAAACCAAACTCATTACCTCCAGAAAAATTTCAGAACCAAACAATGTTACTGGGATTAAATTTGAGATTACCAACAAAATTGCTGTTAAACCAAAACAAGGGCTGGCTGGTGGTGCATTCCTGTAATCTCAAGCCTCAAGCAACTCTAATGGCTGGGGGCAGGAGGATTACAAGTTTGAGGCCAGCTTGAGCAGTCCAGTACTGCAAAACCCACAAAAACCTGGGAATGTAAATTCATGTCTGCTTTCAGAGTGTCGTGCTCAGCCTGTATTGGACAGTGCTGTGGACACACTGGTGACCAAGAGTCCTGGTTTTCTACGATCAGTCTTTGACAGCTCAGAGTTGTAAGGGCTGTTATGGGAGAAGCACAAGCAGAGTGGTCAAAGGTGGAATTGGAAGCCTAGAAAAGGCAGATGGATTCATTTAGTTTGATAGGAGACGTTTTGGAAAACCTTCCAGGTAGAGAAACTAGTATGTATATTACCATGAGATGGAAGAGTGTTTCGTACTTGCACCAGGATATACAATTGTCTAGGGGCAAAAGAGCCTGAAGCATTCTGGGAATTACAGGTAGTTTGGATCTGAGGCCTCGAGGCCTGTAAATATTGGAGAGGCTTTTTCCAGGGAGCAAGTGCACTGATGGCTTACAGGCCTTGTGTTTGTGGGGGGACCTGAAACTTTATTCTGAGGGTGTAGGGAAGCCAAGCTGCTCGCTTGTCTGGGTTGTGTCATTTACGGAATGTCTTCCTGACTGTGGAGGGCAAACTTGAGTGAGCAAGAGTAGAGGCTGAAGAATGGGAGAGGTCCAGAGGCCAGGGGAATGACTGATGTCTAGACTGAGTTTAAGGGGATGGAACATGGAGAGGAAAACCAGAAATATCCCCACCGGGAGACTTTGACAGATTACTTCAAAACACCCTTGACCCTTGTTTCCTACTCCCAACACACACACACACACACACACACACACACACACACACACAACCCTGTTTCTCTTACCTTTTTTTTGCCTAAGACCTTGTCACAATTTTCACATGCAGTTGGTAAGAGGGTTCCTGTGTTTTGCTCAAGTCCCACTTGCTATAAAGCAAGACACTTTGCTGGTGAAGTGTTAGGGGGACCTGGTTTAGATGGAATTGGATTGTAGACCTGGCTCTGCCATGTCCTTCTTAGTAAAATTGGGAGTCGGTGATGCCACCTTAGGGGATTTTTGTGATGATTTTGTTTCTTAGTTGTAGATGGATCTTTATTTTATGTATTTATTTATATGTGGACCTTTATTTTATGTATTTATTTACATGCAGTCCTGAGAATCAAATCTAGTGCCTCACTTGCTAGGGAAGTGCTCTACTACTGAGCCACAACCCCAACCCTTTTGTGAGGATTTAATGAAGTTATTTCTGTTTAGCATTACATGGTATCCTTTTTTGTACCAGGGATTGAACCCAGGGGCGCTTAACCACTGAGCCACATTCCCAGCCCTTTTTAAAATATTATTTAGAGACAGGGTCTCACTAAGCTGCTAGGGCCTCTCTAAGTTTGCTGAGTCTGACTTTGAACTGGCAATCCTACTTCTGTACCCTCCCAAGCCACTGGATTACAGGCACGCGCCACCACCCCTGGCATTATTACATGGTATTTTTATCCATCCGTGTTTGCTGGAGTCTGAACTGGGTGTGGGGGATGGCAGTAAACCAATCAGAGGACTGGGGTTGTGGCTCAGTGGTAAAGCACTCGCCTGGCATGTGTGAGGCACTGGGTTTGATCCTCAGCACCACTTTAAAATAATAAATCAAAATAAAAGTATTGTGTCCATATTAAAAAAAATATTAATAAAAACCCCAACAAATTAGAGTGGCCTATAGCTGTGAAGACAGTAAGTAAACATTAGGTCGGGCATTGGAAAATGTCATGAAGTAAAGGCAAGTTAGGGTAAGGTGAGGGGAGGAGGGACACAGTGACATGTTGACATGGTGGTCAGAGAAGATCTCTTGAGACCTGAATGACTAGAGAGAAGCAGCTTTGAAAACATCTGGGGAAGGATGTTTTCCTCTCCAGCTAGTGCAAAAGCCTGGTGACAGAATTGGTGTTTGTTTTGAGAAAGGGCCAGGGAGACCTCCAGTGTGATTGGAGACATGGGAGTGAGGGGGAGCTTGGACAGACATGAGGTTGGGGAAATGTACCAGGACCACATTAAGAGGGCCTGTGTTGGGCATGGGAGTGGCAGTGAAAAGAAGCGCTTGTCTTTATTGAGTGCTCTGCACACAGGCATTTGGATTTCTCACGTGGCAGCTCTGTGGGCAGGTATTGTGAACATCCACATCTTACAGAAGAGCGTACTCAACCACCTGCGTGGTTCTTGGCAGGCTGCTGCTGTTATCGTGGGGTCCTAAGAGTTTACTGACCTGTGGCATTCTGAATACCTTTTCAGTTGGCCTTATGCCGGGGCTGTGCTTTTCTGAAAATAAGAGCTCAAGCTTCACAGCATGTTGCCAAAGGCTCTGGTCACTGTGTGGCTTTTTCTTTCTCTGATTGCAGAGCTGAAGAAGTCCCTGTACGCCATCTTCTCCCAGTTTGGCCAGATCCTGGATATTCTGGTGTCTCGGAGCCTGAAGATGAGGGGTCAGGCCTTTGTTATCTTCAAGGAGGTCAGCAGCGCCACAAATGCCCTGCGCTCCATGCAGGGTTTCCCCTTCTATGACAAGCCCATGGTAAGCATGGTGGGTATAGCAGATGTGTATATGTGGCATACAGGTATTCGTGTGTGTGTGTGTGTGTGTAGTAAGCCCCAGGCAGATTATGTGGGAGGCAGTGGACCCCAGGAATAGCTGGGCTTCTGTTCCCTCCATCTGGAGAGGACAGTGTTGAGCCCTACTACTTGTAACTTCCGGGTGTGGGAGCCTGCCATCACGTCTGCTAGTTACCTTTCTCAAGCATCTAGGAATTATTGGGTTTGTTTGTTTGGCAGTACTGGGGATTGAACTGGGAGCATTCTAATATAGAACTACATTCTCAGTTCTTTTTATTTTTTATTTTGAGCCGGTGGCAAGAATGGCCTCAAATTTGTAATCCTCTTGCTTTGGCCTCCCTCATAACTGGGGTTACAGGAGTGCACCACCACATCTGGCTTAGGAATTAACTTTTGAGGATTAAAAATTATAAATGTTTTTGTGTCATCCATTCCCTCACGTTTCTCCCAAGTCACTACTTGGAGCACATCAAGCATTCAGGTATGTGAGTTAGAAAGTCCTGTTGACTCTACTTTCAAAACTACCAGCTCCCTGCTTCTCATCCCCCACTGCTGCTGGCCCGTCCTAGCCACCCCCTTCCCTCATTAGAACAGTGGTGGTGGTCTGCTCACTAGGCTCCCTGCTTTGACCCCTCCTCCCTACAGGCCATTCTTTACACCATAGCCCTCCTTTTTTTTGAGGTGCTGGACCTTGCACACGCTAGGCAAGTGCCCTACACTGAGCTGCATCTTCAGCCCCATAACCTATCTTTTAAGATGTGAGTGAGAGCTTGTGACTCTTCTTACAACACTCCTGGCTGTCAATTTTCTAAGAAAACACAAAAGCCTTCACTGCGGTCCCCAGTTGACCTTATGACGTTTCCTTCTCATCCCTTGAGCCTCTTTGCTATTCCTGGAACCTGCCATGTAGTCTTTAGTTCTTGGTGTGGCTGTTCCTTTGCTAGAAGGCTCCATCACCAGATGTCCTTGTGGCTCACTCCCTCCTTCCTTTCTGTCTCTGCACAAGTGTCACCCTAGTACAAAGGTGGCATTCCTGGCTACCCTATCTGAAAATTCCCTCTTCAATATTTGACAACCCTTTCTCAGTTCGTGGTGACTCTACCTTCCTTCGCTGAGAACACACCATTTGGGCAGGGCTTTTGTCTGTTCACTGCTGTGCTCTCAGAGCCTAGAATGGGGCCCGCTGTGCAGTGGGGTCTTTACGGACAGTAGAATGAATGAGATTATCTGGTTGACTAAATTCCTCCTTGTGTGTCTGGAACTCCCCTGCACAGGTGCTCGTGTCCTAGCTTTGCCTTCTCAGAATGCCTTTGACCTGATACTCAGGGCTGTCTTATCTTCCTTTAAAAATACCAAGAACTTATCCTCTGAGCATTTGCTGTGTCAAGTGCTGTTTGTTTTGAGCACTTCAACTCATGTAGTCCTCATGGCAATCCTTCCAGGAATTTCATAATTCCCATTTTACAGATGAGGATGTTGAAGCAATTTCTTTCCTTTTTGTTTTTTTTGGGTGCTGGGGATTGAACCCAGGGTCTTGTGCTTGCAAGGCAAGCACTCTGCTGACTGAGCTGTTTCTTTCCCTTTTTTTTTTTTTTTAAAGTGGTGTTGGATTTCAAACCCAGGGCCTCATGCATGCTAGACAAGTGCTTTGCTCCTGAATTTGAACCCAGGCAATTTGGCTCTGAAATCCATGCCCCTAATCTTTCTGTGCTCTGTTTGATAGCGCATCCAGTATGCCAAGACCGATTCAGATATCATTGCCAAGATGAAGGGCACCTTTGTGGAGAGGGACCGCAAGCGGGAGAAGAGAAAGCCCAAGAGCCAGGAGACCCCCGCTGCCAAGAAGGCCGTGCAGGGTGGGGCAGCTGCTCCTGTGGTGGGAGCTGTCCAGGGGCCTGTCCCGGTAAGCCAGGGCCCTGAGATGCTTCCCTCTTACCAGTAGGACTTCCTTAGCCACTGGCCTGGTTGGGGGCGGGGGGTGGGGCATGTTCTCCCTGTGGGGACTCAGACCTTTCCATTTCATTTCCTTACAGAGATTGTGTGACTTTTGGTGGGGTTGAGCTCCTGGATGGTGATGTCATCAAAATTCCTTTTGCCTGCCTACTTGATTTCCCACCCCCTCCCCATGCTGGTGATTGAACCAGGGTCTTGTGCTTGCAAGGCAGCCACTCTATCAGCTGAGCTCTATCCCCAACCCCCTGCTTGATTATTTCTGAAGGTCTTTCTCCATGCCTGTCATCTAGTTTCTCTCCTTGACCTTGGTTTTAATGTCTTTTTTTCTTTTTCTTTTTTTTTTTTTTGGTGGTACTTGGGGTTTAACCCAGGAGTGCTTTACCACTGAACTACATCCTCAAACTTTTTTAGTGAGACAGGATTTTGTTAGGTACTGAAATTGACCTTGAACTTGTTATCCTTCTACCTTAGCCTCCTGAGTTGCTGGGATTACAGGCCTGTACCATCGTGCTTGTCTTCCTCATCCCTTCTTAATTTTTATCCTGAGATAGAGTTTTGCTAAATTGCAGAGTCTAAACTTGTGATCCTTTCAGTCCTGAAAAGCTGGAATCCTAGCATCACTTGTTCTGTGTCTTTTTAAGTCAATAGCTGTGTAGAAAATCCAGAAGAATTAAGTGAATTTAATTTGGAAATGTTGCTGGATATAAGTTCAGTGTGAAAAAAGTTCTATTTCTATATGCTCATAACAAACAAACTTCATGTTGAAAAACCAAGGATAAAGTGCACAAAACTGCTTCACTGAAATAACAGAATGTTGCTGGGAGAAATAGGAGACCTCAGCGATGAATGAGAAGACTCAGTGCAATACTGTTAAGAGATCAGTTCTTTCTACATTGATCTAAGATTATTTAAACACAATTGCAATCAAAATCCCATTAAGAGTTCCAGTAGACACTGACTGGAAAGGCCAGGCCAAGACAAACAAGATGATTAAAACTGGGACAGAAGACTCATAAAGGTGCCGCAATCAAGATAACGCAGTGTTGGCAAAAGAGTAGAAAGATGGACCGGTGGGTAGAGTGATGTTGACAAATAGCCACACGCGTTGGTCATTTGACGTGTGATCAGGATACCCCTGCAGTTCAGTGGGGACTTGTTTTTTCCCAGTAAATGATGCTGGGTAGATGGATCTGCAAGGGAAAAAGATTAGTACCCCTTCACATTGTTTATGAAAGTTAGCTTGAACTGAATTATAGACCTGAATGTGACAACTAACAAATAAGAGTTAAGAAAATAGGACAATGTCTTCCTGACTTTGGTGAGGATATGAAAAGCAGAAACATCCTGTTTTCTAAACAGGATACCAAAAGTGCTAATATGAAAGAAAAGGTAAATGAATTGGATCCACTCCTTAGGTCTCCACGTCTCTGGCTCTCATGAGTTTCATGGTTCTCAGGATGTGTCACAATTTGTCTGGAGTCTGGTGGTGTCTGGATCTCTGTTGAGGCTTTTCTGTTGTTACCAGTCTCTTCTGGGCCTAGCCTTCCTTCCATATTTGACACTTAAGGTTGGGCACTTGCTCTGGGCTGTACTGTGTGGGCTGTGTGCATTGGGCTGGCAACCATCTGTACCTTCCCTGACCACCTCTTCCCATCACTATCTTCCACTGTCCCCCCACCCCCATTTATATTTTTGTGGTGCTGGGGATGCATCCCCCAGCCTTGATGCTGGGCAAAGGCTCTGCCACCAAGCCACAATCCCAGCCCTCCACTGTCTCTGTTTCTCCCTCCGTCTCTGGGTCTATTTCTTTATTTAGTTTTTGTTTCTTAGAAGCAAAAGCACAGAATGCTCCTTAGCATATGTTTCTACACCTTCGAGTTCACAGTTGTTTGCATTTTTCCCCCTCCTGACTTTTTTTCTTTTTATATATCTATAAACAAGTTTGGATTGTACTAATTTTTATACCTTAAAAAGTTTTTTAGAAAAAAAAGTTTCTGATGTAACATTCCCCCTGACCTAAGGTCTGCTTCACTCCATCTGGTACTCTTGGTGCCTTTTTTGCCTCTTATTCTTTTTATTTCTTACCTATAGTGTTTCCTTGCGCCTTCGCCTCCTGTGGGTACTGTAGCCTTGCCTTCTCCTATCTACCGTTGTGTCAGTCCTGCTCTCTCTCCACAGGGCATGCCACCGATGACTCAGGCACCCCGCATCATGCACCACATGCCGGGCCAGCCTCCCTACATGCCACCCCCTGGCATGATCCCACCGCCAGGTCTTGCACCAGGCCAGATCCCACCAGGGGCTATGCCCCCACAACAACTTATGCCAGGGCAGATGCCACCTGCCCAACCTGTGAGTGTCTAGTTCCTCCGTGGTTTCACATAAATGAAATGTAGAATAGAAGGAGACCAGTTCAGGGCTGCTTTAGATTGGGTGGTTGGGGCAAGCTCCCGAGGAGGTGGCATTGAAGCAGAGATCCCTCAGTGATGAGCTCAGAGCAGTGGGGTTGGACCCTGGGGCAGAGAGGAATTGGCATGTTTGTTGGAGGTCTGGTAGGTCAGGGTGAGGCTGGAGCAGTGGCCACTGCTAGATTCATTCTGTGAATTTCTGTTGAGCACCAGCTCCTATGCTGTACTCAAGGGGTATGTCAGTGGTCAAAACTGTAGGTCTTATAGCCTGCAGTTTGTAGGGGTATGGGGTATGGGAAGAAGGGCAATAGCATGTGTTTCAGAATCCCCCAGTAGACCCAGGGCTTCCATGCTCACGGGCTCCCTTTCCTCTCCTGCAGCTTTCTGAGAATCCACCAAATCACATCTTGTTCCTTACCAATCTACCGGAGGAGACCAACGAGCTCATGCTATCCATGCTTTTCAACCAGTAAGTAGGGCCAGTGGCTGGACTGGAACTGGAGGGTGATGGCCAGAAGGTGTCACCAGGGGAGTGAGCCTTAGAATTCTGCTGGCAGAGCCCCGGGCCAGTTCAGGCTTGGCAGCAGGGACAGCAGCTGAAGGTGGAGGTGGAGGAGGAGGAGGAAGCCAAGGCTGGTGATGAGGCAGACAGGGTCGCCATGGCCAGGGCCTGCTGGCCTTTGTCAGCCCAGGCTCTGGGTTCATTTTTCTAGTTTTAAAATGGAAAAATGTATCGGGTTTCAGCATTCAGCAGTGCAAGGTGTATATAAAACAACAGCAAGACATCATCGATCACTGGCTAGATGACAAAAATTGGCATGTTCAAAAACAGCAAGTGTGGAAGTGGAGTTGTGTGAACCTGGTGCCATGCTGATGGGAAATAGACTCTGGGGCTATTGTGCACAGGGACTGTTCAATGGGGGTTGTGGATGTGGCAGAATTTACCTGGTGGTTCTGCTTCAGGCATTCCATAGAAATTCTTGAAACAAGTAAGTCCCGAGTAGCTGTGAAAGGGGTAATCATCACAGAGTCCGCAGTGGGGAGTGGGAGGCAACCTCCCCTGAAGAAGGGATGGCTCACATACTGATACTTACCCTGGCTTACATTGTGGCAGTTTGGAGAAGCAGAAATGGCAACATAGTGGTTGCTTTATAATAATGCTGAGAGAAAGTTTTGAGAAACTGAACAAAATAAAAACAATACCACTCGTATGCCATTTCCATAAAAGGTACGTATTTTATGAAAATATTAGTGAAAGAAAGAGGCTCAGTAATACCTGTGGAGGGTGTTCTAGTGGAGAAGGCAGTAAGGAATGAGAAAAGGGAGATTAAAGAAGCAGCATATCAGCGTATCCTAAAAGTGAGAGTACTGATTGTGTCTGAAACTGGAAGCGGGTTGTGATGGGGGAAGGGTGGGGTTTCGGAGTTCTGTGTCATCGTCTAGGTTGTGGTTTGCGCGGGTGTTTGTTTAACATTTTTCATTAAACAGCAGGTTTACAGTGGGGTTTCTCAGCTTAGCACTGTGTATTTGGGATGGTATAGTCCTTTGTCATGGGGGCCTGTCCTCTGCATTGTAAGATGTTTAGCATCATTCCTGGCCTCTGCCCTCTACCTGCCAAAATGTCAGGGGACAGTCTGAGGTCTTTCATTCTCTTCTCAGGTTCCCTGGCTTCAAGGAGGTCCGCCTGGTCCCTGGGCGGCATGACATTGCCTTTGTGGAGTTTGACAACGAGGTGCAAGCAGGGGCAGCTCGGGATGCCCTGCAGGGCTTTAAGATCACCCAGAACAACGCCATGAAGATCTCCTTTGCCAAGAAGTAGCACCTTTCCCCCAGGCCTGTCCTTACCCCTGTTCTGGGGCTGTCCCTTCCCCCTTGGCTCAGCCCCTGAAGGTAAGTCCCCCTTTGGGGGCCTTCTCAGAGCCGTGTGTGAGTGCGTGGTCGCCACACAGCATTGTACCCAGAGTCTGTCCCCAGACATTGCACCTGGCGCTGTAAGGCTGGAATTAAAGTGGTTTTTTGCGGTTTGGTTTTTCACAATCATTTGTCTCTTTATTTCCTTGCTTTCCGTGATTCCCTTCCCTCCATGTCAGCATGTCTTGGGCTTTTGGACTTCTTGGCATTTTGGAGTTTGCAGAGTCGAAAATACACGATAGTATAGTAGTGTCATCCAGTCTTAAGTTACATTTACTGCTTGGCAATTTTCTGTTGTGTCTCAAATCAGCGTTCAGGGCAGGAATAGAACCCTAGGGGGTGCCGTGTACAATTAGGCAGGTGGTGTATTGCATAAGGATGCACCTCCAGTGACACACCATTCAATCTGGATATTATCCCTGCTGAGGCTTTAAGCCTAATTCTGTTCCTGCTTTGCTCTCTCCATTAAAGAGGAATGTCATGAGGCAGGAAGATTGTAAGTTCAAGGCCAGCCTGGGCATCTTAGCAAGATTTTGTCTCAAAAATAAAAAGGAGGTCTGAGGATATAGCTCAGTTGGTAGAGCGCTTGCCTCACATGCACAAGACCTTGGGTTCAATCCTCCGCCCCACCAAAAAAAAAAAAAAAAGATAATAATAATAATAATAATTAATTATTAAATAAATAAAAATAAAAAAGGGCTGGGCATGGTGGCACATGCCTGTAATCCCAGTGGCTCAGGAGGCTGAGACAGGAGGATTACAAGTTCAAAGCCAGCCTCAGCAATTTAGCCAGGCCCTTAAGCAATTTAGTGAGGCCCTGTCTCTAAATAAAATACCACATGGGCTGGGGATGTGGCTGAGTGGTTGTGCCCTGGTTCAATCCTTGGTACGTATGTACATACATACATAAATACAAATAAAAAAGGGCTGGGGATGTGGCTCAGTTGTAGAGTGCCCCGGGTTCAAACCCCAGTATTGTCCCCTCTCACTGCCAATAAAAAGTATTAGAAGTGCTGAAGAAAGTGAGTGAGGTGCAGTCGTGTATGCCTGTAACCCTGCCTATTCTGGAGACTGAGGCAGGAGGATCCCAAGTTCAAGACTGACCTGTGCAATGTAGCAAGACCCTATTTAAAAAAGTGGGGGATGCCAGATGTGGTGGCACTTGCCTGTAATCCCAGCGGCTTAGAAGACTGAGGCAGGAGGATCACCAGTTCAAATCCAGCCTCAGCAACAGCAAGGTGCTAAGCAATTCAGTGAGACCCTGTCTAAATAAAATACAAAATAGGGCTGGAGATGTGGCTCAGTGGTAGTGTTTGCCTGGCATGCATGAAGCTCCCCAGCACTGGAAAAAAGAAATTGAAGACATGCAATGTGAAATGCAGAATTTTCCCCATGTGGTCTGGAAGAGGAAGAAGAAAGGGATTGCCCTCTTTGTTAAATGACGCATTGTTACTACTGACAGGTGAGTGGAGACATCTCACCCACCACATTGGGAACCACAGGCCTAGTGGCTATGATGTGTGGCTTTTGTGGCCAACCAGCCTTGGTTTCCACTGGGAAGTCCCTAGCTGTTACCCCATGGGCAATTGATGTCCCTACTCTGAACTTCATTTTCTTCCTACGTGAAGAGGAATCCTGTTAATACTGCAATAAGGTTGTACTCATTCTTCCCCCAAAACCCACATATTCACATACACACTCAGATGCTATCAAGCACTCAACTCAGCATTTTTGCTGAGTGTTATCTATTAGACACTAAAACATTTTTCTAGAGTTAGGGTGTATAATGAAAATAGATGAGCTAAGCTGGGTATAGTGGTGTGCGCCTGTGATTCCAGTGGCTCAGGAGGCTGAGGCAGGAGGATTGTGAGTTCAAAGCCAGCCTCAGCAAAAGGCAAGGCCCTAAGCAACTCCGACCCTGCCTCTAAATAAAATACAAAATAGGACTGGGGATGTGGCTCAGTGGTGCAGTGCCCCTGAGTTCAATTCCCAGTACCCCCCAAACAAAGGAGATGAGCTAATTTCAAGTATTCCAATGGAAACAACTGCTGTGATGGGGTAGCAGGACTGGGAACAGTTGTGGGTGTCAACAAACGGCCTCTGAGAAGGTGTATTTGAGTAGAGCTGACTTTCACTCAGCATGTGGTGGTGGGTGCTGGGTTTGTAGAAATGGCTGAAGCCTAGTCTTTGCCCTTGAGAGACTCCTACCTGACAACAAGCTTGTTTTGTGTCCAGCCTCTGCCCAGTAAAAAATGTTCTGAGCACTCAGTGCAGTGTTGAAGGCCCTGGGAAAGATGTGGATGCTCTGGAGAATGGTTCTCTGCATGTGGGTCTCTAGTTGAAACAAGTTTACAGGTGAGACATGAGTGCACATTCTCCACTACCTCATGTTTTTGGTTAATGACAGCCCAGAGCCTGGTTTCCCCTCAGTGAGACAGAGAATGAAAGCTGAGGGGGAAGCATAGCAGAGGTAATCTTACTCTGAGCCCCAGAAGACCAAGAACAGCCTCCTGTTTGGAGATCTGGAGGCAGTGTAATGGCTCTGGGGTGGGATTGAGCTCAGTGTTGGGGACTAGGCAGAAAGGAAACCTCCAGGGAATGCAGTATGCATCGTATTCCATAGGATTGTGCTTCAGCGGCCCTGTTTGTGTGGCTAGAGTTCCAGAGAGAAAGTGGTACAAGTAGGATGGACTGTGAAGCTTGCTGCCACTGCCTCTGGGTCATGGGTGGCGTTTGGGTGTGGGAGATAGTCTCTAAGATGGTTTCTGACAATCCCCACCCTCTGACATTCACTCTTGTGAAATCCCCTTTTGAACATGAGCTGGACCTAGTGACCAGCTTCAAGTAAATAAGCAACTCCCCACTCTTTTGTGAGGAATGTACTCCTGGACCCCCAATGCACTCCGGAAGCCAGGAGTAGTACCAAACCCTGTAATGCTTTTTCTATCTTTAAGCACTTATCGTGCGTGCAGGCTGTAACTTGCTGTTTAAAGTAAAGTGTGATAGCAAAACTCCCATGCATTTATTTTTTTTCCTTCACAATTTCACAGGTTTGTTAACTGTGGTTCTTAGTGAGCTCAGCCTGATTTCCTTTCCTTTCCTCATTATCACTTTTTATCTTAAAGCACTTTACGGCTTCTCAGCATCATTACTTTTTTTTTTACTTGGTACATTATAACTATACCTAATAGATTTATTGTGATATATTTGTACATGCACATAGCATAATATGGTTTATTTCCCTGTATTTCCCTTTTCTTTCCCCTCCTCCCTTGTTTCTATCCTCTACTCTGCTGATCTTCCTCTTATTTTCATGAGATCCTTTCCTTTTTTCCCCTTTTTTCTCTTTAGTTTCCACATACAAGAGAAAACATGACCCTTGACTTTCTGAGTTTGATTCATTTCACTTAGCATGATCTCCAGTTTCATCCATTTTCCTGCAAATGACATAATTTTGTTCTTCAGGGTTGAGTAAATCACCTTTGTGTGTATATCTCAGCTATTCATTATTCGTTCATCTGTTGAGGTACACTTAGGCTGGTTCCATAGCTTGGCTGTTGTGAGTCATGCTGCTATAAATGTGGGTATGCATGTATCACGTAGTAAGCAGAATCATTACTCTTGTGCTTTGGGACCACTTTTTTTTTTATTATTTTTATTTAGCTTTTAATTTTTTACAGACTGCATTTTGATTCATTGTACACAAATGGGGTACATAATTTCATTTCTATGGTTGTACATAATGTAGATTCATACCATTCGTGTTGGGACCACTATTAAAATAAGGGTGACTTGAACATGAGCACGGGGGACCTGATAACCTATATAGCTATTTACATGAATAATGGGCAGGGGGCATATACAGTGTGTGTCCACTGAACGAAGGGATGATCCCTGTTTTAGCAGGCTGGAGTGGATGGAGTGAGATTTCATTATACTCGGGATAACATAATTTAAAGTCATTTTTTTTCCTGGAATTTTCCATTTAATATTTTCATAAGGCTGGTTACTGAAACCACAGAAATTGAAAACTGCTGATGGTGGGGGAGTGAAGACTGCAGCAAAAATAATAGGAATTCACTTCCATGATAAGATTACAAAGACTGGCTTCTTGTTGCTAGCTGCCTTTGAAGAGATACATGTGGCAAGAAGCTGAGGGAAGCCTCTAGCCAACAGCTAGTGAGGACAGAGGCCCACAGTCCAGTTTCCACAAGCAACTGAATCCTCCAGCCACTGAGAGCCTGGAGTCAGATCCTCCCCCAGTCCAGCTGTCAGATGGACCTGCAGCCCTAGCTGACAGATTGATTGCAGCCTTGTAGACCATAGGCAACTAGCTAAGCTGTGTCTAGACTTCTGACCCAAAGAAACAGTGATAATGTTGGTTTTAAGTGACTGTGTTTTGGGGTAATTAATTATCCAGCAATAGGTAATTAAATTGGGCTTTGGAAAATAAAGTCATTTCTACAACTTTGTGACTTCATTAATAATACTGGGGCCACAGTCCCTACAGCTAATTATTGAGTGCGCTTGCTGGCCCCCCGCCCCGCCTTGGCAGTATTGGGGATTGAACCCAGGAATGCTGTATCACTGAGCTACATTCCCACTGTTTTTATTTTGAGACAGGGTTTGACTACGTCGTTCAGGCAGCCCTCAAAGTTGTGATCCTGTTGCTCAGGCTCTAGGATCACAGGTGGAGTGTGTTCTACATATCATTTTTTTCGTGGGGGTAGGGGTGCTAGGTATTGAGTCTCACAGACTGAGCATGTGCTGTATCACTGAGCTACACTCTCAACCCCTCTCACCAGGCATCTTCATTTTTCATCCTTGATAAATCTCCATTGCCGAGATCAGGGACAAACATTTGCTGAAGGAAGGAATAATTTTTAAGAATGTTTTAAAATGGAAAGTTCAAAAGTAAACGAAGACAATAGTATACTGAACTCCCATATTTCCTTCGATTTTGCTTATGGCCAAATTTTTTTCAAGCAAGATTCCACTCAAATTATTTTGAAGTAAATCCCAACAAGTCTATTAGCCCAGTATCAGCTTTATATTTAAGAATTTTCTAAATTTTAAAAACTACAAAGCTATGATCGTGCCTAAATCAGCTTTTAGACAGCACTCAATACCTGATTAATATTCAGATTTTCAGTTTCTATACATACGTTTGTATAGTTACAGTCAGAATTCAGAAAAAGTCTACATATGGTAACTGGTTGATAGGCTTCTTAAGTTGTTTTTAAATGTAGGCCGCCCAGATAGCAGGGTATGGTGGCCATACTGTAATCCCAACTTGGGAGTCTGTGACAAGTTTGAGGCTAGCCTCACCCATTTGAGACCCTGTCTCAAAAAGAGGATGGGGATGTAACTCAGTGACCCTGGGTTCAGTCTCCAGTACCAAAAAAAAAAAAAAAAAAAAAAAGTTTAGGCCACCCCTCAAGTTTCATTATGACTCTCACCCTTTTTTGTTAGTTTATTACTTGTTAAGATATGATGGTCTAGGGCTGGGGAGATAGCTCAGCTGGTAGAGTGCTTGCCATGCAAGCACAGGCCCTGAGTTTGATCCCCAGTACTGCCAAAAAAAAAAAAAAATATATATATATATATATATAATGGTCTGATCCTATGCTTGTATAATTTTATCAGAATGGATTCTTCCTCCATCATGTATAACTAAGAAGAACCAATAAAATAAATGAAAACAAAAATGAAAAAGATGAAATCTGGATTTTGTTGACTGCATCTTTTCAGGCCACTTAGCACTCTTCTGTTCCCTGAAGATCCATTTTGAATTTGGATGGGAGTATTTAACCCTAAAAGAGCCCTGTCAGGTCAGATACCAGTGACGATTCCCGGGGACTGCTGGCAAACCTTGACTCCTCAATTTCTTGGCTGTGTTGTTTTAGACAAGTCTCTCTCTTTTTTTTTTTTTGGCACCAGCAGTTGAATCCAGGGTGCTTAACCACTGAGCCACATCCCCCAGCCCTTTTTATTTTTTATCTTGAGACAAGTCTCACTAAGGTTCCAGGCTGGCCTTGAATTTGCAATTCTCTTGCTTCAGTCTCTAGAGTTACTAGGAATTACAGACATGTGCCATTGTGCTGGGGCCAAGTTCCTTAACTTTCTGAACTTCCATTTCCATTACCTCCTCCTGAAGTGATGCAGAATATCTGTTTGAGTTAATAAAATAAAAATATTTGTGAGTGCCCTTAACTGTTCTTTTCATTATTATCCCCATTTTACATATGAGCAAGGTGAGGCTTTGAGGAGAAATAGCCTAGCCCGGGTCATCCAGTCAGGAAGTGGAGTTCAAGGATGAATAGTGAACATGGTGGGACATTACCTAGCCAGAAGCCCAACATACACCCAGAGGTGGACCTGTCCTTGGAATCAAAGGGTTGCCTTGTTCTGCCCCTCAGCTCAGGAAATTCCAAGGTAGTTTTCACTATTAGCTCCTCTGGTTCTCTACCTGGAGGGGTCCAGTTACCTAAACCAACTTCAGGGATTCAAATATCTCAACCTGCCTGTCTGGGCCTCTTTTGAGGGGTGGCTGTCACTTGTAGTGGCCTGGGTTGCTTTGGGCCAATCTGGGCGTTTCCTGGGGCCTACGGTCTTCACCTCATCCTTGAAATGGTTCTGGCTGGATAGCCGCCTCTAGGTGGTGTGGATGAAATTTGGGACTGGTTTTGGGCGGGGACAAGACTGAACACAGGTTTCCTTGTTTCTGGCGAGAGGGAGGGCAGGAGGAAATTGGAGACCCCATCCCCCAACTGGTCACTGTTGCTCCGTAGTCCACGATGGCGTGGTCTCCAGTGCTCCTTGGTGTCATCCTCTTGCTGACTGCCTTTCCAGGGCCTAGTGTCGCAGACCGCCCCATGCCCAAACTGGCTGACCGGAAGCTTTGTGCTGATGAGGAATGCAGCCGTAAGAGCGGGAATGGGGAGCTGGGACTTGGGTTGCACGTCTGTGTACGTAGGGCTGCTCTTCCCTTCTATTCCTTCTCCAGACCCCATCTCCATGGCTGTGGCCCTTCAGGACTACGTGGCCCCTGACTGCCGTTTTCTGACCATACACAGGGGTCAAATTGTGTATGTCTTCTCGAAGCTGAAGGGCCGAGGGCGGCTCTTCTGGGGAGGCAGTGTGAGTCTTGGGAGGATGGAAGAGGGAGGAGTATGGGGTTGGGGTGGGAGTTCTCTCCAGTTCTCCACCTTAGAGAAAATTTGGGGTGAACAGATACAGAGATACTTGGGGAAGGGGGACATTTTGTGACTTACTTTATTTTTACTTTGTTTAGCAAGTACAGGGCACCTGCATTTCTAGACACCAAAAATACAACTACAAGGAATTCCTTTTATTCTACTGGAGGGAGACAAGCAATAAGCCATCAAAAATGTCAGCAAATATGTGCTTCTGTGAGCATTTATATAGAATGAATGGGTGACTACACTAAATCACATGCTCTGGGAGGGATCTGAGCAGGTGACATTTAAGCTAAGATTCAAATGACAGGGTCAGAACCAGGTGTGTGGGGGTCCAGACAGGAGGCTGTGCAGGAATGAGTGTTCTGTCTTCCCAGACTCAGCTCTTAACTTCTGTTTCCCAGGTTCAGGGTGATTACTATGGAGACCTGGCTGCTCGTCTGGGCTATTTCCCCAGTAGCATTGTTCGTGAGGACCAAACTCTGAAACCTGGGAAAATTGATGTGAAGACAGATGTGAGTGTTCTGCCTGGTGGCACGTTTCCTGGAGGAGGAGGACCCTTGGGTTGTGATGACAGGCAAAGATAACTCCTGTGCTGTCTGGTAGCCTTGCTGTGTGTGCTGGGACAAATTCTTTTCTTGACTCAAATTTCTAATCTGTAACATAGGGAGTGCTATCTACATCGGGATCTAGTTGAAAGGTGGAAAGGTTTAGGGCTCTAGGCTAATTTGCATAGCACCTGTGTGGCCAAACCTGGCCCCTGAGGCTGCAGCTTTTGCTTAACCAGTAGATCCGATGTGTGACCGCTGGTTTTCTCTTCACTGTTTTCCCTTTTTTTTTTTTTTTTTTTTTTTTCAGAAATGGGATTTCTATTGTCAGTGAGCTCAACCTACCGCTGTTCCTGCTGTTTTTCCCTCCTGGCCTTATGCAAATACATCAGCTAGAGCAAACTGCCGGCCTCTGTGGTTTTTTGGGGTGGAGTGGGGCTATACAAAGGAAATGCTTAGCAGGTTCCTGAATCTACCCAATCAACTCCCTGAACGTGGCATCGTCAATGGTTGCTAGGCAGAGTTTGATGAAAGCCCTTCGCTCTAAGCTGGTACCCTAGGCGGGCACCTAAGATTAGATCTGGGACAAGCTAGCGAGAAGACGGAATCAAACACCCAACTGAGGGGTTGGGTCCTCTCCTGACCAATGACAGGGAGCTGAACTATTGGTAATGCGCCAATCGGACCTGAGGACATAAATCGCAAAGCAGGTATTTTCTTGAAGAGTATCTGCAAAGCCGGGTGGGAAGTAACCTGCGCGTGTTCTCCCAGTTTTCCTTCCTGCCTTTGGGGTCAGAAATCGCACCCACCCACTCAAGATTGCTCCAGTCCTGCCCTTGCCCCTTCTTTGCATCCATATCTCCGCCCCAAGGCTGCTCCTACCCAATCCGGAGTCTCTAGTCTGCCCTCGGACTCCTGACCAAATCCGTTCCTCCGCTGGGCGAAGCATCTCAGAACCGCCCCTTCCCACTTGCTCTGCCAATTGCTCGCCTTGCTCCCGCCCCCTTCGACTCAGCCCCTCTCGGGCCACCAATCCGCGCCCTTTGTCCCGCCCTCTGCCTGCCGAGTCCGCCAATCACTTCCTTTGGAAAGCGTGGCCTGGTATCCCGCAGCTCTAGCGGGTCGCGCCGGAGCGGGCGGGGGGTGGAGGCGGAAGTGGCGGCTCCGGGTCCGGGAGTAGGAAGGAGCCGGGGCTGCAGCCGGAGTGGAGCGGCTGCCAGCCGAGGAGCAGGCGCGGCCGCGGCGCCATATTGCGGCCCTCAGCGGCCGCGACCGAGTCATGGCCGAGACCTACGGTGAGGGTGGTGGGCAGAAGCTGGGGTCTGGGGTCTGGGCCCAAAGAGGATGCGGCCTGTGGGGAATTGGGCGGGGCCTTGTGTACCGGGGGGCGGGGTCTGCCTCGATGGGGGCAGGGCCTAAGTGGATGCTGGGAGGGGTTTCGTGGGTCTGGGGCTGAGCTTAATCGATTTGGGTGGAGCCTGAGGGTCTGGTGCGTGGGTTAAATAGATACGGGACGGGATTCGAGAGAGCCGGTCTCGATGGGTTCAGGGTAGGCCTTGAGGGAAGAGGTGGGCCTTCATGTATTGGGGCGGAGCTTGAGTGATTGGGGCGGGGCTGTCTTGACTGGCAGGGGTCGTGCTCTACTGGTTAGAGGGAACACAGAAGAATGAGATGCACTGGGCTGTGAGGCTGATCTGGCTTGAGAGGTTCGGGGGATAGATTGGGATGGGTTATCCCTGAGTTAGGATAGGAACTTAATGGCAAAGGATGGGGCTAAAGCTTGAAAATAGGAGGATCTGGGCAGAGGGTGGGACGAAGAGGATATGAACTGAAAAAAGTATGAATGTACAATACCAGGTGGTTGAGGGAACAGGGACCGTAGAAAGCTCTGGCTTAGGATTCAGAGGGCGCTGCCTTCTTACAACAGACACAAAAGCAGAGTTATCAAATGCAAAAACCCAGAAGTGGGAACCAGCTTGTCATTTTCAGGGAATAGACTGGAGGCCAGAGACCTGAGTTGAGAGGGTGGTAGGAAGTGAAGTCAAGAGGACCAGAGACGACCTATACCTGTAGATCCAGGTAATCAGGAGGATGAGGCAGGAGAATCGCAAATTCTGGGCCAGCCTCAGTAACTTAGCAAGGCCCTAAGCAACTTCTCAAGAGCATGTCTCAAACAAAACAAAACAAAACAAAACAAAAGGGCTGGGGATGTAACTCAGTGGTAAAGTGCTCTTGGGTTTAATTTTAAGTGCCAAAAAAGAGGGACAGAGGCTAGGTTTCCCTTGATTAGATGATTTTCAAGAGGAATTAACAATGTAATAGCAAATGTCTTGGACTCTGGAGAACTTCAGCCAGGGTTTGAATCTCAGTTCTGCCTTAGATGGGTGATCTTGGGCAATTCAGTTAACCTCTTTGGACTCAGTTACCACATCTGGAAAACAGGGATAGTTACTAGTATACCTCCTTCCTAGAGTTCTCCCACAGATTAAGTGAGCTGTTGATATAAAGATCTTTAGAACTGTGTCTATGGTAACTCCAAAGAATAATCTTATACCAGGCCCAGTGATGCACACCTGAAGTCCTAGCAACTTGGGACACTGAGGCAGGAGGATTGCAAGTTTGGGGCCAGCCTCAGCAGTTTAGTAAGACCCTGATTAAATTATTGAGAACCTGTTTCTAATGAAAAAAATAAAAAGGACTGGGGATGTGGCTCAGTGGTAAAGCATCCCTGGGTTCAATCCCCTGTACCAAAAAATAAATAAATAAGTAAAGAATGATCTTTTTGGACTGGGGGTGTAGGTTAGTGGTAGAGCACTTGCTTAGCATGTACAAGGCCCTGGGTTCCATTCCCCACCCCACAAAAAGTACCCCAAAAGAAGAAAAAGGTGATCTGTTACAATTGTCTGTGACTCTGTTTCTGTGTCTGTTTCTTTCTCTCTAACCCTTCTCGGTTTTCCCTTTATCTTTCTCTCCCTGTGGGTATCCTTGATTTTGACTCCATCTGCTCAGACTTCCTCTTCAAATTCCTGGTGATCGGCAGTGCAGGAACTGGCAAATCATGTCTCCTTCATCAGTTCATTGAGAATAAGTGTGAGTTTCTGTCAGTGGTTCTGGGAGCACAGAGCTGTGGGGTAGGTGGGCAGCGATGGGTTGGGCATAACTGGCCATAGATAGCACTCCACTGCTGGCTTCTGGGCCATGCCTTGATGTGTGCTCTTTGCTAGGTTCACAGACACCCCAGCAATGAGAACGAGTTTGTAGAGACAAGAGGCCTTGGAGGGTGGAGGATCCTCTGAGCCTCTGCATGCCTCCTCTCTCCTTCCCATTCCCAGTCAAACAGGACTCCAACCACACGATCGGTGTGGAGTTTGGATCCCGGGTGGTCAACGTGGGTGGGAAGACTGTGAAGCTACAGATTTGGGACACTGCTGGCCAGGAGCGGTTTCGGTAGGTGGGCTGGGCTCCCAAGGAGGGAGGGAGGGGAGGAGGGGGAGAGAGAGGTGTGTGCACTCCAAGACACAATAATAGGAGTGAGGCGACACAGAGGCCAAGGAAGAGGGAGAGAGAAATGGTACAAGGTCCTGGGTTCCATCCCCAGCACCACAAGAAAAGGAAGGAATGGGAAGGGAAGGAAGGAAAGAGGAAGAGAAGAAAAGAAAGGAAGGCTTAAGGTTGGGGAGTAGAGTTTGAGAGACTCTAAAGCAGAAACAGAAGCAGAAGCATGAAAGAGAGACACACAGAAAAGGAAGGAGAAGGGGGGGGCTGAGGAAGAGGAAGATGAAAAGAAGGATAAAGTAGGTAAGGAGCTGCAAAGAGAAACAGGTCAGAGTGAGAGAAGGATGGGGAGGGTGGACGGTTGTAGCCAGGGGGATGGAGAAATGGACATGTAGGGGAGAGGGAAATGTGTAGGGCTTAGCACATAGTAGGTCTTCAGAAAATGTCTGCAGAAAAGTTGGTAGACATACAGAAATTCTGAGAGTCTGAGAAACAGGACAGGAGATAGAAACAAGCTGTTCAATCCGTGGAGAGAGTGGTCTCTAGGCAGCACTTCCTAGGTGCTAAGTGTTGATAGACTGCATGAGCTGTGGGGGCCAGAGACAGGGGAAGGAGAAACAGGTGTGTGCTGTGGATTGGATTCGCAGTGAGTGCTCAGTAAGTGTTCGTGGAGTGATTGCCTGAGTTCCAGAGGGATCCAGATTGGTGAGACAGGGAAATAGAGAGAGTTGGCCATGCTAGGAAGGAGGCCTCTTGCTGAAGAGGGACAAGCGGATGTTGCATAGCACGTGCCTGAGTAGAGGGGAGATGCTCAGAAAATTCTGAATGAATGATGGGGAAGGCAAAAATAAGTAGGAGAGCCAGACTCAGCGAGAGACAGGAGGAAACAGTTTAAGACACACAGCTAGGAGTATAGCTCAGTGGTGGACTGCTTGCCTAGTGAAGCCCTGAGCTAGATCCCCAGCACTGCAAAGAAAAAACAGCTATACAGATACACACATAAAAGAGATGCAGAAAAAGAAACAGACCAATGCACAGATACAGAAAGAGGGACACAGAGACAGAGACTCACAGAAGTAGGTAGACAAAGAGTTAAGTGCGATAGAAGTTGAAAGTGAGAGAGAGAAACTTTCAGGTAGAGAAATTATCTTGACCAGACCAAAGCTAGGTTTTGGGGGCTGGGCCAGCAGTGAGAGGGTCCTCCGAACCACTAGTCTCTCTCTGCAGAGGGGGGCAGTCTTGGGGCAGAACCCAGTCTTGGGGATGACTGGGTCCCCCTGGCCCCACAGGTCGGTGACACGGAGTTATTACCGAGGGGCGGCTGGAGCCCTGCTGGTGTATGACATCACAAGGTGGGTGTGGGGGTACTCAGCATGAGCAGTGTGGTTGGGGTGGGACATGGGTGGCCTCTCTCCTGTGCCACCTTCCTTCTCTGTCCCTTCTCCATAGCCGGGAGACATACAATTCACTGGCTGCCTGGCTGACTGATGCCCGCACACTGGCCAGCCCCAACATTGTGGTCATCCTCTGTGGCAACAAGAAGGACCTGGACCCCGAGCGCGAGGTCACTTTCCTGGAGGCTTCCCGCTTTGCCCAGGAGAATGGTGAGGGCTTTGCTGTGGGCTGGGTGGGGGAGGAGGGAGAGGACTGTTCACTGTGGCCTGTGTGCCTCCTGGCTATCAGTGACTGTGCCCTAAAGTGGAGGTTCAGGTCTGGTTCAAGTCT
Source organism: Sciurus vulgaris (assembly GCF_902686455.1). Classification (NCBI taxonomy): domain Eukaryota; kingdom Metazoa; phylum Chordata; class Mammalia; order Rodentia; family Sciuridae; genus Sciurus; species Sciurus vulgaris. Next base: position 51,291,315 of record NC_136478.1, read on the forward strand.
GAGTGTTGAGCTGTGTGATCACTCTGGTCCTCAGTGTCCTCAGCTGTAGAGTGGGGATCAAAATGTTTCTGTCTTACAGTGTGCTGGTTAAGGAGGCCACCCACCCATGGAAAGGTTCTCAGTATTTTGTGGCACAGATTAGGCATTAGATGGAAGTTGACAGCTGGGAAGTTTCCACCACCTGGGAGGCAGCTCAGGGTATTGGTTTAAGGTAGAAATTGCATCCGCGACTTCGGAGTCTGAGGCAGGAGGGTCACAAGTTCGAGCCAGGCTGGGCAACTTAGTGAGACCTTGTCTCAAAATAAAAAGGACAGGTGCTCAGTGGTAGAGCACTCTTGGGTTTAATCACCAGTAACACTAAATAAGTAAATAACACTAAATAAGTAAAAATAAAGTAGGGATTAGAAACTTAGAGGGCCTATGAACAGGTACATTTTTGAATAAGGGAGATGGGCTGGGATGAACCCCAGGGGAATAGGCTCTGGTGCTAAGGGGAGTGGAGATGACTGATCGGCCCAGTCAGAAGGTTTGCACATATCAGTTGGGTGTCATGGCACATACCTGTAATCCCAGCGCCTTGGGGGGTAGGGACTAAGGCAGGAGGATCACAAGTTCAAGGCCAGCCTCAGAAACTTAGTGAGATGCTGTCTCTAAATAGAAACTATAAAGGGTTGGGGATGTAGCTCAGTGCTAAAGTGCCTCTGGGTTCAATCCCCAGTAACAAAAATAAAATAATAATAATAACAAAAAGATCTGCAAGTATAAACTCATTTTGCTGGCCAAATCAACCACATCTGCTGGTTTGAGATCTTGTTCATGTTCCCCCATTTTGTGACCTTCAGGTTTAGAAGAGGTTTTGCCAGCAGAGATAGATACTGTTTGCATCCTGGCTCTAACTTCCCTACTGTGAGACCTTGTGCTTGTGATGTAGGTGATGGGTAGACTCCTAGTGGACCCAGGCTGGGCTGGATGGTGCTGAGGACACAGGAAATCAGCCCTAGGTCTGGCCTTCATGGTGCTCACAGTACAGTGTAAGATGGTTGGGGGACAGACCCATTTGCAGACAGTGACACTCCTGAGAGGTCAGAGCCAGGGTGGAAGAGGCACAAAATCCTGCAGGAGCCCAAGAGAGGCACCTGACCCAGGTGGGGAAGTCAGGGAGGAGCTTCGTGAGCCAAACCTGGAAAGAGGAGCTGGGGGGGTGCATGGGGAGGAGACAATGTTCACAGCAGGGGAACAGCATGTGCAGAGGCCTGAGATGAGGGCGAGGGTGGGTGGGACATTTGAAGAATGGACTGAGAGGCAGCCATTGGCTGAATGGAGGGTAGGGACTGACAGAGGCCCTGCCCCTCAGAGCTAATGTTCCTGGAGACCAGCGCTCTCACAGGAGAGAACGTGGAGGAGGCCTTCCTGAAGTGTGCCCGCACCATCCTCAACAAGATCGACTCAGGTGCGGCCTGGACTGACCCAAGTGGGAGTGGGAAGCAGGGCTCAAAGGCCCCCAAGGTACCAGTCCTGACTTCTCCTGCTGTCCACAGGTGAGCTAGACCCCGAGAGGATGGGCTCAGGCATTCAGTATGGTGACGCTTCCCTCCGCCAGCTGCGGCAGCCTCGGAGTGCCCAGGCCGTGGCCCCTCAGCCCTGTGGCTGCTGAGACCTGCAGAGCCAGGTGCGACCCTGGGGCTCGGGGAGGCAAGGGTGGTCTCCTGGGAAGATGGGTATAGAGCAGACATAGAGACACGGAAAATGTCACAAGAGAAACAGAGAAAGATGTCAAAACACATGAGCTGAAGGAGCCATCTTCTCAACTTCTCCAGCTGCAGCCCTCAACCTTGGACCTGACCCTCCCGTTCATTGTTCTCACTATGTATTGAGCACATACTGTAGGTCCTATTTAGGACTCTGGGAAGACAGCAGTGGGTAAAAACAGACAAAACAGACAAAAATCCCTGGCCTCATGGATCCTCTATTCTCTTGGGAATAGACAGGACAAGAAACAAAATACATAAATGTTTTTGATAGCTTTTTCACTTCTGTGACTAAAAGACTTGACTAGAACAATTATAGAAGAGGAAAAGTTTATTTGGTGACTCATGGTTTCAGAGGTCTCAGTTCATAGACAGCAGGCTCCATTCCTTGGGGCTCAAGGTGAGGCTGAACATCTTGGCTGAAGGGTGTGGTGAGGGAAGCAGCTCACTGATGATCAGACAGCAGAGAGAGACTCCACTTGCCAGATACAAATATATACCCCAAAGCCACGCCCCTAATGACTCCAGCCACAACCTAAGCGCTTTCAGTTACCACTCATTTAATCCCATCAGGAGATTAATTCACTGATTGGGTTAAGGCTCATTTCTCTAAACCCTGCATTATCTCACATATGAGCTTTTGGGGAACACTTCACATTCAAAACATTACATTGAGTAAATTATATAATAGGGCCATAAGAGCTACGGAGGAAAAGTGAGTTGGAGGGAGTGGGCAGAGTGGATGCACTTTTAAACAACAATGAGTGACACCTTACCAAGAAGGTGACATTTGGGCCTGGGGTTGTGGCTCAGTGGTAGAGTGATTGCCTAGCACTTGTAGGGCACTGGGTTCGATCCTCAGCACCACATAAATATAAATAAAAGGCATTGTGTCCATTTACAACTAAAAATAATATTTTTTAAAAAAGAAGGTGACATTTGAGCCAAAATCTGAAGGATGGAGGGAGAGAGTCCTGTAGGCATCTGAGGCAGGAGTGCTCTCTGCAGAGAGAACAGCAAATGCAGAAGCCCTGGCATGGGTGAGGAAGACCGAGGCGGCCAGCATGGCTTGAATGGAGAGTGTGTGTGCACGTGTGTGTGTGTTGCAGGTACAGCAGGAGACGGGGGTGGGCATGGGCAAAGCTGACCAGTTGGTGCCTGTGGCCCTGGGAGGGCTCTAGCTTATACCGGGATGGGAACCATAGGAAGCTTCTGAGCAGAGCAAGTACTGGAGCCAATTGATAGATTCACAAGGTCACTCTGGCTGCATGTAGGGAAGAGACCATGGGGGGCACAGACACCATTGGGGGGGCTGCTGCTAAGCTGAGAAGAGAGTGGATGGTGGACAGGTTGTTGAGAAGTAGATAGTCCTTTTAGTCCTTTTTCCTTGCTGGTCTCTCTGTCTCCAGTCTTGTCCCCACCCCACTTCCTTTTTTCTCTCTCTCTTTTTTTTTGGTTATTGGAGATTGAGCTTAGCACCTCGTGCATCCTAGACAAGTGCTCCACCATTGAGCTATTTTCCCAATCTTTTTTAAATTTTATTTTGAGACAGGGTCTTGCTGAGTGCCCAGGCTGGACTTAAATTTGTGATCCTCTTGGATTTGTAATCCCTGATCACTGGGATTACAGTCAGTGAGATTACAGGCATACACCTGTATGGCTTGTTCCCTCCTAATGCAGCCACTGGGTCTTTCTAAAACACAATTTGATTCTGTCCCTCCCTGGTTTAAACAAAACCATCCATGGTTCCCAGGGTCCATGGGACACACCTGAAGCTGCTCAACCTTGCATCTGACCCTGTGCAGGAATGGCTCCTGCCAGCCTCCCCAGCCTCTCCCCGCCCCTTCAGCTGCTCCAGCCACACTGAAGTTCATTTTGTTTCTCTGTCTCTTTTTTCATGCTGTGCCCTTTGCCTGAAACACCACTCCTTCCCTCTTTGCCCTGGTTACCACCTCCCTGCTCAGGAAGCTTGTTTATTTTTCTATGCTTGATCCAAACTCCTTGACAGGCCTGCAGTACCCTGCAGGATTTGGTCCTATCCCCATCTCTGTGGGTGTGTGTGTATCTTGCCAATTCTCCCCTCTTACTTCATGCCCAGCCCCCTTCCATCTCCAGGGCAGCTTGGGGAAGTGTTGTTAGACTTTGGATCTGGGTTCTTTTTTTTTTTTTTTTTTTAATTTTCGTGGTGCTGGGGATGGTACTCAGGGCCTCACTCATGCTAGGCAAGTGCTTTAGCACTAAGCCACATTTGTACTCTTTGGACCCACTTTGAAGGTAGAGTCAGCATCATTTACTGATGGAATGAATATGGAATTTGTGGGTGGTGTGGAGGGAGAGAGGGAGAGGAGAGACAAGGATGAGTTCTTAGGATGGTGCTATCTTATCCTTTTAGTCCTGCTGTGCTGGGGCCTCAGTTTCCTCATCTGTAAACTGAGTCCAGGAGTTTGAGAGCAGCCTGGGTAATACAGTAAGACCTTATCTCAAAAAAAACAAAAACAAAAACAAAAACAAAAAACAACTATGCTAAAAAGACTACCATAGGGTTGTTTCTTATTTTTCTTCTTATCCATCTTAAGGACTCGGGGCAGTGCAGAAGTGAATGGTCATGTATTCTTCACCTTGGGGCTTAGTGTAGTTTCTTTCAGGATTTGCCCTCAGTGAATTAAATGTAATATTATAGACTTTGTGGACAGCAATTTTATATGTTGATCTAATGCAGTCACACCCACCTGTAAGAACTCCAACTCATGTTTGCCTACTATCATTATTTTTTTTATTGAGGTTAAGGCCATATAACATAAATTTAGCCATTTCAAAGTGTACAGTTCATTGGCATTCAGTACATTCACAAGGTTGAGCAACCACCTCCTCTGTGTAGTTGCAGAACATTTTCACTATCCTGAAAGGAAGCTGCATACCCGTTAAGCAGTCATTCCCCATTCCTCTACCCCTGGCAACCATAATCTGCTTTCAGTCCCTATTGACTAGTATTCTTATTTCATATGATGTACTTATGTATTTTCTATTCTATTTTATTCTATTTTGAATAAAAAATAGTAAAGGCCTACCAAACTAATTCCCCCTTACATGCAGTGCTGATATTGGAATCTCCTGGATAGCTTTAAAGGATACTGATACCCAGGCCTTACCCCAGATATTCTGAAGTAATTTCAGAATTTCTAGAAGCTGCCAGATAGTTATAAGCAGCGAAAGAAAAACCCACTAATCTAATGTGTTTCTCTAGTTTTGAAAATACTAGATTGAAGCCTAAATCCAGGTGATCAGGGACATAGGGGACACATACAGAAATGGGGACATGATATTTAGACACTGAAATGTCCCCTTACAGGCTCAGACAGCTCTCTGAGGCAAACAACAAGGAGGTAAAGGTGCCCTCAGAGAGAGAAGAGAGAGAGAGAGACCAAAATGACCTGCAGAGGAGAAACAGACAGTGCAGAAACCCCAGAGGGATAAAAAAGTGGTATGGGCTAACAGATACAGGTGGGAGTCAGGAAGAGATCCAGAAATGAGACAGAGACACAAGCTAGACAGAATCAGGACCTCTCTAGGTCATCGCACCCTTCTCTTGCAGCTCACCTGTTCTCCAGGACCAGCCCTGCCCTTCCGGCTGGGGCCCAGACCCTGGCCCCAGGAGGCCGTGCCCCAATCTGCCCCAGCCCTGGAGAAGCTGCCCTGCCACCTTTCCTCCTTCCCTGGCCTGGTGGGGCCTGGCTTTGGGGCAAGACTGAGCCACGGGGGAAGGGGGAACCCATACCTGCTGCTGCTTCCTCTGTCTTGGCTAACCTCTGCCCTCCACCCCCCCCAGCCCCTAACCATACCCCAAGAGCTCCTAAAGCCTGAGACCAGGGCCATTTGGCCCCAACTTCCTGCCTGGCCCTGCTGTTGCGAGTACGTGTTATTTATTACCTGGAGGCCTGCCCCATCCCCATCCTACCCCCATAAAGCATTGTTTACACCTGTGTCTTGGCCTCTGTCATTTTGGGATGTTGGGAAGAGGTCCCTGTTTGAAGAGCTGTGGGTCATGATGTTTGGGGGCCATGTCTGTGGGTTGGACATGGTGTGGGGATACATTGAAGGTGCACCATGGCTCAGGTGTTCATTGTGGAGGGAGTTCGTCATTGCACACTTTGTGGCAGTGCTTGAGCCTCACATGTGTGTTTGTGATGTGTATGAGTGACTCCTGTACGTGTGTGTGGGACATCTATAGGAATGTGTGACACTGTTGCATGTGAGTATTCTGTGTCCTTGGTGACTGCATTGGTGAAGCTGGTGTATGAGACACCAAGGCCAAGTTGTGGGAATTGGGGCCTACGAGTGCACCCTGGGTGTGTGCCTCGTTTTATATATGCATGCCCGAGGCCTAAAAGTTAAGGCAGTGACTCACTGCTGTGCTCCGTGCACATGAAGTATGAGTGTGTTTTGGAGTGAATTTAGTTTCTCTTATACACTGTGTGTGTGTGTGTGTGTGTGTGTGTGTGTGTGTTTGTGCGCGCGCGCTCCTCTGACCATGGACCTTTGTGCAACCCTGACGCGTGCATACTTAATATGGGTGTGTATGGGTGTGTATCCCCCTCTGTGTACAGGTGAACCTCTGACACCAAAGAAAGGTGTAGCCCTCTGAGGACAGTGCCAGCTGCTCTCCCACTTAGTTTTATCAGACCACCTGGTGCCAGAGTTCGGCTAGCCAGTTGCTCTGCCTGGGCGGGCGTTGGTGGAGGGGGTGGAGCATTCAAATAACGTTAGCCGATTACTCCTCCGAGGAGGTGTGGCCCAAATATTCTAAAAAGAGACCGGGTGGATTGTACCAATGTCTTACTCTGCGTAGCTTTCCCAGATTTCTTTATTCTGACTTTCACAATTGTCCCGAGAGGGCAGAGCGGAGCGGGTCATGTAAATTCGATAAATTTGCACATCTGTTCCACCCTCCTCTCATCTTTCTCCTCCGATATAAAAAGCGCTTATGTGAATTACTGACGTGCGAATTTACGTGCATTTTCCAACCAGTCGCGCAGCCATTTCTCAGTATCACCATTCTTAAACGGAGAAGGAGGGATCTATCTATGTAAATGAGCTATTTGCATGCCGCTCCCCAACCCAGCTGCTCCTCTTCCCGCAATATTCTCAGCTCCGAGGGGTGGGCCCGTCCATGTAAATAATCTCATTTGCATGCCCCGCCCGCGATGCCGGTTTAACATGCACAGAAATGCCCCTTCCCTGATCCAGCCCGCTGACTGCATTACTCCTCCAGGGCGAAAGGGGCGAGGCAGAGAATGTAAATGAGCCTAGCGTCGGCGAACGGCCCACTTTTACTTTCTGGAGAGGGGTGTTCTGAATTTTTTCGCTCTGCCCCGCGGAGCTTGCGTCTGCGCACGCACCGTCTCCTTCGCCCGGGCGCGGTCACGTGCCCACCGGGCGAGACGGGGGCGGGGCGTCGCGGGTGGTGGGGGCGGGGTATGGCGTGCTGTGCAGCGCAGGGCGGCTGGCACAAACGGCGGCGCCGGGGTCGGAGGAAAAAACTCGGTGAGCGGAGCTCAGGAGAGGAAGGGAGAAGGGAGGAGAAGGAGCCGGAGTCAGGGCGTCGGCGCGCGCCGGGCTCGGTGTGGGGGCGCGCTCCGGACACGCGGTGGCGGGCCGTGGAGACCCCGGTAGCGGGGAGGGAGGCGGAGGGTGGGTGGGGGAGGAAACGCGCGCCGGGCACGTTGGGTACCGGCCGTTGTTGCGGGGAGCGGCGGGGAACGCGTCCAGGGGGACGGAGGGGAGGGGTACGGGGTCCGAGCGACTGCTGGGCCCTGCTTCCGGCACCCTCTGCGCCCCGAGGGCCCTCAGGGCTTGCACCCGAGGGGGTTGGGAGCAGGACTCTTCCCCCGTCCAGTTCCCAAGTGTGTAAAATCTTCTCCGTCTTTGCCTCTGTCGCTGTGGACCCTCATCGAGGCTCCCTCGCTCTGTCTCAGGACCTCCCTTCCGTCGGGGTGTGTGTCCGCCCCCAGCAGGCTTCCTCTTGGGCGCAGGTCGACCCCACCACCTCGTTCTGTCTGGTCGTCTCAGGCCTTCCCAGCTTCCCTCCGGTCTGTTTTTCTGCCTCTGGACTCCCCCTTTTCCTTGCCTGTTGGTCCCCTTAACTCCGAGTTTATCTAGATCCCCTACTCTGTTTCCGTAGACCCCTTCATTTTGTGTCTCTCCAGAGCTTCCAGGCAGATCCCTCCTACTCCCCCTCCACCATTCCTATTCTATCCCGGGCCCCCTCCCTCTTCTCTAATTGTGGATGCTCTTCCTCCCCCACTCCTCCCACTGCCTTCCTCTCTGGGTCATCTACACTGACTCTGGCCTCTCACTGTTCTTTTCCCCAACTTGACCTCAAATTGGGGGGTGGTTTCTGCATAGCCACGTCTTTTGGTATCTTCTTTATTAGTGCCCTTGCCATTTCCATCCTTCCCCAGTCTACTTGCTACTAACTTCTCTCATGTCCTTTTTTCTCTCCCTCTCTCTCCAGCCACCCTGACGTGTCCCTTCCCAAGCCTCTAGGGACAACAGAGGACTTGGGGGACCACCGAGCACCCCCAGGGCACAAGAGGAGCCTCTACTGCCTGCCCTGCCTCACCCTGCCCCACACCAGGCCCAGGGGCCCCCATCTGCATCAAGTGGAGGAGGAGGCGGAGGAGGGTGGCACCATGGGCCCGGGCCGTGCCCTCCATGCCCTGGGGATGAAGACACTGCTGCCATGGACAGCCCGTGCCAGCCGCAGCCCCTGAGTCAGGCTCTCCCTCAGTTGTCGGGGTCTGTGTCAGAGCCCTTGGAGCCCAGCCGGGTCAGGATGGGGGTAGAGAGTTACCTGCCCTGTTCTCTGCTACCCTCTTACCATCGTCCAGGAGCACCTGTTGAGGCCTCGGCAGGGAGTGGGACCCCCAGAGCCACAGCCACCTCCACCACTGCCAGTCCTCTGCAGGAGGGCTTTGGTGGACATGACGGTGGTGAGCTGTGGCCGCTACAGAGTGAAGGTGCTGCGGCGCTGGTCACCAAGGAGTGTCAGCGACTGGCAGCCCAGGGAGCCCGACCTGAGGCCCCAAAACGGAAATGGGCAGAGGATGGTGGGGATGCCCCTTCGCCAAGCAAGCGACCCTGGGCCAGGCAAGAGAACCAGGAGGCAAAGGAGGAGGATGTCAGGGGCTGTGGCAATGGCAGTGGCAGTGGCAGCGGCAGCGGTGAGGCAAGTGCTAGGATGAGGGAAGAGGCCCTGCCCTCCACACCGGAACGCCTGGCCCTGGACTACATTGTGCCTTGCATGCGGTACTATGGCATCTGCGTCAAGGACAATTTCTTGGGGCCAACGCTGGGTGGCCGTGTGCTGGCCGAGGTGGAGGCCCTGAAGTGGGGTGGGCGCCTGCGTGATGGGCAGCTAGTGAGCCAGCGGGCAATCCCACCGCGCAGCATCCGTGGGGACCAGATTGCCTGGGTGGAAGGCCACGAGCCAGGCTGTCGGAGCATCGGTGCCCTCATGTCCCATGTGGATGCTGTAATCCGCCACTGTGCTGGGCGGCTGGGCAGCTACGTCATCAATGGGCGCACCAAGGTAAGGCTAGTTGGGAGCCTTCTGTGGAGGAACTTGATGCCACTTTTGTTTGTTGAATGCCTAACGCTGTGGCAAGGAGTGGGGTTTGGAGACAGGCTTCTGGGGTCCCAGTAGGGTTTAGGCAGCTGTAGCAGAAGGGACATACTATGGGGAGGACTCCAGGGGAAGGGATCTGTCTTCCCTGTGGGGGCTTGACTTGTGCACTTACAAACCAGGGGTCTGACCTAGAGCCACAGTGGTTCTTGATGTTCCTGGAGTCCTCTTGGAGAACCCAGTGAGAGTGGCTGACACTCATGACCTCATACCTGTGCTTGGGCCCTGATGGGGTTCCTGGCCCTTAGCATCTAACTGTGGGTCTCAGGCTGAAAATAGTCAATGTAGACAGCCCCACATTTCTGCTTCTAGTCTTCTCTGTCCTCATCCTTCCCTGTTGCCCTGTCTGCTCATCTGTCCCTTTGTGGCCCCTCTTGTCCATCCTGTCTCCCAGGTGGTAATACCTGAAGACAGAGCTGAAGGGTGGTGGTGGCAGTGGTAAGCTGAACCCCTGGCCGAGGAGGGGCTCTGCCCGCCATTCTGAGAGCCTGCCCTGGGCTCCGTTATGCCCTGTGAGCCTACTGCTTCGAGGACTGCTTTCTGCAGGTGGCATTGGGTGACTGCATGCTGGCCCAGGTGCAGCTCCTGTTACCATCTTTCCCACCCCTCCCTGTCCTAGTTTCTGTCCTTCATCCCTCTGTCCATTGTGTCACTTCACACTTGTATGTCTCTGGTCTCTTTCCTTGACTCTGTCCTTACGTGTCTTTTCTTGGTCCCTTTTTCTTGCTGCAGTATAGTAGTTCTCTATCTCTCTTTGGAGTCTGAGCCTTTTTGAGAATCTGCCAAAAGCCACAGATCCTCCCTTAAGAAAAGTGCACATTTGGTTGGAGTTTGTGGGCAGCTGTCAGGTCCTCATGGGCCTCTAGCTGCTCATTCAAGAAACAGGGGTCAGGAGCCCTGCACAGACAATGGTCTGTAGGGCTTTTCTGGCGTGGTGACATGATCATTCTCTCCATGGAAGGGTATGAGGGCCCTGGCCTTGAGTTCAAGGCTTGGTGTGTTTGGACAAGGCCTATAGGGAGTGCTCGCTGCTCAGCACCAGCAAATCCTGGCCGATGGCACGGACTGTGTTCTGCCCTGTGAGCGGGAGGCTGTGGTCCTTGTGTCCCCTCTCTGCTCTCATGTCCCTTTTTGGGTTCTGCCTCTGTGGCTTTCCTCTCGTGCTAGAGCTGGCGCAGGGTCCAGGGCTCCCCCGGGGCTCAGGCTTATTTCCTCCCCACCCCAGCTGGAACTTGTCCTACTTCCCTCTCCCTCCCGTTACTTGATAGCTGGAGAGCCAGACCGGCCCCTCCCTGGGCTTGGCTCCTGTGCAGACCAGATCAGTGTGGCCTCCTGTCTCAGCAGCTTCACTCTGGTGTCAGCCCTTCTTGCAGCAGGGAAGTCGGGGAGACCAGGAGGGCTGAATGGCCTAGGGTGGGACCCTGCTCCATGCTTTAGCTTACTCATCCACAGAATAGTCCCCAGGTAGTTGGTGGCAGTGTGGGAGAGAGGGTTGAGGGAACAGGTTGCTTTCTCTTTGCCTGTGAAACTCATCTGGATGTGTTTGGGGATGGGACCTGAGCTAGGATTAAGGAAGAGGAAGTTGTTGGACTTTTTAAAGCTTTAGGTGACCCTTATTCCTGGGGAGGTAAGAACAGGCCATGCTGGTGGGGAAGGAAGGGGAGGAGCCAGCCTGTTGCCTCCAAAGGGCCATGTCGGGGCTCCCTTCCCTGTGCTCTGGAGTGAGCCTGTGGGGTCCTCAGGTGGGTGGAGGCAGTGGGAACATGGATCACCAGTGTGGCTACAACCAGCTCCCCTGTCATTCCTGCTCCCCTGTCATTCCTGAGTAGAGCTCCTTCGTCGTCCTACCTTGCCTCCTCTCCCTGGTCCTGCTGCTCGGTGGACCTGCAGCTGGGAGAGAGCTGACTTCTGCCGGCATCAAGGGGACCCCAGGGAAGGTCTAGCTGGCTTTTATTTGCCCGTTAAAGAGCAGCGTGGAGGTGGGCCAGCTGTCATTGGCTAGGTCCGTTGCTTTGGACTGTGTGTGTGTATGGGTCTGTCTGTCCAGTGGTTGTAGGGCTCTTGTCATCAGTAGCCTTTAACTCTTTAGTGTCCTGGCTCTGATCACACCTGCCCACCCTGAGATGGGAAAGGTGGAGAGCAAGTTTCCTTGCCCTCCATCTGTTGTCCTTGTGGGTGAGGCTTTCCCTCTTGAGGATAGGATTCAAGGGAGTGTTCTCAGTCAGCAGAAGCAGCATGAGGCACTCGGGAGGCAGGCCTGGCCCCAGGGGCCCAATGGGGCTGCTTTTCAGATCAGTACTAGGTAGACAGGAACCTGTGCTGACTTCATGTTGAGAGGAGTGGAATGGACAGTCAGCTGGAGTACTTAAGGTGACAACCCGGGTCTTCAGTAACAAGGACCAGCCGGGGAAAAGTACTCTGGACAGGTATACAGGCCTGCTTGGGGCAGAGAATGGTGATGTGGAGGTCATAATTGGGAATTTGTCTTTCTCAGAGGGCAAAGGAGAGCTGGGGAAAAGGGTCTTTGCTGTGTGGGGAAGAGGGTATGGCTCTGTCTCCCCCATCCACCCCTGTGCAGAGCCTGTATGAGCTCCAGCTGGATTCCCAACTGGGCAGGCCTTGTCCATCTCTAATCAGTGACTCACGATTCCAAGCCACCAGGGCCATGGCCATGGCCATGGCCATATTCTTTCCTGCCAGTGAGTGGTTGCTTATGGTGTCATCCTATCTGCAGGGAGGAAGCAGCACAAAGAGAATTCTCTTTGTGGGTGCAGGGGCCAGGGTTTTCCTGGGGGCCTCGCTCACTGTTGTACCCTGGTACTGCCTGAGAGAAGGTTGGCTGTCCACCGCTGGGAGCCTTAGGTGGTGGTAGCCCTCCTGCCTCCTTCCCAGGGCAGCATTTGTGGTGGATCAGGTGCACATGTTCGATACAGAGAGTTTAACATCCACACATCCAGGTGAGCCCTGGGAATATTTGATTGAGATGGGGTCCTTGGAGGAGGACGAGGGATTGAGTTGATCTGGTCTATTATGGAGTGCTTGGCAAACCTGTTTGGCAGATCTATTTGATTGTGAATGTTTACCTCAGGGTTGTCCTTCCGGGTGAGGTCTGTAGGTGTAGCTGAGTATTGGTGGGGTTCCCTAGCCAGCAGAATTGTCCCTGGGTGGTGGGGTCAAGACACATGGTGTGACCTGGAAGAAGCCGCAGGGTCTTGTATTAGCTAGTCCTCCTGTTTGCTTAAAACCTCCTTCAGCTCTCCCAGTGGGTTTGGGTAGAGGGTGGGGGCAGGGACTTTTTTTTTTTTTTTTTTTAAAGAACTAAATACTCTTTAGTTCTTCCATCATGTGGCAGGCACGGTCTGAGTGTCTTCCTAGACATTTGCTACCTTATTCAATTCCCACAACAACCTGTGAAGTCAGCTTCATTCCTAGGCTGTGTAACCTTAGTCACTTACCTTCCTGAAGTAGCCTGTGTGGCAGCACTGAGACTTGAACGTGGGAATTGGGTCTGTGGAAGTTGCAGGGCCCTTTCCTTTACATCACACTCACCTGTTAGCTCCTTGGTGACAAAGATCCCAGGGTGCTGGCTACAGCATGGTGAGGCCTGGACAAGGGGAGTGGTAGCCCTCAGGCAGAAGCAAGAACTCTGTGGCTAGACCTATAACCTCAGTAACCAAGACCCAGGTCAAGTACTGACTGTTAGATCTGTGGTGGTCTGGAACTTCCAAAGCTACGTTTGCAGAGGGTTTAATGCTGTTGCTGGAAACAAGGTGTTGATTGGTTCCATTTTACAGTTGAGGTAGTTGAGGCCCATTCGGTGATGGGACTTTCCAGGGTTACCTAGCAAGTTTGGAGTTGGAATTAGGTCTCACTTTCCTTCAGATTCAAGGTTTTAGTTCCTGTTCAGATGTATGGAAGAGATCACTTAGCCAGATTCTTTGTAGTGAAGGGCAGTGGTTCTCAGTGTCACTGTATGTTAGAATTTCCCATCTCAGACCAAACCCATCAAAACTTCTGAAGTAAGGGGGACCTGGGCCTCCGAGTCTCAAGGCCTCTGGGGTGGCCTAGGGCTGTGAGGCCATGTTTGGGCACACCTGAAAATGAAAATATTGAAATGTCTGAGGTAGGGTTAGAGTATCTTTAAGAAGTTATACCACAGTTACTTACTGAGCTCCATCTGGGAGCCACATCCTGGAGGGGTGTGGTGGGGGAGGGGGCTGTTGAGGCCCAGGAACTGAGGTTTCTGATGGACTTGGGGATGGGAGTCTTGGTGGAAATAGAAGAGAGTCCTTGGAACCCCGGACACTCAAGGAATCCAGGGGAAGCTAGGAGCAGGAATGGTGTGAACAGGGAGTAATGGCTGCTTCTCAAGATGTCCCTGTCTAGTCTCAGTAAACCATCTCCCTCCATCTCTGCCAGGCCATGGTGGCGTGTTATCCAGGCAATGGACTGGGGTACGTGAGGCACGTTGACAATCCCCATGGCGATGGTCGTTGCATCACCTGTATCTATTACCTGAACCAGAACTGGGATGTTAAGGTAGGGTGTGGCAGTGGGGCGCCTTCCCTACCATGCTTTCCACTCCATTCCACTCCCAGCTCGGATTGTAGCCTTCTGTTTCGGCTTCAGGGGTGGTACAGCCCATGGGCTCTTCCTGGGAATAGCACCTCCTTCCCTAGCTAACTGTGTGGTGGGAACTCCCCCCGCTTTCCGGGAATGGTGCTGTCTGCCCAGCCCCACCCAACCTTGTCATGAGCCCTCACCCCCTTTTCCTGTCTTTAGTAGCTTCCTGCCCATCTCCATGGAGATGCAGACTCTGGGCTGTCACTCATTTTAAGAGCCTGAGTGGTGGGAGTGATATGTGCTGGCACTGCGCCCCCTTGTGGGCACCCAGGTGCAGTGCAAGGCAGAGGCTTCAGGTTGAACCAGCCAGCCTCATCCTCTCCTCCCCCAGGTGCATGGTGGCCTGCTGCAGATCTTTCCCGAGGGCAGGCCTGTGGTAGCCAACATCGAGCCTCTCTTTGATCGGTTGCTCATTTTCTGGTCTGATCGTCGGAACCCCCACGAGGTGAAACCAGCCTATGCCACCAGGTATGATCCTTTCTTCTGGGGATGTACCTAATGTTCCACCTGTACTCCCTTTGTGCTAGTCTTCTCAGTCCCTCAAAGGGACTTGGGAGTGATAAAATGCTGAGAGAGGTCCTGGGTGGGAATAGAAGCAGGTGGCTCAAAAGGGTGGACTCCAGCATCACTAGATGTGGTGACTGGAATGGGAAGAAAACTGATCTCAATTGCCCTGGTCCCCAGGTACGCCATCACTGTCTGGTATTTTGATGCCAAGGAGCGGGCAGCAGCCAAAGACAAGTATCAGCTAGGTATCTGCTTCCTCTTCCCTCATGTCCTTCTTGTTCCCTGTGCCCTGCTGGCCTCAAGCCACCCATATGCCTCATCAGAGTTTTTTGTTGTTGGTGGTGGTGGTGATGCATGGGATAGAACCCATGCCTGGTCACTAAGCTACACCCCCCGCCCCCTCATCAGTGTCTTAAAAGTGCCACCACTCATTCTTCCTCATCCCTCCTTAGCTCTCCTTCCTAGTAACCCCAGCATGTGCCTGATTTCTTTCTGATCCTCTCCCCGTCTTCCAGGGTGTCCCTCCGCCTCTTTGACTCCTCCCTGATGCCTCACATTGTCTTATCCCCCTGTCACCCTCAGCATCTGGACAGAAAGGTGTCCAAGTACCTGTGTCACAGTCAACCACGCCCACCTAGTGGCCGGCCTTCGAGCTGCATGGAGGACAGCTCACCCGACTTCAGGAGAGCCTGGGCCCCACGGCAGCCCACAATCTTAGTGCCTGCTCTTCCCTGCCACTGCTGCTGCTTCTGGCTTGCCTCTGTCCTGCCGGGCATGGATGGCTCTGTATCGCTGAGGACCAAGGAGGAGGAGTGATCTCTGCTGCTCTGTGAGGGGAGCTGGGGCTGTGATCGGGGCAGTGGCCAGCTTTGGGGGCTATTACTGAAGCTGGGGACCTGTGTCCTGCCCTGCGTGGTCATTACCCCACTGGGTGTGGAGAGCTGGGAGGAGGCAGGATTTGGGGTTGAGGTGAGTCATGGCCTCTTGCTGGAAAAGGTTTGTGGGGTGGGGTGTACCCAGTTCCCCCATTCCTCCAGCCTGGAATGTGAAGTGACTCCCCAATCCCTTTGGCCATGGCACCTTTTGGACTGGGCTGCCGCTGCTTGGGCAGGATATGGTGCCAGGAGGAGCATGGGTATGAAAGTCCTGTCAGCCGAGAAATAAATAAAAATTTACCTCAGAGCTGCAAACGTCTGACTCCCCTCATAATGAGAACTTCTCCTTCTGCAATTTGGGGTCTTTATTGACCATGGTGGGGAAAGAGATGTGAGGACCAGTGAGGCCAGGGTGATGGAATCCGCCTTCAGCGTGCCATCAGGCGGAGCTGAAAAGCTGGGGGGACGTTGCCCAGACCAGTGCACTGTGGGGTGAGGTCGATGTTGCTGGGGCTCTCCACAGGGAGCAGGTGGAACTTCTGCAGGATGGCCGTAAGGAAGAGGAAGATCTCTGAGCGGGCAAGGCCTGCGCCCAGGCACATACGCTTTCCTGGGGACATGGGTGCATGGTGAGCATCACATGCTCCCTAGGGCCTGTCCAGGCTGGTCCCCTCTTGGCCCATACCCACCCAGACCTGGGGCAAAGGGCATGAAGGCCTCATTGCTCTGGAACTCTCCCCTTTCATCCAGGAAGTTGGTGGGGTTGAAACAGTCAGGGTCCTTGAATTGGGTGGGGTCCCGATGTGCAGAAACAAGCAGGGGAATCACCATGGTGCCCTAGAGGGTACACACCACAGGTTACCAGCCACATTAGCTACTGCCTTTGCCTCATCCAAGACCCTTTTGCACCCTGCCCCTGCTGGGGTAGAACCTAGGCCTCATGCATGCTGGGCAAGTACTCTACCACAGCTGTATGCATTCCCAGTCCCCAAAAGACCCTTTTAATTTTTCTTTTTGAGATGGGGTCTCCCTGTGTTGCCAAGGCTGGCCTCAGATCCCACCTCAGCCTCTAGATTAGCTGGGACTACCGGTACAGGCCACTGTGCCTGGCCCAAGGCTGGTTTTTAAAAGCCCACTGGGGAGCTGGGAATGTGACTCTGCTAGAGCACTTGCTGGCACTCGCGAGTCCCTGGGTTCAGTCCCAGCACCAACATGTCGTTCTTCTGCCCTCTGAAGACAGTCACTCCCTCTGTAGTCTAGGACAGGTGCTCACCCTGCTCAGGCCTGTACAGAATCCCCAGACTCCATCCTTACCTTGGGCAGAAAGTGGCTCCGGAGGTGGGTGTCCCGGGTGAGAGCACGAGGCAGCCCCAGGGGCAGCACGCTGATGAAGCGCTGAATCTCGTGTAGCACTGCATTGGTGTAGGGCAGACGCACCCGGTCCTCCAGGCACGGGGCTCGGGCCCGACCTACCACAGCGTCCAGCTCTGCCTGTACTTGGGCTGGGCAGGAGTCTGTGAGACACACTACCCAGGCCCAGAGCCAGCCCCCCAAACCCACCTTCTCATATTGGGTGTCTACAGCTCACAGACCTGCCACCTCTGGGTACTTGAGCAGAATGAGGAGCCCATAGCGCAGGGTGGTGCTAGTGGTCTCTGTGCCACCAAAGAAAAGGTTGTGGGTTGTCATCACCAATGTTTCCTCCTGGAAATGACTTTCTGGGTCCTGCTGTTCCTGTGGGCATAGATGAGTGCTGTCTCAAGTCAGACATCTGCTAGTGGGTCCTGTCGATAGGGTTTAGGGCAGCAGGGGCCAGCACCTTATCCATCTGGTCAAGGAAGCAATCAATGAAATCATGGGGCTCCCCAAACTTCCTTGTCTCCTGATGCTGCTGGATTTGCTCAGAGATAAAGGTTCGAAGCTCTTCGAAGTTTTGGAAGATTTGGTGGTGGGGGCCAGGAAGCCAGTCCAGGAGGGAGGGGAAAATGTTGTACACCTGGGAAGACAGTGCTCAGTAGGACTTTGGACAAGGCCACTAGGCCTCACTTTCTTCTCTGGGGAGATTGGACCAGGACTTTGATACCAGTTTGTAAGTTTCTAGGACTCTTCCAAGAACCTGACTCCCATTGTAATGATCCATTGTAGGGTAGGATATGTTCTAGGGGCACACTCTTACCTCCCCCCATCTGGAACTCATGATTCTGAAGTTGTCATTGAAGAGCTCCAGGAGCCTCAGGAACTCTGGGTCCTCATAGCCGTAGCGCTTTCCAAAGACCGCAGAACAGATGACGTTGGATACTGCGTTATCCAGTAGCCGCTGGGGGTCCAATGGGGTTCCTGGCGTTGAATGGGAAGAACCATGGGGCATAATGCTGTGGTGGGGCCACGAGCTAGCTAGCTCCTTGGGCTTGCAGGAGCTCCCTGGACTTGATCTACCCAAACATCTTCCCTAGCCTTCTTGGCAGTCCATTGGCCACCCCCATATCCAGGCCCTTCTGCTTTTTCCTGTCAGGCCCCACCATTGGTGGCTTGAAATTCGCCAAGCAGGCAAGCCGCCTCCTCCATGATGTGCTCCTCGATGGATCGTGTACCCATCCCGAACTCCTTCAGCGTGCCAAGGGCAAAATTGCGCAACGTTCGCCATCGTGGTCCGTTGGAAAACACTATGCCTAAGGTGAAGACAGAAAAGGGGGAGGTGGCCGGGTGTGATGTAGCCCGGTAATCCCGACTCAGGAAACGGGCAGGAGTATCACAGGTTAGAGGCCAGCCTGAGCAATTTATTGAGACTCTTACTCGAAATTTTAAAAAGGGATGGGGGTGAAGCTCAGTGGTAGGATGCCCCTGCGTCCAATCTCCAGTATTACCAAAAAATGGGAGGCGGGGAGGGTGGTGGCCACGCCCCATTTAGGAAGCGCCAGGTCACTAGCTACACCCCTTTTGGGGCCTCCAATCCTCGTAATACTTCATGGTTCCCCCACCCCTCCCCGTATAGGAATCGAACCCAGGGCCTCGTGTACTTGACTTGCTGCCTTAGCTTCCTGAGTGGCTGGGGTTCCAGGCGTGCATCTCAGCGACAGTTTTTTGTGGAGCTAGGTATGGAACCCAAGGCCTCACATATGCTAGGAGAGCACTTTGCACTGGGCTACACCGCCAGGTCTTGCTCTACTCCTGTATCAGATCACTCAGTTGTCAACCTTACGGGCTTTATTCACATATTGACCCCACCTCTACTGGTCTGGATCCTTGATCTGGGTTTGCTCTTCTCTCCCTTCTGCATGATGAACCTAGATTGGGCCCCTGCACTGTAGCTGTGCCCCACCCTGTTTTCACTGTTCCCGCTGGTTAC
The DNA here is from genome assembly GCF_902686455.1 of Sciurus vulgaris. Lineage (NCBI taxonomy): Eukaryota > Metazoa > Chordata > Mammalia > Rodentia > Sciuridae > Sciurus > Sciurus vulgaris. The sequence goes on from NC_136478.1 coordinate 51,310,095, forward strand.
GGTTGTTCTCTATTGGCCCCCGCCCCTATTGCCCGGTTCCACCCTTTATCCACCCCAACTGGCTGGTCCAGGTCTTCACTTCCACCCCTTGGGCCTCACCGTTTCCGCGAGTGAAGCGTTGGAAGACTGGCATGGCTCCACGGCCAGAGAAGGTGTCCGCCTGTAGCACTAATGCATCCCGCAGCGCTGCGTAGCCACACAGCACCACAGCAGGGCGCGGGCCCAGCCACACGGTGAATATTGGACCCCAGTTGCGGGAAAGCTGCGAGGAGTCAGTGCTCAGGGGACATGCTCCAGGTTCCTGGTCCTCTCCCTCCACCAAGACCCCAGAGTCCCCATTTCCCTCCCTCAGACCCAGAAGTTCCAGCCCCTCATTCTGCGGGTCCAGGAGTTCAGTTCCCTAGCTCCTTCCTCCCTCGGACCCAAGAGTCTAGGTCCCCAACCCCTAAGCTGTCTTCATTCAGTCAAGCAGGAGTTGGAACCCTCAATCCCATCTCCAACAGTCCAGAATTCTGTTTCACCACCCACTGTCTGGGCTACCTTCATGAGCGCCCGGTCCAGACCTCCGAACTCCAGCTGCAGCAAGTTCCCCAGCAACCCAAGCGGCGTGGGTCCAGGGGGTAAGCTGCTCCGCATTTGAGCTCCTCGGATGCTTGCCCACCAGGCCAGCGCCAGCACCAGGAGTGATAGCAGCAATGTCGTGACTCCAGTGATCAGCATGCCTGAGACCCTTGAAGCCTGCCTCTGCCTGAGTTCCTTGCGCTGTTAGATTGGCACGGGTTTGGGGTTGGGACAAGGGTGGAGATCCCATGGAGGAGGGGCAAGTGTCTGCTGGGCTGTTCTTTCTAAAGATTTCCCAATCCCCAGCCTCCACTCCGCCCCCACCCCCAGCCGTTAGCACTGGCACTTCTGTGTCCTGGCTCTTGCTGGCGCGTGTGTCTGCCTCAGTCTGCCACTCTCAATTCAACACACCTGGCCAAGTGCATCCTCTTGAGCCTCTGCCACCTTTGGACCCATTTTTCTTGGCCTGTGGATGTGTACACCTTGACCACCTCTGGACCAGTGCCCCTGAATGCTGTACACTGTACCTCTTATTGCTTAATACACTCTTGAATCAAAATAGGTTTCTAAAGTCATTCTTGGTAATGTTTCCATTTACTTAACACTTCTTTGCCTTGTGTCTGTGATTTTCAGGGACTCACTCTTGAGCCCTTGTCACTTCTATAGCTCTTGGAAGTCTGTATGTTGTACTTATCCCCTTGATGGTCATTTGAATCCTGGTGTCCATCAGCCTGGAACTTCTGTGCCTATCACTGTGACTTCTGGATGCCTTTTCATATGTCTACCCCTTTGTACCCCTACCTGTGTCCTACTGAGAACTCCTGCCATGGTGATTCTCAAGGCTCTGCCCCCCAAATGTCCTGCGACACTACTGCTGCGCTCCTTGGTGTCCATCTCCCAATCCCTCAGCAGACGTCACTATTTGAGGCCAGGCCGTGAAGGCCGGCAAACTTAACCCGCATCTTCTCCCTCCTGTAGGGGCAGGGGCTGGAGGGGTCTGACTCAAGCCTGCATGAGTCAGGGGTGGGAATGGGGTTGAATTAGTACTTGGGACAGGCTGTTCCAGAATGTGGTGCACCTTCCCACACCTCTCTGTCTTGCCAGAACCAGCCTTCCTGCCTGGCACAGGGCCCAGGCCTTGGAGGAGTAAATGGGGAAGCCTGCAGAGGCTGAGCCTGGAGTTGTGTCTGGGATTGTCTCTCAGCATCTCTGTCTTTGTTTCATCTCTCAGTGTCGCCTTCACTCAGTCTGTCTGTTCCCTTGCTCATCTTTCTGTCTTTCTGCCTCTATCTGCTTCTCTATCCCTTCCCTATTCATGTCTGGGAGCTCTCTCTCTCTCTAGTGTTTGTCTATTTCTCTCTCTGTATCTCTCTGGTTGGTCTTGACCTCACTCCACTGTCTCTGCCTCTGTGTGTTGAGGGGCAAGATTCCTGCTCAGAGGTGCTAGTTCCACTAATGGCTGGGGTACATCTGCATGCATGGGTCCTCTGTGTTAGGTCTTTGGCTTTTCTCTACCCCCTTTATTTCCCTCTTTCAATTCTGTTGGGTTGCCCCTGGAATGCCAGCTCCTCAAGACAGGATTCTATCTTCACTTCTGTGCCCTAAAATAGTGCTCGGAACATACCAGGTGCCCAGGAAATGTGCTGAATGAATATGGCCTCTCTTACTTTCTGGTTTAGAATCTCCTCGTCTTCCCTCTCCCTGGGCCTCTCTTTTTTCTCACTGCCTCTCTCTGTCGTCCTCTCACTTTCTCTCTGTCTCACTCCCAGTCTTAGTTTTTCAGGGCGTCTCTCCATCTTCTCAGTATCTCCATGTGTTTCTCTTTGCCGGCTCTCCATCCTTCTGACTCTCTCCATCTTTCCCTCTGTGTCTTTGTCCCTGATTGTACTCTGGGTGGACTCTGTGTCCACCTGTGTGGATTAAAGAGCTGATACCACATGCGGTATGATGTGTTCTGCACAACATGTCCCAACTTCAGGATGACCTTTGATGGTAAGATTTTTATTTTTGTACTGGGGATTAAACCCAGGGTGGCTCTACGACTGAGATACACCCCCAGCCCTTTTTATTTTTATTTATTTATTTATTTGGGTGCTGGAGATCGAACCCAGGGCCTTGTGCTTACAAGGCAAGCGCTCTACTGGCTGAGCTATCTCGCCAGCCCCCTTTTTATTTTTTTGAGACAGGGTTTCACTAAGTTGCCAAGCCTGGCCTCCCTTTTGGTTCTCTTGCCTCAGTCACCTGTCTGGCTGGGATAACAGACTTGTGCCACCACTCCTGGCTGTAAGATTTCTCTTTTTGCCAGTAGTGGGAATTAAAACCAAGGTCCTGTGTACACTAGGCAAGCACTCTCACCTCTGAATGACTTTTGGGAAGACATCATTCAGAACAGGGCCTCCTAGATTCTGCCCTCCTCTGGCTCAATGTAGTTTGTGATGCCTGCTCAGCAAGAAAAAACTTTAATTCAGGATACGTAGGTATGACTAACAAAGATAATTTTGTAGGAAACGATACAAAAACCAGAAAGGGCACATCATAGAACAAGTTCTTTGGGTACGAGACATACAATACATCCATTCCTAATGTCTTTGTGCGCAGGTGGGTTTAAAATAAGAGTGAGTGACTGGCATGTAAGCAGGCCCAGGGTACAGGGAAGAGAACGTGGCAGCGAGACAGATGGGTGACCGACAGCGAACAGAAAACGATCCGAGAAACTCCTGGGCACGGGCCTGGAAGCTTAGAGGCTTGTCTAGAAGAGGCAAGGCGTCAGCGCGCGCGCAGGCGCAGCTGGAAAGGCCGTGGCAAATTGCCCAGACCCGAACCCAGCGGGGTCAGGTCGATGTCCTCGGGTTCCCCCAGCGGCTGCAACGAGAAGCTCTGTAGGATGGCGGTGAGGTAGAGGAAGAGCTCCATGCGCGCCAGCGATTCACCGAGACACAGTCGGCGCCCTGCGGTGGTGGGGAGGAGCGTGAGATAAGGGGGTCAGGGGCTGCGCCCCACAATTCTGGAGGAAAACATGAGGACATGAAGATAGCGATTGAGGACATCACAGACCCATGCAGCTAACAGTTGGGGAAAGATGCCTTAGGTAAACCTCAAAGCGGAATGAACGGTTCAATACAAGTGCAGCCTCCTGGGTTCAGATTCCGCTCTGTTAAGGCTGGTCTTATGCTCTTGGAATGCCACAATATCTGGGTATTTGAAATGGGGATGATACTAGTAGCTTATGAGGTTGTTGTGAATGGTAAGTATAGGTATAGCGGTATAGCAATGAGAACATAATGCTCAATGTAAACAAAAACAAACCCCAAAACCCCTCAGTGTAACTCTTACTATGTGCCATGCACTCTCCAAGCTTTATACTGTTCTTAATTAATTCAATCCTCCTAACAACTCCAAGAGGTAGGGCTTAATATTATCTGCATTTTATAGAAACGGAAATTGAGGTACAGAGAAGTTTATAACGTATCCAAGGTCACACAGCTAGGAGGTGACCAGAACTGGGATGCAAACCCTGTGCCGTCTGACTGCGAAGCTCATTCACTTCCCTTACAACTATTCTCAGAGGCAGTATCTGGCACACAGTAGGCAATATGGTAATTTATCTATTATCACCCTTCCCCCTTTTTTCCTGTTACTGAATAAAGAAATTTTTTTTCCCTCTGCAGGTAGAGCCAAGAAAAACTGGAACCATTTCAACTGCGCCACCTAGTGGAGAGGCTGACAAATGACCACTCCCAAATTAATCTGTCTCCCCACTTCCCTGCAACAGATTTTTGTGGTTATAGGAGCAACTTTATGGGAAGGAATAAGTGTGTCTGTGCAGCCAAATCTGAGGATGGGTTGGATAAAGGAGAGGCTTTGGAGAGTTTAATTAGGACTAGGGCTTAAAAGTCTCTGGCCCTTACCAGCTGAAAAGGGCATGAAGGCAGGGCTCTTCTTGAAAGACTGATTGTCATCTAGAAAATGCTCTGGGTTGAACTCCTGGGGTTTCAAGAACTGGCTGGGATCGTAGTGCACCGTGTTAAGGAGAGTGATGACATCTGTGTCCTGTGTGGGGAAGAAGGTAGAGTTAGTGGAATAGAAGAGCTGGGAGGTTTCCAAACTGGGGTTTCCATTCCCTATAGGACTAGAAGTCCTGGGGACTGGAAAAAGGGGTGGAATAGGGCGTAGTCAGTGATGACTGCTGGAAGCTGAGTTGCTAGGGTCTGGGAAAGGAATGTGCATTGCACCCCCCTCCATCCCCCTTGTGAAAGCAGATGTAGGATTTCTGCGAAGGTGAGAGGTCTCAGAGGGCAGTATTTGGCTACGGGGATCCTCAGGATGAAGTCCTACACTCGGGAGATTCTTGAGAGGGGTCTTGTGATAGGGAAGGGGTGTGAGGTTCAGGAAGGGGTCCAGTCCACTATGGTGTGGGATCCGGGGCCTGGGAAGGGGCTGAAGTTCTGGATTTATAATCTCAAATATCTTTCGCTAGGGCTTGGGATACCAGTTGCTAAGGCTTGGGGAGTTCGCTGCCAGCGCCTAAGGGACCTCTTGCTGGTTGCAAGAATGAGATGCCTCTTCCTAGGTTGCTCAAGGTCGTTTGCCAGGTGCCTAGCACACCTTAGGTATCAGGAAGCCGCGGAAAGCCGTGTCCCGAATGACGCGGTGTGGCAAGTTCATCGGGATGACATCTGCGAAACGTTGCACCTCGTGTATCACTGCATCTGTATACGGCATGGCTGCGCGGTCCTCCAGCGAGGGCAGCCGGGAACGCCCCACCACGCGGTCAATCTCCTCCTGCACGCGGGCTGGAGGTGTAGGGGAAGACAGTGGAGATGGTATCCGTAGGCGCGACTAAGCTGGGAAATGGCATGCGCGCGGAGTCTGTTCAAATCCCCCCAGCGCGAGCCCCGCTCACTGCAGAGGGGCGTGTAAAGATTAGCCAGACCCTCCAAGGGAGGGCAAAACGTCAGTTGGCGCAAGGGCTCCAGAGGGTGGGGTTATGTGCGCAGAGGTTCAGGGATCCCAGTAGCTCAGGTCCCTGATGGGATTTCGTTAGGGGCGTCAAGGACCTGGCTGGCTGACTGTTGGATCCAGTGGGTCGGCTGTGCTCGGGGCTGGAGTTCAGGGGAGGGGATACATCATCCAGGGGAGGGGCTTGAGGAGGTGGAATGGCAGACTGTGTGGGCAGGTAAGACAGTGTAGGAGGTGTTGGGGTCTTGGACAAGCCAAGTAGCAGGGGCTGGAGGCTCTGGGAGGGACTTAAAGGAGAAACGCAGAGGCTGGATGTGAGCGGTGCAGGCAGGGTCACAACTAAGCGAGAGGGATCTGGGAGAAGATCGGGTGCGCTGTGTGGACCCTAAGGGACATGTGGGTGGCGTTAGGCTCTATCCGATCTGCTGGGTCGGGCCGGTCTGCCGGACAGCGCAGTGTGGGCGGGCCTCAGGGTGAGGTAGCTGCAGGCGCACCTTGAATTTTGGGGTATTTCATGAGGGCGAGGAAGGCGTGGCGCAGCGTGGTGCCCACGGTCTCTGTGCCTCCGAAGAGCAGGTTTTGTGTGGTCATCAGCAGGCTATCCATATGGAAGTGGCTCAGCGGGTTCTGTTTCTCCTACCCGGGTTGAGGAGTTGGGATGTGAACAGGGACCAGATGCAAACCGCGGGCTCAAAATCCGTGCGACCCGTTTACCCCACACTCGTGCAACTGATACTGGATGCCAGTTCGGTCCCTCCTCTGTTTAACTTCCTTTCCTCAGGGGAGCTGGGGAGCGTGGAAGGGCGGGATAGGGGAAAATCTCTGCCGCAGGGCGGACGAATCTTAGCACTTTAACAATTACTTAAAGAGCTGATAATTGGCGGTGTCCCTGGGAAACTACCCAGAGCGGCCAGGTGCCCCAGCTTCTCCCGGAAAAAGTTCCCAAGTCCTGCCCCATCTGGGATACCTGTGAGTTTGAGGCAGGAGGCATTCAGGTCAGGCCAGAGGTGGGATTTCCAGACAGGGCTTACCTGTGCTATCTTGGTGAGGAAGCAATCTATGAAGTCCCGGGGAGAGCTGGGGTCTAGGGTGGCCTGGTGATCGCGAACGCTGCGGGCGATGAGCTTTCTCAGGTTCCCGAAGTTCTGGAAGATGCGTTGGTGCGGCCCAGGCACCCAGTCCAGGATGCTCGGGAAGAGGTTGTATAGCTGGAGAGCGGGCAGGGTACGTGTTGGGGGGCAAGTAGGGTAAGGCAAGTGAATCCGGTAGGCAAGGACTGGGTCTTAAAGGGCAGCCAAGTTCTGGAGAGGCGGGAGGGGAGTGGGACTGAGGGGCAGCCGTTAGGGGCTGGGTGCCTATGAGAAGCGGTGGAGGGGGATGAGCGTGGCCCTGTAACTCAGGGGCGGAGTCAGAGGGAAAGCGCCCGGACAGGGGGCCAGGTGACGTCTCATCCCGATGTGTCGCTGGACCCTGTGGACCCTCCCCCTCGACCCCGTTTCCCGTTAGACTCAGTCTTGCTGACCTCGCCCCAGGGGCTGCTCATGATTTGAAAGTTGTCGTTGATGACGCGGATGATGGTGAGCAGACGCTCATCGTCGTAGTCAAAGCGGTTGCCAAAGATCACCGAACAGATAATGTTGGACACCGAGCGGCTCAGCATGAACAGGGGATTGAAGGGCTCACCTTGAGGTCAAGCGGGAGAATGGGTCAGTTGCCCAGCTCTGGAGACTCAAATGCAGCCAGACCATGCGCAGCCACAGCTCTAATTTGCACGGCATCTGACCCAACCATGATACCATCGGGCAGCGAGAACCTGAGCCTCAGTTTTCACATCTATAAAATGGGAAGTCCTGCAGTACATCAACTACTACAATACCCAGCAACAGAACAGGCTATTCCTGGTGATACTACACCAAACACACAACACAGCACATGGCAATCATCAGGCATCACAGAAAACATAGACTGCCACAAACACCTGATAAGTACAAGCACAATACATGCCAACACACACAAGTACACATGGCAACCTAACAGCTCGCTTAGAAACATTCCAAGACAGGGTAACAATATACTTACACATAATACCAGCACACAGCTAAATCTTCCTGTGACAAGATGCACAACAATAATACACAGTGACCCAGCAGACAGTACAGATCACAGGATGTGACATCATAGCATATACAACCAGGCAGCAGAAGAGATGACACACCATGCATAACAATACAACATCCTTGGCAGCACAGCAGATAACACTGCAATACCACCCTCAATCATGGCATGACAACACTACAGTCTTACCCAGAAACAACCCACAGAATCACTACACCTAACACCCAACAATCCGAAAATCAATCAGTCTACCGAAAACAATATTCAGGCAGCACATTTCAACAAAACAGCCAAGACACAATAGCACAGGCCAGAAAACCAGTACTGGGATTAAATAAACTTAGTTTGAATCCTGGATTGTCTTCTTAGTCTTGATGTGACCTGGGTCAACTGACTTCCTGTCTCTGAGCCTCTGTTTTCACATCTACAAAATGGGCTTGATTACAGTCCTCTCCTAATAAGTTAGTGACTGGGAAGTCCTTAGCTAAGGTCTGGCCCATTATGAGGCTGTGGTGCTGTGATTGATCGAATAATGACCACCCTGAAGATGTTCACATTCCTGTTCCTAGAATCCGTGAGTAGAAACTTACCTTACTTGGAAAAAAGGACTTTTTTTTTTTTTTTTTAAAGTGGTAATTGAATCTGTGGCACTTTATTACTGAGCCAAATCCCCAGCCCTTTTTATTTTGAGACAGAGGCCTTGCTAAGTTGCGAGGCTGACCTGACTCAGCCTCCCAAGTCACCTACACCTAACACCTAACTGCACCATAAATTAAGGATTTTGAGATGAGAAGATTACTCTGGATTGCCCAGGTGGGCCCAATGTTATTGTCAGGGTCCTTATAAGAGGGAAGGAGGTGGGTCTGAATAAATGAGGGTAATGTGATGAGAGAGAGAGATTGGAAGCTGTTACTACCTTTCATGGCTTAGCACATAGAGGAAGGATCCTAGTAATGCAGAAGCTAGAAAGGGCAAGGACACCAATTCTACCCTATGACTTCCTCAGGGAGTGCAGCCCTGCTACCCATTGTTTACTTTGGACCTACAGAAATAAAGAGAATGAATGTGTATTGTTTTAAGCCACTACATTTGTGGCAATTTGTTACAGCAGCAATAAGAAATTAATACAGAGCTGGGCATGGGTGGCCCACCTGTATTTCCAGCAACTCAGGAGGCTGAGGCAGGAGGATCTCCAGTTCAAAGCCAGGCTCAGCAATCTAGTGAGGCCCTAAGCAACTTAGTGAGACCTTGTCTGTAAATACCATATAAAAAGGACTAGGGACGTAGCTTAGTGGATAAGTGCCCCTGGGTCAATCCCTGATACTAAAAGGAAAAAAAAAAAAAAAAAAAAAGAAAAGAAAAAAGAATAAATTAATATGTCCTTAGCTAAGATCTGCTCTGGAGCAGGAGGAGAGAGGAGGGCAAGACAGGGCAGAAGGGAGGGTAGACATGAGCAAAGCAGGATATATGTATGTGTAGAAATGTAACAGTGGAACCCATCAATTTTTACAATGAATGTGTTAATAATTATAATAAAATAAGTTAATAAGGCAGCTATTATGATTTCACTTACATTGTAGCATTTCATTCCTTCACTATCACCTGCCACATTGTTATCATTTTTGCCAAAAGTTAGTAAGATTTGGAAATCAAGGGATATTGAGCATTCTGTGCCTCAGTTTTCTCTCCTATAAAATGGGGCTAATTATAAGAACTGCTTCCTAGGTTTGACTGATTTTTTTTTTTTCAGTACTGAGAATTGGCCCCAGTAATGTTCTACCCAGCCTTTTAAATTAAAAAGAAATTGTTTTGGTACTAGAGATTGAACCCAGGAGCACTTTACCACTGAATTAAGCCCCAGCCCCCCCCACCACCTCTTTTCTTTCTTCCTTCTTTCTTTCTTTCTTTCTTTCTTTCTTTCTTTCTTTCTTTCTTTCTTTCTTTCTTTCTTTCTATCTTTCTTTCTTTCTTTCTTTCTTTCTTTCTTTCTTTCTTTCTTTCTTTCTTTCTTTCTTTCTTTCTTTCTTCCTTCCTTCCTTCCTTCCTTCCTTTCTTTCTTTCTTTCCTTCTTTCCTTCTTTATTTTAATTTTGAGGCAGGTTCTCACTAGGTTGCTTAGGACCTTGCTAAGTTGCTGAGGCTGGCCTTGAACTTGCAATTCTCCTGCTTCAGGCTCCCGAGTCTCTGGGGTTACAGGTGTGCACCACCACACCAGGCTTTTTATAAAAAAGTTTCGAGACAAGTCTCACTGGATTGTACAGGCTGGTCTTGAACTTGAGATTCTCCTGTCTCAGTCTCCCTCCAGAGTAACTGGGATTACATTTGTGCACCATTGCACCTGACCCCTGGAGTGATTTTTCAAAGAGATGATATACAAAGTTCTTGCAAAAGTCCTGGCATATGGTGGGCCCCGTGTCAGTGTTGGTTATTTATGTTATTTTATTTATTTATATTTTTTGGGGTGCTGGGATGGAACACAGGGCATGATTGACAAGTGTGCTACCACACAGTGCTTGGTAAGCATTCAATAAATGACATTAGTGTGTTGAATATGGACTCAAATATCACACGAAGGTTTCAATCTTGGCTCCTTGGATTACTACCTTGGCTCCTCCAAGGTAGTTGCTTAACCTCTCTGTGCCTCCATTTCCTCCTCTGCAAAATGGATTGTTCTAAGGCTTATGTGTGAAAGTGTGCTAGCATAGGGTTCTGTATGTGATGAGTTTTTAAGAATGTCATCATCATCAACTACCAGGATTATACCAACCTCTGTGGGCTCAGGATAGCACAGAGAGACAGGGCAACGGAGCGGCCACCACATCTAGAGAATACACAGAGCCACAGGCAGACCCACTTCCAGTGGGTGCCGTGCTCATTGGGGGCCAAGTGAAGGAGCTTTATGTTCACATCACACTCTGGTACCTGACTGTTGGGAGAAATCCTAGTTCTTGGCTCGCAGCAGTTAATGACTCAAGTGTGTAAACTTGCAGAGAGCAGCACTCCGCTCTGACCACCTAGGAAAGTAAACAACTGCCCCAAATTGACCTAGTGTTACCAAGGGAACCTGTATGGGGCCTGGTGGTCTGATCCCCTGTGGCACATTGTGATTGGGCAAAAAGTTTATAAAATGTATGGTTTTTCCTGCAATAAATGAGTTTGCAGGCTGCTTGCCACAAGCCTGCTCCTACCCAACTCCTGGGGTTTGGGTCCTGACTCCGCGACTCTTACCTGCGCCTGAGCTAGCCTGACACACCCTGCACCTGGCAGCCTGCCCACTCGGTATGATGAACATGAATTAGGAGTGCAGACTGCATTCAGGAACCCTGACCTTCAGTTTTCCGCAGTTCTGCCAGCAGGAAGCTGCCTTCCTCCAGGATCCGCTCCTCGATGCTCCTCTTTCCCATCCCGAAGTTCCGTAGAATCTGGATAGAGAACCTCCTCAGGACCTTCCATCGTTCCCCATTGGAGAAGGCAATGCCTAGGGAGAAGAGGAATGGCCAGCTCAACTGATAACTCCAGGACGACTGTTAGCTTGGACAAGGTCCTTGTCACATGTTTGCCGCGAAGGGAGGCTGAGTTTAGAATTCCCCCTGCCCCTCCATCCAGCCCTCCCTGACCCTTCTGGCTGGGTCAGGTGCTTCCTTTGAACTTCCGTGGGGCATCCTGATCACTCTGCCTCTGTTTCATCACTGTCTGAGGATGAAGTTGTCTTCTTTGTTGAACTGGGAGGGCAGGACTGGGGCCTGTGTTAATCACCAGCACGTCCTTGACATTGCCCAGTGCAGACCTTGTTACATGGGTAGCACTGGCGATCGCTTATTGCTCATTGAATACACGAATAAGAGAAATAAGCAAGAACAGTAAACACTGGGGCACTGGAAACTCATCCCAAAACGAGCCTGAACTCTGGGCCTCTGCCTGGTCCTTGCAAGTCCTCTGGTCTTCCTAGAACACTCTACCCCTGGTCTTCTTCTGACTAGTCATCTTCATCTTTCAGGTCTCAGCTTTCTGGTTCTTTTCCTTTAGGAGGACCTCCCTGGCTCCTCTCTCCCTGGCTGGCTGAGGTACTTTCTGTGGGCTTCTCACAGCTCTGGCATCCTCTGATCTCCATTGTAGGATGTCATAGTTTAGCGATGGCCTGTGTTTTCTACTCGTCTGTAAGCTTCAGAGAACTCGATGTAAGGAAGAGAGAGAGAGAGAGAGAGAGAGAGAGAGAGAGAGAGAGAGAGAGAGAGAGAGAGACACAGACCCAGAGAGAGAGACCCTATAGTATATTTCTCTGCATTGTATGCACTATCTCATTTATTCTTTGTAACAGTCTTCTCTTGGTAGCAGACTGAGGATCAGAGAAGGGAGGCCACTTGCCCAAGGCTTGTACTCAGCTAGAAAGTAGCCCAACCCGGCTGTCACCTTGTGTGCTGTGTATTGTCTAATTGCATGGTGGCTATGTTTTAGTAACAAATCATATATGAATTCAGACATTTTCTGTGCAAAAATAGCAAGGTGACTTTCTCAAGTGCCCTGTCACCTCCTTGTATCTGGTGTACTCTGACAGGTAAATTTATAAGAACAAGGCCAAGCTGGATGCGGTGGGCCACACCTGTAATCCCAGCAGGTGTGGGAGGCTGAGGCAGGAGAATTACTAAGTTCAAAAACCAGCCTCTGCAACTTAAGGAGGCCCTAAGCAACTTAGCAAGACCCTGTCTCTAAATAAAAAGTAAAAAGGGCTGGGGATGTGGCTCAGTAGTTAACCCTGGGTTCAATCCCCCATTTAAACAAAAATCAAGCCCAGGGAAGGGAAATGAAGAGTAGAAAGTGTACTTAATACACGGCAGGTGTATTTTATCAGAGCTCTCTGATTCCAAGTTTGGGGCAGCTGGGAACCATCCTGTGCAGGGACCAGGGGGAACTTTGAGCATTCTTTGGGGCGGGGGGGGGGGGGGGCGCCTAGGATGCAAGCCTCCAGGACTCCTTCTCAATTGGAGCAGATTTTTTTCTGTCATTTTTTTGGGCCTTGTCACATAGTTTCCTTTTTTCTTTTTTTAATTGCTTATTTTTTGGTTCTGGGGATTGACTCCAGGGGTGCTTAATCACTGAGCCACACCCCCAACCATTTTATTTTTTATTTTAAGAAGGATCTTCCTAAGTTGCTCAGGGCCTCACTAAGTTGCTGAGGCTGGCTTTGGACTTGTGATCCTCCTGCCTCAGCCTCCTGAGCCACTGGAATCATAGGTACATACTACCACACCCAGCACATAGTTTCCTTTGAATCAGAGATTTGTGTTTAAAAAAAGAGGTTGAAAAACCACAAACCTAGGTGATTTCAAAGCCTAACAAGGGCAGAATATTGACACAGGAGAGGTTTGGAGAGAATGGTGTGGTTGTTGGTTTGGTGGGGATGGAGCTGGGCTTGGGTTGGGATGAAATTGACAAGGGCATATGAGGGGAGATGATAAAACTGATGATAAATGGGGTTCAAGGCTGGTGATGGGGATGGAGTTGGGTGGAAGGAGAAGGACCAGTAGACTGGTCATGAGTTAGAGCTCGGGGTCAGGTAGATCTATGATGGAGTTGGTTTTGGTGATGGTGGAGGGATGAAGGTTGGGGACAGGGACTGGGAATGGGGTTCATGGGGATTGGGACTGGAATGAGGTGGACCGTGGGGACTTGCCCAGATGACTTGGCTGCTTGACTATGTTGGAAACTAGGTGATGGGGTTTGGATAGCAAGAGAATGGGGCTGGGTTAGATGAAGATGGGGATTGGTATGGAGACACAATTCAAGATGGTGGTGGGATTTGGAGGTGGGGAAGGTGGGACAAACTTCACCCTAAAGAAGGACTGCCTGTCCCCATTCTATTGGGTGTCATCAGTGAGATCCGTGGCCCTGAGTGTCACCAAGATTAGCTTGAGAGTCTTTCACTCTTATTTCTTTCCTAAATGTGGAAGAGTTTGGGGGAGTGGAGGAGATGGGAAGCAGGCTTACCGTTGCCCTTAGTAAAGTTGAAAAAAACAGGGTATTCGCCTCGGCCGCTGAACTCCTCCCCTTGATCCACAAGGGCTTCCTTCACGGCTTGGTACCCACTGAGGACTACCACCCGCCTGGGCCCCAGGTACACTGTGTACACCGCGCCATACTTCTTGCTCAGCTGGGGTAGAAAACAGAGGTTATAGGAGGCTCTGGGGCTGTGGAACCCTTTCCCTCACCCAAGGTGAGGCCGCAGCACCTTGGTGAGGGAGGTCAGCAAGTCTCGGGAGCGAAGCTGCAGCAGGTTTCCCAAGAGCGGGAGGGGTCTGGGTCCTGGGGGCAGTTTTCCCTTGTCCCTTGAGCTGTGGGTCAGGAAGAGACAGACGAGAGCCAGGAGCAGGAGCAAGACGGCTGTGCTCATACTGTCCATGGTGAAGGCAGCCACCAATGTCCGGAGGGCAGAGCTAGGGAGAGAGTGGGGTCCCTTCACTCTTCATCTCCCTCTGGAATGCTCCTTCCCCAGGTCCTGGAAATGGGCCAGGTAGAGAAATGGAAGAAGGAAGAAAGAGAGCTAGGGAGAGATGAGGGATAAGAAGGAGAAAGAAAGGGGATGAAGATGGTCACAGAGACAAAACAGGGAGAGGGAGTTCATATACAGACAGACAACGAGAGAGACGGGTGGAGACGAGAGATACTGAGGGACACAAAAAGGTAGTGAGGGACACAGAAAAATAGAGTGTAATATCTGTATCTCCTTAGATGTCCATCTATCATCTATCAATCAATCAACCAACTATCTGTCAAGATTCTCTCACACAGAGACAGTGATAACGATGGAGATGCACTGGGAAAGAGAGAGCCAGCCGGACAGAACATCGCAGAAGGGGCTGACACAGACTAGAGGAAGAGGCAGGCTCAGAGGCACAGCTAGGGAAAGGCAGAGCCAGAGATGGAGAGAGAGATGTGCACTCACCAACAGGCAGAGATGGACCCCGCAAGACGGAAATGGGGGGAGGGGGGCACTCAGGAGAGAGCGCTACAGAGACACACAAGTAGACTCCCTAGAGGCTCCCAGTGTTAGAGACAGAGCAATGGAGCCAGTGAACTCTCTCTTGGGAGCCACGCTCTCCTCTTCTGTGTGCCCTTTACCTGTTGTGGGACAGCTGAGGCGTGTTCTCCAGCTCTGGGTGAGCTCGGAGGAGAAGCTTCTCTTAAGTTGCCTCTGTCCACACCCCTCCTTTGCTCCACCCCCTTCTCTCGTCCTCCTAGTGAGGTGAACTAATCCCTTCCCACCTTCCCACCATACCCTTCACGGGTTCCCAGGGCTCCTGGCCAGACAGTGTTGTCAGTGGGTGGGGGCTGCACCTCAGGAACCCTCCTTCACGTGCCAGGGCCTCCGGCCTGCAGGCTGACTTCAGCTCTCCTCATTGTGGCCAGTGGTGGTTGTTTGCCCTGGAATAGAGCAAAGGTTCTCTTCTGGGCCCAGTAGGGATGGGGTGAGGTTTCAGAGCTTTGGCAAAATGATGGGCCAGGAATGGGCCTGAGTCCAGCTGGTGTTTTGGGCACTTGGTTCTGTTTCTCTGGGTTCAAGGTCAGCTCTGCCACCAACTGGTCATGGTCTTGGGCAAACCCCTTACCTTCTCTGGAGTTTTCTCAGGTCTGGGGGAGGGGTCTATTTTCCTTCGCTGTCTCTTTTTCAGTTCTCCATCTCTTATGGTTTGTCTCTGAAATTGCGTAGGTCTCACTTTGCTGCTGTCCTTAAGATCTCTGCCACTGCATCTCTCTGTCTCCAAGCCTCTGTCTCCCTCATTTTCTCTCCCTCTGTGCCTCTGGGCCTTCTTTCTCTTTCACTCTGTCTCCCAGTAAGTCCTTCTCGATTAGTCTCCTCCCATCTCTCCCTGTGTGCCTACCCAGGCCCTGCATCTCTCTCTCTCTCTGCTTTTATGACTCAGACTGCAGCAGGCTTGACTGAAGCCAGGATGGAGTTGAAGGACAGTTAGGGAGATGGGCAGCTGGAAGCCACAGGGAGGAAGGACCTTCGACTTGAAGGACCGGCCTCTCGGAAGAGGCCAAGGGTCTGGGAGTCCTGGTGGAGGTGTGGGTGTCTCCACGGCCCTCTGAGTTTGCTGTTCCTGTGGGGTGGGGGAGGAAGTGCTTGGAGGGCCTGGGGAATTTGATACCCCAGGTCCCAGGCACATGGGGAGATGGAGGTGGGGCCAATGCTGCTAAGTCCAGGACAGGCCGGTTAGGGCAGGTTCAGGGAGTGAAGGCTTGGTTATGGGATTACACGCCTCCAATTTCCCATGACATCACCCCCTACTTCTGGGGAGGGTGCAGTGTTGGATCTACTTCAGCCCCATACCCAACTTTTCCCTGACCCTGGAGCTGGGCTGAGAGGTGCCTAATGAAACTGCCTCATTGAGGAGCCAGGAACTCACCAGAAGGGAATTTTTGGGGTGCTTTTGGGTACTTATAGTCTGATTTTCTCCCTGCTACTGAGGGAACCGGGCCAATGAGGCGTGTATCACAGTTTCTCAACTTGGCACCATCGACATCTTGGGCTTGATAATTCAGTAGCATGTTTAGCAGCATCCCTGGCTTCTACCACTAGGTTCCAGAAGCCGTTTTGCCAACTAGCTCTCCAGTTGTAGCAACTTAAAATGGCTCCTGGCATTATGGAATGTCCCCTTGGGGGAAAAAAATCAACTCAGTTGAGAACCATTGGTATAACAGAACCAAAGCAAGCAGACCCAAGGTGGCTTTTTTTTTTTTCCTCTCTCCAGAAGATCCTATTCATTTTGATTTTATTTTTGTGACTTATGAAGAGTACTTTATTTGGATCTTGATTCTAGAGGCTGAAAAGCACAAGAACATGGCATCTGGCATCAGCTGATGAGGTCTTTCCTCCAATCTTTTCATTGTAATTATAGGTGATGGTGGGGTTTGTTGTTACACATTCGTACATGCGTGTAATATAAAAATATAATTTGGTCAAAATGGCTTCCAAGTATTTCCCCCCTTTTCCTCCTCTTCTTCCTCTGGCTGGTCCCTTTTCCCCATCCTATGGGTTTCCCTTCTGTTTTCATGAGATCCCCTCTTTGCCCCCTACCCCTGCCCACTGTCTTTTTCTTTTCCTTTTTCCTCTCTAGTTTCCACAAAGGAGAGAAACATATGAATCTTGACCTCTGAGTTTGGCTTAGGTTGCATCAACATAATGCTCTAAAATTTCATCCTTTTCCCACCAAATGACAAAATTTCATTCTTCTTTATGACTGAATAAGACTACATTGTGTATCTATTCCACATTTTCTTTATCCATTCATCCACTGAGGGACACCTAGGCTGTTCCATAGTTTGGTTATGGTGAATGTGCTGCCATTAACATGGGTATGCAGGTACCGCTAAAGTATGTTGACCTTACTTCTTTACGACAAATACCGAGGAGTGGTGTAGCTGGGTCCTATGGTGGACCTTAATCTTTTGAGGAAGCTCCACACTGGTTTCCACAGTGGTTGTACTAATTTACAATCCCACCAAGAGTATAAAATTGTTCCTTTTCCCCACATTTATTATTATTTGTATTCTTTTAAAAATACCTTTATTTCATTTGTTTATTTTTTTATGTGGTGCTGGGGATCAAACCCAGTGCCTCACACATGCTAGCCGAGTGCCCTACCACTGAGCCACAACCCCAGCCCCTGTTGTTTGTATTCTTATTGACTAACATTCTGACTGGAGTGAGATAAAATCTCACTCTTATTTTGATTTGCTTTTCCCTAACAAATTGAACATTTTTTCATATATTTTTTGACCATTTGTACTTTTTCTTTGGAAAAGTGTCTGCTTCATTTTCCCATTTATTATTTGGATTATTATTATTAGTTTTGTTATTGAGTTTTTCTTTTTAAATTTTGTACTGGAGATTGAGCCCAGGGGTGCCTAAGCACTAAGCCACATACCCAGCACTTTTTATTTTTTATTTTAAGACGGGGTTTCACTAAGTTGCTTAGAGCCTCACTCAATTGCTGCGGCTGTCTTTGAACTTGCAACCCTCCTGCCTTAGCCTCCTGAGCTGCTGCAAGGTTTTTGAGTTCTTTTTATACTCTGGACATTAATTCTCTGCCAAAAGAGTAGCTAGCAAAGGTTTTCTCCCATTCTGGAGGTTCTCTCTTCACATTCTCATTTTCTTTGCTGTGTAGAAGCTCCTAAACTTGATGCCATTCCATATATTAACTCCTGGTGTTATTGCCTGAGTTTTAGGGTCCTATAGAGAAAGTCATCGCTTGTGCCTATATGCAGGAGTGTTGACCCTGTGTTCTCTTCTAGGAGTTGCAAAGTTTCTGGTCTAATTCCTGGGTCTTTGATCCATTTGAGTTGACTTTTACACATGGGGAGAAGACAGGGATCTAGTCTTATTCTTCTGCATAAGGATCACCAGTTTCTCCAGCACCATTTGTTATAAATGCTTTTTCTCCAATGTATGCTTTTGGTGCCTTTCCTCAGACTCTTCTTGGCCCCTCAACTCTTATACCTCTAAGACCCTCTCCTCTTACCTTCCTCTTTGTTGATGAGTCCATTTCTTATTTCACAGAGAGAACAGCAGCAATCAATCAAGAGATCTGGCTCGCCTCACCACTGTGCTGGCCACCTACCAGCATCGAGGTGACATATGCAGCCTTCCAGTTTCTACCTCAACTGAGCTCCTTCCTGCTCGAACCCCATTTCCATCACCAAGAGGAGGACTTTCTTCTCTTGGCTATTCTCATGCTTCGTGTGGATGATTTATTGTCTGTGTATATTTTCTGGAGGTAGAATGTATATATGATGAAATACCTAAATCTTAAGCAAATACTTCCTGAATTTTGAGTGCATATGTCTGTGTAGTCTAAATCCCTAGGAAGATAATAGAATTCTACAGGATGACTGTATTCTAATTTTTTATTGTTGTTGTTCATTTCACCTGTCAATGGTCATTTTTTTGTTTCCAGTTTTTGGCCATAAGCTCCTCTGAACCGTCTTCTACAGTCTTTCTGAAATTGTGCATTCAGTAATTTTATGTACAAAGTAGGATTATTGGATCACAGGTTATGTTTTAGCCTTAGGAGGTTCAGTGGAATGGTCTGCCAGCTCCTCCTGCTTTCTTTCTGTGGCTTTCTGGAAAACCACATTCTCACTGTGACTCAGTCAGCTGTATGTTTTTCACCGCAGCTCTTGAGTACAAGCAGGGGCTTGGAACATTCCAAGGCACTGATAAAATTTGGGCAACTAACTTATTGCCCAAACACTGAAAGAATCTGGTGTAGGTGCTGAGCCAAATTCCTAAAACCCTCAGATAAACTCCATACCTGGCCCCGAGGAGTCACATAGGGTTATGGAGTACCTAAGGATGCCTAAAGTGGCCTTGCTAAGTGCCTAAGGATGCCTCTTGCTGGCCTTGATGAGGGCACTGTAGCCCACTCTGTAAGTCAGTGCCCCCAATGTGTGCTTTGGACTGATCCCCTCTCTTTGGAATCTTGACTACCTGCATTGGCTCATTTAGGGCACTGCCTTGTGGGAACACTTCTTTGCCCCTCTTTTGGGGTGACTCCATTTGCAGTTTGCAGGGAATGAAACAAGTGATGTAGATGGCAGGATTCCCAAGTCATGAACTGGGGAAAAGAGGAAGTGACCAGAGAGATCCCGGGTGGCTGCAGGGCCTCTGTGGGGGCTCTTTGACCTGCTTGCTTGGTGATCGCAGGATGCTTCGGGAATATGGAGGTGTTCCAAGAGCTCCAGCAGGCTTGTCAGATGCTCAGCTGGTGACTGAGAGAAAGGTGCTCAAGTTAGAGGGAGAATCACAATGTCTTCTAACAGAATTTTACCTGAGTGTGGGCTGTAGCTCTTTGGCATGGGAATGCTTCAATTCAATGAGAAAACAGACAAACTGTTATCAAAACACATTTGTATCCTTGGGATGGGGGTAGTTGGATAAAGTCTAATTGCTGTACTTCGAAGGACCCAAAGGAAGGAAGATGTCTTTGTCCCTGTGAGATATGTCATGGTTCACCAGGATTATGTTTAGGGCATATTTGGCATTTAAATATACCTTTTGAGCAATTCCTGGAAAGGGCTTCTAGCAATACTGTTTTTTTCTAAGCAATTATTTGGTCTGGGTTCCAATGAATGCGGTCATGTATGTTTTGATGAAAGGTTGTTTGTGTCCCTCTGAGAGGACAGGTCAGTCCTTTGGGCCACACCAGATGTCTTTTCCTTTGGAAAAAAATCCACCCTGGACTTGCCCAGAGCTGTTGTTTTCCTCTGAGGCTGCTACCTGAGCCCCCTTTAGCAGATCCTGTAAGTAGGGCTGAAATTGTGGTAACAGCTTTACAGGAAACCCAAAAGAATTAGATGTGGGCCTCAGGGTCACTTTTTTAGCAGAGTTATCACCAAAACATTTACCTGTGTTTTCTGGTATGTTGGATTTGGAATGTCCAAGGAATTTTTATGGTACTCAGAGATTTTGGCTCCTAAATGGTCTAAAACTTGTTGGTTGTTTTTAATAGATTGGTCAGAGAAGTTAAATATCCTTGCTGTTTCTATAATGTTCCAAAATCATGTAGCTACACCAAAAGCCTATCTGCCGTCTGTATAATGCTAGCAGATTTTGCTTTTGCCAACTGACATGCCCTTGGGAAAGCAATCTGTTCAGCCTATTGAACTGATTTAGTTTCTGGGAGAGAAGTCCTTTCTATTATTTCTGTCAAAGGGACAATGACATATCCTGTGCCATCCTTAAGATCAGGACCATCGGGGAACCAAATTATTTTAGCTTTACCTGTAGGCATTCTTGTAAATCCTGTCTTGGAACGAGAAGTTGGCTAGTCAGAGTAATAGAGTCACGTGGAGTCTCATCAGAAGGCAAGGCTGAGAGTTTCAGGGTTGAGGCCACCTGTTCAGGGGAGACAGCAACATTAGGACATGACAGGAGGATTTCACAAGAGGCTGATGGACTGACAGAGAAGTGCTGGGTCTGATGAGAGTTAGGTGGGGGCTTTTGCTGATGGGGAACACAGACGGTTAAGGGAGACCCCATGGCAACTTCCTGAGTGGCTTTAAGGAGCCTGATGGTGGCTGAGGTAGCACTCATGCATGGGAGTGGATGTCTAGAAATAGTATCCTGTTGGTCTATTTTGATCTCTGTGCTTTAGGGTAAGGACCCCCAGATACTTCCCTTTTGTTCATGTACAATAGGGAGAATTGCAATTTAGAGCTGAAGTGCTCCACTGCAGGGGTGTTCATAAGATTTTATTTCCTTAAATCCATGATACTGAGTGGTCTCCTGGAGTCCATTCAAGGAGCTCAGGTTGTTTCTTTCCTCCAACTCCCCGTACCAGGAATAGAACACAGGTGCTTTACCTCTGAGCCACATCCCCAGCCCTTTTTATTTTTTATTTTGATTCAGGGTCTTGCTAGATTGCCCAGGTTGGTCTTGAGCTTGCAATCCTTCAGCTTCAGTCTCCTGTGTCCCTGGGATTACAGGTTTGTGCCACTGTGGTTGGCCCAGGTTGTCCCATTTTGAAAAGGGAAAACAGTGGTTGAACCATTAAGGAAAAATTAGGAATCAAGTTTCTGTAATATCTGGCTAGTCTGAAAACCTGAGAGGGCCAGCTGTGGTGGCACAGGCCTGTAATTCCAAAGACTAGGGAGGCTGAGGCAGGAGGATTACATGTCTGAGGCCAGACTTAGCAATTTAGTGAGGCCCTAAGTAACTCAGTCAGACCCTGTCTCTAAATAAAATATAAAAAGGGCTGGGGATGTGTCTCGGTGGTTAAGCACCCCTGGGTTCAATATCCCTTACCAAAAACAAAAACATCCCAAGGGATTGTTTGTTTATTTTGGAGGTTGGGAAAACTCAACTTCCTTCCTTAATTCTGTCTGGTTTAATGAATAGCCCTGTTGAGATAGTGTGCTGGAATAAAATCCATCATAGAGGAATGTATTAAACAGAGAACAATAATTCCATGCGCCAGGCCCTGTGGCACCCCATTTCTCCATGTTAAAAAGCCAAATAGCAGAGGATAACATTTTGTTGAAGATTTGAGAGCACTTACCAACATCGTCTATACCCCAGCACCCAGGAGTGCCGACCCTTGGACCCTCTTATCAGCCATCCCAAAAGACAGCAAGCTGTCGGCAGCAGGTGATCTAGAGAGCCCTCTTCAGCATCCCGTGGGCTTGGGTGGCCAGGACCTCCTTGCCTCTACTGTGGACAACTCTGCAACCTCAGGGATGCACCCAGAGCCCTGCTACTTTTCTCAGATCCTCAATTCTGACTTAACAGACCCATGCTCTTGGAACACATGGGTGACCTTCTCCTCTATTGACCTCTCCAGAGGATAGCCTCCATCTGTTATGGCACTTAGCATTAAAGGGGACAAGTTCTCCTGAGATAAACTTCAGTTGTCAAATATTTGGGACATCTACCATCTCCGGCAGGGGTATTAATTCATTCAGGCAGAATTAAGGAAAGATGTTATGTTTTCCCAAGCCCAAAGGCAAAGAAATAACCCCTTGGGTTTTTCAGACTAGCCAGATATCACAGAAACTTGATTCCTAACTTTTCCTTAATGGCTCAACCACTATATTCCCTTTTCAAAATGGGACACCTGGGCCAACTGCAATGACACACCCCTGATTTGGAAGGCAGGGGCAGGAAGATCTCAAGTTCAAGGTCAGCCTGGGCAACTTAGTAAGACCCTAAGCAATTTAGGGAGACCCTGTCTCAAAATAAAAAATAAAAAGGACCGTGTATATGGCTCAGGGGTAGGGCACCCTTGGGTTCAATTCCCAACACTGAAACAAAAAAAACCCAAAAAGAACAACCTGATACCTGACCCTCTCAAATGGATTCTAGGAGGCCACTCTGCAATATCTTAGATTTAAGAAAAAATAAAAATCTTACTGGTCGTGGTGGCGCACACCTGTCATCCCAGCGACTCAGGAAGCCGAGGCAGGATTGCGATGTCAAAGCCAGCCTCAGTAATTTAGTGAGGCATGAGCAGCCTTGTGACACCCTGTCTCAAATAAAAAATAAAAAGGACTGGGGATGTGGCTGAGTGATTGAGTGCCCTTGGGTTCAATCCCTGGTACCAAAAAGAAAAAAAAAAAAACAAAACTTGTTAACACCCCAGCAATAAGACAACTCAGCTCTAAGTTGCAATTCTCTCTATTTGTGTATGAGCAGAAAGGAACTGCCCTTGAGGTACACCGTTTAAGACTAAGAAGGACTTTGGGGCAGCTGAGTGAATTCTCCCACTCTCGGTGGAGGACTGGAACCACAGATGACCTGGTAGGATCTGTACAGGGTCATCTTCCGACATCTTTGACATAAGCTTTTGGGAACCTACAGCTGTTGAGGAAGGGCTCTTTGTATGGATCGTAGTTTAATTCTAGAAGCTTCCTTTGTACTAGTTGTTCAGCTGCTGTCCTGCTTGTTCGAGATTTAAAAATATTTCTTCCCTTTGAAAGAGGGAAATCTTTCATTATGAATCTCTTAAAAAAAAAAAAAAATCTCTTCCAAGGAGAGGTGTCCTGTGGAAGGAGCCGGCAGAAAGGAGTGAGATGTCAAAAGGATCCTGCTGGGCAAGTCATGACTGAGATTTACGAATGGTTAAGGGCGATTAGAGACCCCACCATGTGAATACTTTGGGTACTTGGAGGAAGGGACATCTGGAGGTGGTGGGGTGGGAGTACAGAGTGGTTCTTAGAGTCTTGTTTTTTTTTTTTTTTTTTTTTTCCTCTATTAACAAATGTGTCAGTCTCTTCAAAGATTTTTTAAAAAATTAATTAATTAATTAATTAAACTTTGGGAAGTCCCCTTTAGATCCTTGGGGCACCCCTGGGGTATTTTAAAGGGCCATATTGGTGGACCTGACAGTGGGGTTTAGCTGTCCTTGCCCTGGCTGCTGTTTAAGCTAACAGCTGTCCTTCTTAAAGTAGTAAGACTTTTTGCAACAGCTTCTCCCTTTGATTTATGTCCCTTGGAAAGGACAGGAGATTTAGCCTGACTGGTATATTGTTGGAGTTACAATTTCATAATCTGAGTGCCTTGTTTCTTTGCTCTCTTTGAAGGGTTTTACAAAGTTAGTCAACTAGATGAACAAGACAGGAGTTTGTATAGTGGTATAATTGCGGTTGCTTTACAAGTGTAGCAAGTTCTTCGTCTAGCCTAATTAAGAAGGTGGTATTAAGAAGAGATACTCTGTGGGTGTCTTGAAAATGTATGCCTTGCATGCCTGAATAGTGTTTAAGGACCTTTTGAAATAGTCAAGAACAAATTTGTCAGGTCCTTGAGCACAGTTCTGGATTTTAATCCAGTCAATTCTTTTAGGAAAAATTTGAGGAATAATCTGGTAAAGAGTCTGGGCTAGATCTTGGGCTTCAGTTCAATCCTTGGGTGTATATTTATTAGAAATCTCCCATAGGATTTGCCCATTTAGCTTTTCCATTTAACCATTCATTTGCTCTGTCTTCAGTTACCAGCATGTGGACCAATTAGTAGAAGTCAGAGAAACCTCCTCTAGGGGTCTATATTACCAGATTAAATTCTTTAGCCCTCTCTGTTGGGATCTGTAACAGCACTGGGGAATTCTTTAGTATGTCCTAAGTTTAGCTTTTGTCCAAGGAGTACACGGAATAGGATGTTCCCCTCAACTCTTACCAAGTTGACTTTAAAATGCTCTGCAAGGCCAGGCGTGGTGGCGTTTGCCTGTCATCCCAGCTCGGGAGGATGAGGCAGGAGGATAGTGAGTTCAAAACCAGTCTCAGCCAAAGCGAGGTGCTAAACAACTCAGTGAGACCCTGTCTCTAAATAAAATACGAAATAGGGCTGGGGATGTGTGGATGGGGTCGAGTGCCCCTGAGCTCAATCCCTGGTACACCCCCCTCACCAAAACAAAGCTCTGCAAGGATGCAGGGATCAGGGGCATCTTTGATACTGTGTGTGGCGGTGCAGGCCTGAAATCCCAGCGGCTCTGGAGCCTGAGACAGGAGGATCAAGAGGTCAAAGTCAGCCTCAGCAATTTAGTGGGGCCCAAACTACTTAGTTAGACCCTGTCTCTAAATAAAAAGTGAGAAGGGCTGGGGATGTGGCTTGGTGGTAAAACACCCCTGGGTTCAATCCCCCAGTACCAAAAAAAAAAAAAAAAAAAAAAAAAAAAAAAAAAGAAAAAGAAAAAATAGGGGTGGGGGCATCTTTGAGTTGTCCTTTAAAACACTGTTGGGAGGACAAGGCTGTTCAGATGACTTAGGTGAAGTGTGGGGTCTAGAGACGACAATATTGGTGGGAGTCTTGGGGGTGAAGGAAGCTGCAAAAGAGAGGGGCACCTCAGGGCAGTAGGGAGAGCGGGCAGTGAAGGAAGAGACAGGCTAGGAGATGCCCTAAACACAGGGAGCAGGACGGGAAGAAGGCGAAGGAGGAAATGCTAATGCCCTGGACGATCTCTTTAACTCAAAAAATAGTCTCAATTGATTTTTGATTTTCCTGCTTGGAGAGAGGTAATTCTCTCTGCACTGGGTTTAGAAGCACCTAAATACCTCTGCAAGTAACACCCCCATTCAATTTGTGTGGTTCCAAAATCCCATTTCTCAAATTGTGCATGTCAACAAATAAGCCTGGGGAGATAAAAATTCCCCATTTTGGTCACTGTGACTTTAAATCATTCCAGGTGATTTGGGTCCCTCTCCTTATAAATCTGCTGGAAGAAGCCCCCTGGGTATTATGCATAAGACCAGCAGGAATCTGGGGGGCTGGGCTGGTCCTCAACATTCTTAGTTTGGTGCATCACCAGTTTGTTTTTTTAGATTTTTAAATTTGTAGGTAGGTAGACACAATACCTTTATTTATTTATTTTTTATGTGATGCTGAGGATCAAACCCAGTGCCTCACACATGCTAGGCAAGTGCTCCACCATAACCCCAGCCCACATCACATGCTTTAAAATGGTAAGTGCCTTAGTTCACCAGTGCCTACAACCTGCATATCCTCTTGGAGGCTGGAAGCCAGCCTTTTACCCAAACCTTCTGCTGTAGAGACAGAATCTCTGACCTAAGGGAATAGCCCTAGAAAGCCCAAGTCAAATGAGGAAATCTAGACTGGGAGCCCCAGATCCAAGAGGACGTTCCTGCTGCATCCAGAGACATCTGGGGAGCTGGAGAGACTCAGAGAGTCTTAGCTGACACCAACCACCAAGACCGAAGGAACGTTGGGTAGCTGAAGAGTCACCCAGGTCCTGCTGACTGCATTATGAATGCAGACCCTCTAGAGAAACTGAGGCACAAACTGATTGAGAAACACAGAGAGTGGGCTGGGGTGGTCGCTTGGTGGTAGAGCACATGCCTAGCACACACAAGGCCCTGGGTTTGATCCCCAGCACCACAAAAAGAAACAAGCAACAGCAATAACAACAACAACAAATCCAGTGAAGTTTATTTGGCCTGATAAAGAATTGCAACTTGGAAGACACAAATTTCAGGCAGGCCCAAATGTCCTCTGGGGTCTTTCAGATTTTCAAGTTTTCAAGGCAAATATTACAAATGGGGAAGAAGATTATATCAGTTATTCTTTTTTCTTTGATTAGTGCATTATAATTATGTATAATAGTTGGGTTCATTTTGACAAACTCACACAGGCACGGAATCTGATATACTCCATTTCAGTCCCCAGGGCCTCCACTCTCCTTTCCCTCTTCCCTTCCCCTGTCCTTCCTCTGGTATTTATTTATTTATGGTACTGGGGATCAAACCCAGGGTACTTAACCACTGAGCCACATCCTTATCTCTTTGTATTTTGAGACAGGTCTCATTGAGTTGCTCAGGGCCTCGCTCACTTTCTGGGGCTGGCTTTGAATTTGTAATCCTCCTGCCTTAGCCTCCCAAGCCACTGGGATTATAGGAGTAGGCCATCACACCCAGTGAGCCCAGGACTTTAAAACTGGCCTGAGCAACATAGTAAGATCCTGTCTCAAAACAAAAAACAAAAACCAAAAAACAAAACTGAATCAATAGCCAGGCACAGTGGCCTATGCCTGTAATCCAAGATGCTCAGGAGGCTGAGGCAGGAGGTTTTCGAATTCAAAGCCTGCCTCAGTCAAAGAAAGGTGCTGAGCAACTCAGTGAGATCCTGTCTCTACATCAAATATAAAATAGGGCTGGGGATGTGGCTCAGTGATCGAATGCCCCTGAGTTCAATTACCAGTACCACCCCCAACCCCACAAAAAAATCAAATCATTATGTATGGGATTATAAAAGAATCAATGCAATCTAATTATTTATATAGGGAGAGGAAAAAGTAATTTAATATAAAATAACATATAAATCAATATTTTATTATTAGGGTATAAATATATATTTGAATTTGAATCAAAATAAGCAAAACAAAACAGGTGTTTGACCCTGAATACAGAAAAATCATGAATGAGACCATTATAAATGCAGATCCCTCTGGGTAATATAAGCAACCATGAAAGAGCTTTATATTACAGCTTTTTGTTTTTGTGTTTTTGTATGCATCTATATTTTATTAATTTTCTTCCTGACATTCATTTTTTGCAACAGTGAACAATGCTTCAGAAAATTCCAAACTGAACAAAATGTGAATTTCTTTCCTTTTACACTGTAGTCGCATTGCCATAAAAATCATTCAAAGGTTAATATGTCTGTTTACACACACACACACACACACACACACACACACACACACACACACACACAAAACAGTTTTCAGAAAAGGAGGGAAGAATGGGAAAGGACAAAGAAATTCTTGGGAAAAGAAGGAAGTGAGGGGTGAAGTGAGTTGGTGACGATCTGTGGGACTGGACTGTTTGCTCTAATGAAAAATAGGGCTCTAGGCACATAAATTATAGGGCATACAACTTGCACAGGGTCAGAAATTTATTCAGAGGTGGCCAAGACGGAAGCCTGGTTGCAGGTGCTCTTGGCCTAGTATTTTGGGTGCCTCATCTGCCTTTACCTGTTTGATTTTCCTACAGCCTCTGCTGCTGCCTGGGGTGTTTGGGGCTGCAGTGGCAGCTTCAGGTCTCAAATGATGATTGATTCCTGGAAACTGAGAAAAGCGACTCTCATCATTCATGCTGCTGTCCCAAATGTGGCTCAAATTCTGGAAAGACTTGACAACTTTTTTAGGTTCATATTATGCTGTCCTGGATCTGGAAAATGCTCTCTGCAGTGTATCCTTAGACCCCAAATCCCAGGACACCTATCAAAAACTTCCCAGAGGTACCTGGGCAATGCCACTATTTGCTAAGGTTTAGTGGTTGGAGACCTGGTCACTGGGGATGACTTGCCTGACATTCATTGGGGACATTATATGGATGATATTTTGCTCATCTCTGCATATTTATGTCTCTGGAAGAAAGTTACTCAGAAAGTCCTAGAGCATCTGCTATCCAAAGAATGGGTGGGCAACCTGCAGAATGTCCTGGGAGTACTGAAAACCACTGGGTTTGGTCTGGTAGGGTATGACCTGGGTTTTGCTGACAGCATGACTGACAAGATCCAGGCCTAAACATGACCTCAAATGGTTAAGGAAGAACAAACCTTTGCAGGTCTGCAATGCTTGCAGCTAATGTGTGGTACCCCCAAACCATTACCTGTAATCAAGGAACACATTTCATAGGTTCTCTAATCCAAGGTTGGGCAAAAAAGGAGGGTCTTCCATGGCAATTTAATCTACCCTACAACTCACAGACAGCAGGAGTTACAGAGAGAAAAAAATGACCTCTAAAAGGAACAAATGAAGATCTTTTTTAAAAAATATTTTTATTAGTTGTTGATGAACCTTTATTCATTTATTTGTATGTGGTGCTGAGAATCGAACCCAGTGACTCACACATGCTAGGCAAGTGCTCTATCACTGGGCCACAATCCCAGCCCCCACAAATGAAGATCTTGACAGGAATCTCCCAATTGACTGACTGGGCTGTGGTTTAATGGAAGCTGGCTTGAATGAGGCTACCAGTGTGGGAGGAAAGTCAGAACCCAGTTCCACAGGGGACACTCGATTTTGTATTCCCTTGTCCTATAATGTCTGCTTTAGGAATTCTGAGATAGAATCTGGTGCGAATGGTTCCACAGAGCTGGATTCAGGCAGGAGGCCACCACCACCCTGGACATGACCCCTCTTTCCTTATTGATGAAGGGCCCAGAGAGACACTTTGGTCATGGGCAGACATTGCCCCCATACCCACAGGTACTGATATGGTAGATTTCACCCAGTTCTTCATTTGGGGCAGAAGTTCTGGTATAGTCCTCCTCGGAAGATTCACATGGTTGTCAAGATTATTGCAGAGGAGTGCAGAGATATTGAATACTATTTTTATTATACGAGAGGGACAAAGCTCCCCTTTCCCATGTGCTCCTAACAAATTTTGTCTGTTTGTTGTTAACTTGAGCTGCCTTCTCCTTGGCTATTAAATCATTCCCTCTAGCACTTGGATATCCATGGAGAAGATCTTGCTGCCCTGGGCCCATCACACAGCCTGGCTATAAGGCTGATCTAACTGCTAAGTGAACAGTCTCATGCCTTCGAGTCTCATGCTCTCTGTAGAGTTGCTCTGGAGGGATTCCATGAAGGGCTCAGCCCCTGCTGGGCAAAGACTCGATCTCTGTGCAAACCTGGACAACTAAATAGCACCAGGTACCCAGGGTCCCTTCCAACTGTCCAATGCCAGTGCATCATTATATTTAATGACACAGATTGGTTTGCTATAGTCTGGTCTCATAGTCCAGGTATATACTAGGTTGCTCCACTTGGCACCCAGCAACTCTGTGGTCCCCTGGGTGACTTGAACAGTGCACCTTCAGCTTCCTGCAGGTTATTCCAGAACCTCTGATACCATCCCTGTCCCCCTCTAGGATCCCTTCTGGAGGGGTGAGTGTGGTAGGTCTAATTTTTCTTGGTGGGATCATTATTGATTCTATCTGTGCCTCTGGGTCACTCATTGATACTATGCAAAACATAGAGGCCCTTCAAAGATTTGTCTCCACAGCTTTGAGTGACAGCAAACCCAGTTTGGAGGCCTTGAACATTGAAAGAGCTGCAGTGAGGAAAGTTCTAGAGAACTTTCTAGAACAGAGTCTAGAGGGCTCTGGACATGCTGACTGCTGTGTGAGGGGGAACCTGGGCCCTTTTGAAAACTGAATGATGTACACATACCCCAGATAAATAAGCTGAAGTTAATTAATCCCTCTGTTATTTGTAAAAGCAGTCTCACAGTTAATTCCTGGTAGTCTACAGTAAAACCGTGGTTTTCGGTAGGGCTTCTTAGTGGGAGCTCTGCGGGCGAGACTTTTGAAGATGGTGATTTCAGGTCCTGTTCTGTGCACCTGTATTTACAGTAGGTGTGGGCTTTGTTTGCAGTGTTTTGTAAAGAGAGGGAAAAGAACTCTGCCAGCGACCTCACCCTTACTGGCCCACTGGGGTCACGGAGGAAGAGGCAGGTGTGTGCCATTATAAGAGCCAGTCAGGGAAGTGGGTCCTGGAGTCCCTCAGTTCACCCCGCTTCCTCTCTTCCTTCTTCACCTTTCTCCCCCTCCCACCCCGTTCTTTCCTTTTGTGCTGGGGGTGGAACCTGGGACGTCAGGCATGCTAATCATGTGCTCTATCACTAAGCTGCACCCTGTCCCTTGCCCTGTTTTCTTTCTGTGACCAAAAGTTGGTGCTCGACCTCTGTGTGACCCTCCAGCAGAATGTTTTTTTCCTGGCTGCTGAGAACCCAAGCTGCGCCCTTAAGAGCCAGGCACTGATAATAAAACACTCTGGATAGTTGCCCGAAGCACTGAAGGAAGCTGGCCCTTACACAAATCCTGTCTGCACGCTGGGACCCACTGTGACACACCTAGGTGGAGTATTCCTCCTCTCACTGGTGGTGAGGACATTACAGCTCACTCTGAAGTGAGTTCCCTAAGAAGGTCTAGCAAGGACGGCCTGGCATCAAGGGCTTCTTTCTTGGAATCCTAAGGGGCCCCAGCGTGGGGTGGTTTGGGGCACTCCTTTGTGGGAATCCCCCTGCGGCTGCCTTTGGGACAGCTCCATCCACTGGTTCAACATACTGATGGCAGTTCTTCAAAGTGGTTTACCATTTTACAAGAACTGTATCGAATATCGCACCCTTTCCTGACCCGGTATCACCCTTTAGTTGCTGTTGAATTCTCTCATCTTTTTTATTTTTAATCTTCTTCTATTATATTTTCAAAGTCATTGTCAAAGGTAGGGAAAAATATAACAAATGCCCACCTTAATTTTTAAGATGCAACCAATCCCTTTTCATTTCTCTACCTCCTTCTCCCCTGCCTTTTTTTTTGGGGGGGGGGTACAGGGGTGCTTAACCACTGAGCCACATCCCCAGCCCTTTTTTATTTTATTTTGGAGACAGGGTCTCACTCAGTCGCTCAGGGTGTCACTTAGTTGCTGAGGCTGGTCATGAAATTGTGATCCTCCTGCTTCAGCCTCCCAAACCACTGGGATGACAGGTGTGCACCACCTTGCCAGGACACATCTTCAGCATCTTAGAGTGTGCAGTTGCGTAGTGTTAATTACCTTCAGGATGTGTGCAGTCTCCAGAACTCTTTATTGTGCAAAGCTGAAACTCCCTACCCATCAAACATGGCTCCCATTTCTCCTTCTTTGCAGCCCTTGGAAAACTGCCACTTGACTTTCCGACTTGATGAATTTGACTACTCTATGTTCCTCATGCAAGTGGGAGCATACGGTCTTTGTCTTTTGTGACTGATTATTTCACCTAGTGTCATGTCCTTAAGGTCTGCCCATGTTCTAGCCTGTATCGAAATTTCTTTTGAAGGCTGAGTAACATTGCACCATATGTACATGTCACACTTTGTTTATCCGTCGTTGGCTGATAGGACACTTGGGTTGCTTCTGCCAGTTGGCGACGTGAACAGTGCCACTATCAACATGGTATGCACACATCCTCCTTTGAAACTCTCACCCAAACATCCGTCATCCACACAAGTGTCCTCATGCTCCTTTGTAATCTCTCCCTCAGCCACTTCCCCATGCTCTCTCCCACCCCAAGGAAACCATGGGTCTGCTTTTTGTTGCTACAGCTTGGTTTGCATTATCTAGTTTTATGTAGATGAGGGCATACAGTGTGCACTCTCTCTTTGCTCTTTTTTTTTTTTTTTTTTGGTACCAGGGATTGAACCCAAGGGTGCTAAACCACTGAGTCATATCCCCACCCCTTTTTATATTTTATTTAGAGACAGGGTCTGGCTAGATTGCTTAAAACCTCACTAAACTGCTCAGGCTGGCTTCAACCCTGCAATCCTCCTACCTCAGCCTCCAGAGCTGCTGGGATTACAGGCGTGCACCACCACACTGGGCTCCTTGCTCCTTTCTTGCTTAGGAAAGCAAGCAGCAGAGCAAGCGGGAGTGTGGGCAAGAGGCAGGAAGCTGCAGGATCAAGAAATTAAAAAATGAAGAAAAATTGACTTGGGGAAGCCTGTGGTTCACAGAGGGTTTTTTTTTTTTTTTTTTTTTTTTTTTTGGTCAGGGGGAGGGTACTGGGCATTGAACCCAGTGGTGCTGAACCACAGAGCCACATCACCAGATGAGTTGCTTAGGGTCTCACTAAGTTGCTGAGGCTGGCTTTGAACTCCTGATCCTCCTGCAGACTCAGTGCCTTGCTGTGGCTCCCCATCTACCAATGCGTTGGGACCCCTCTGCCACCATCATGGATCATCCCCGACACTGAAGCCACCATCTTTAGTTGGGGCAGCTCCCATCCTGGGACACATGCTGGAGACTAGAAGCTCATTATCAAGCACCTTTCATGCATCAAGCTACTGAAGACTGGGTGGTTTGAATAGAATATCACAGTTTTGTTGTAGATTTAAAAAAAATATTTTAAAAACCTTGTTCTCACTTTATTTTCCCCTTATTTATGTTTCCTTGGAGTCTCTTTCTCCCTTTTCTCATGCTAAAAACCAACTTCTTTGATTCTGCTTTCACTCTTCCTATGATCTAGTGCCTCTATATACTCACTTCTTATCTCATCAACATTATATCCTACACCCCTCCCCGTCCTCTTTGTCCACCTTT
The DNA here is from genome assembly GCF_902686455.1 of Sciurus vulgaris. Taxonomy (NCBI): domain Eukaryota; kingdom Metazoa; phylum Chordata; class Mammalia; order Rodentia; family Sciuridae; genus Sciurus; species Sciurus vulgaris. The sequence goes on from NC_136478.1 coordinate 51,342,814, forward strand.
GGAAATTGTAGACCTTATTGCAAACCTATTTTATTGTAGATAATAATCAAACTCATCATATCTGTTTATTATGACAATACTGTTAACATCTTAATAGGGGCTGTTTGATTTAAGGCTATAGTGTTTGTATTCTGTGAGGCTAATATTGATTTCCCCCTTAAAGCTGAAGTATTGAAAACCTGCAGAGACACTATAAACCCGTAGGGGGAAACTGTAATACCTCAAATCGACACTGCTAGAGAGAAAGATACACAAACGACATGAAAAAAACAATGGAAGAAAGTGCCCCAAACAAACCAAGATGCTCTATTTATAGAATCCATTGACAGAATGGTAGAAGAAATGTCAGAAAAGGAGTTCAGAATGTATATAATTAAAATGATCTGTGAGTTAAAGGATGATACAAGAGAACAAATGCAGGCAATGAATTATCACCTCAATAAACAAAAGAGCAAATGCAGGAAGCAAAAGATCATTTGAATAAAGAGATAGAGATTCTGGAAAAAAAAAAAACAAACAGAAATCCTTGAAATGAAGAAAATAGTAAACCAAATTAAAAATTCAATAGAAATTATCACCAATATTCTAGATCATGTGGAAGACAGAACCTCAGGTAATGAATAAAAATATATAATCTTGAAAACAAAGTGGACCACACAGTGAAGATTGCAAGAAACCATGGCCAGAACTTCCAAGAATTATGGGGTAACATGAAAAGACTAAATTTAAGAATTATTGGTATGGAGGAAGGCACAGAGATAAAAATCGAAGTAATGAACCACATATTCAATGAAATAATATCGGGGTCTGGGGTTGTGGCTCAGTGGTAGGGCACTTATCTGGCATGTGTGAGGCCCTGGGTTTGATCCTCAGCATTGCATATAAATAAATAAAATAAGTAAATAAAAGAAAGGTCTATTGACAACTGAAAACTTTAAAAAAAGGAATATCAGAAAATTTCCCACTGGGGCTGTGACTCAGTGGTAGAGCGCTTACCTGGCATGTGTGATGTCCTGTGTTCGATTCTCAGCACCAAGTGTAAATAGCTAAATAAAATAAATGTCCATTGACAACTAAAAAAACAAAACATTTAAAAAAAGAGAAAATTTCCCAAACCTGAAGAATGAAATGGAAAATCAAATACAAGAGGCTTATAGAACACCAAATGTACAAAATTACTACAGAGCCACACCAAGGCACATTATAATGAAAATGCCCAATATACAAAATAAAGACAGAATTTTAAAGGTTGTGAGATAAAAGTATCAGATTACATATAGGGGGAAACCAATACAAATATCAACAGATTTTTCAGCTTAGACCCTAAAAGCAAGAAGGGCCTGGAACAACATATTTCAAGCTCTGAAAGAACACAGATGCCAACCAAAAATCTTATACCCAGCAAAATTAACCTTCAGATTTGATGATGGAATAAAATCCTTCCATGATAAACAAAAGTTACAAGAATTTACAAATAGAAAGCCTGCACTAAACATTCTCAGCAAAATGTTCCATGAGGAGGAAATGAAAACAATGAAAGTCAGTAAAGGGAGGAACTACACTAAAGGAAAAGCCAATCAAAGAAGAAACCAAGTTAAGGTAAAAACCAAAAATAAGCTAAAGTGATGGGGAATAGAAATCATATCGCAATAATAACCCTGAACATTAATGGCCCAAATTCATCAATCAAAAGTCATAGACTGGCAGATTAGATTAAAAAAAAAAGACCCAACAATATGCTATCTCCAAGAGACCCATCTCATAGGAAAAGATATACACAGAGTAACGGTGAAAGGATGGGAAAAAACCTACCACACACATGGACTCAGTAAAAAAACAGGGGTTTACATCCTCGTATCAGATAAAGTGGACTTTAAGCCAAAGGTAGTCTGAAGGTAAAGGAAGAACATTTCATACTACTTAAGGGAACCATAAATCAACAAGACATAGCAATTGTAAATATTCATACCCTAAATAATAGAGCATCTATGTATGACCAGCAGACCAGTCTCAATTTCAGGAATCAAATAGAACACAACACAATAATACTGGGTGACTCTAACATACCTCTCTCACCACTGGATAGATCTTCCAAACAAAAACTGAACAAAGAAACCATACAACTCAATAATACAACCAATAATTTAGACTTAATATGTAGAATATATATAGACATATATAGAATATTCCATCCATCAATGAGTGAAAATATTTTTTCTAAGCAGCACATGGATCCTTCTCTAAAATAGACCATATGTTATGCCACAAAGCAACTCTCAGCAAATACAAAAAAAGAGATACTACCTTGTATTGTATCAGATCAAAATGGAATGAAATTAGAACTCAATCATAAAATAAAAAATAGAAACTACTCCAACACCTGGAGACTGAATAGCATTCTATTGAATGAACAATGGATAGCAGAAAACATCAGAGAGGAGATAAAAAAATTCTTAGAAGTAAACAAGAACAATAATACAACATATCAAAATCTCTGGGATACTGTAAAAGCAATACTAGGTGGAATATTCATTGCATTGAGCTCGTTCAATAAAAGAATAAAAAGTCAACAAATAAATGATCTAACACTACAGCTCAAAGCCCTAGAAAAAGAAGAATAGATCAACACCAAAAGCGGTAGAAGACAGGAAGTAATTAAAATCAGAGCTGAACTCAATGAAATTGAAATAAGAGAAACATTGAAAAAATTGACAAAACAAAAAGTTGATTTCTTGAAAAAATAAACAAAATTGATAAACCCTTAGTCACATTGACGAAGAGGAGAAAGAAAATTTAAATTACTAAAATTCACGATGGAAAAGGAAATATCACGACAGAAACTATTGAAAGACAAAACATAATTAGAAGCTATTGTGAAAATTTATACTTCAACAAAACAGAAAATCTTGAAGACATTGACAAATTTCTAGAGACAAATGATACACCCAAACTGAATCAGGAGGACATACACAATTTAAACAGATCAATTTCAAGCAATGAAACAGAAGAAGACATCAAAAACCTACCAGCAAAGAAAAGTCCAGAACCAGATAGATTCTCAGCTGAGTTCTACAAGACCTTCAAAGAAGAACTAATATCAATACTCCTCAAAGTATTCCATGAAATAGAAAAGGAGGGAATCCTTCCAAACTCATTCTATGAAGTTAGTATCACCCTGATACCAAAACCAAAGACACATCAAGGAAAGAAAACTTCAGACCAATATCCCTGATGAATATAGATGCAAAAATTCTCAATAAAATTCTGGCAATCGTATACAAAAACATTAAAAACATAGTGCAACATGATCAAGTGGGGTTTATCCCAGGGATGTAAGGTGGTTCAATATCTGGAAATCCATAAATGTAATTCATCACATCAATAGACTTAAAGATAAGAATCATGTGATTATTCAATAGATGCAGAAAAAGCATTTGATAAAATATAGCACCTCTTCATGCTCAAAACACTAGAAAAATTAGGTATAGTAGGAACATACCTTAACATTATAAAGGCTATCTATGTTAAGCCCAAGACCAACATCATTCTAAATGGAGAAAAACTGAAAGCATTCCCTCTAAAAACTGAACAAGACAGGGATACCCTCTTTCACTGCTTCTATTTGTCCTTGAAACACTAGCCAGAGAAATTAGACAGACCAAAGAAATTAAAGAGATATAAATAGGAAAAGAAGAACTCAAATTATCACTATTTGCTGATGACATGATTCTATATTTAGAGGATTCAAAAAATTCCACCAGAAAACTTCTAAAACTCATAAATGAATTCAGCAAAGTAGCAGGATATAAAATCAACCGTCAAAAATATAATGCGTTTTTATTCATGAGTGATGAATCCAGTGCAAGAGAAATTAGGAAAACTACACCATTCACAATAGCCTAAAAAAATTGGGGAATAAATTTAACAAAAAAGGTGAAAGACCTCTGCAATGACAACTACAGAACACTAAAGAAAGAAATTTAAGAAAACCTTAGAAGATGGAAAGATCCCCCATGTTCTTGGATAAGCAGAATTAATATTTTCAAAATGGCAATACTACCAAAAGGGCTATACAGATTCAATGCAATTCCAATTAAAATCCCAATGATGTACCTCATAGAAATAGAGAAAGCAATCATGAATTCATTTGGAAGAATAAGAGACCCAGAATATCCAAAGCAATCCTAAGCAGGAAGAGTGATGCAGGAGATATCACAATACCTGAACTTAAACTATACTACAGAGCAATAGTAACAAAAACAGCATGGTATTGGCACCAAAATAGGTAGACCAATGGTACAAATTAGAAGACACAGAGACAAACCCACATAAATACAGTTTTCTCATACTAGACAAAGGTGCCAAAAAATACAATGGAGAAAAGATAGTCCCTTCAACAAATGGTGCTGGCAAAACTGGAAGTCCACATGCAGGAAAACGACAGTAAACCTCTATCTCTCACCCTGCACAAAACTTAAGTCAAAATGGATCAAGAACCTAATAATTATACCAGAGATCCTACACCAAGTAGAAGAAAATGTAGGCCCAAATCTTCATGTTAGCTTAGGACCAGACTTCCTTAACAAAAACCCCAATTGCAAGAAATAAAAACAAGAATCAATAAGTGGAATAAATTTAAACTAAAAAGATTTTTTTCAGTGAAGAAAACAATTAAACATGTGAAAAGAGAGCCTACAGAGTGGGAGAAAATCTTTTCCACATGCACTTCAGACAGAGCACTAATCTCCAGAATTTATAAAGAACTCAAACTTTACAACCAAAATACAAATAACCCAATCAATAAATGGGCTAAGGAACTGAGCAGACACTTCACAGAAGAAATACAAGTGATTGACAGATACATGAAAAAAAAAGTCCAACATCTCTAGTAATTAGAGAAATGCAAATCAAAACTACCCTAAGATTTCATCTCACTCCAATTAGAATTGCTATTATCAAGAATACAATGTACAATAGGTGTTGGTGAGGATGTGGGGGAAAAGGTACACTCATATGTTGCTAGAGGCACTGCAAATTGGTGCAGCCACTCTGGAAAGCAGTATGGAGATTCCTCATAAAACTTGGAACAGCCCCCCCCCCCCCCATTTGACCCAGCTATTCCACTCCTTGGTCTCTACCCAAAGGACTTAAAATCAACATGCTACAGTGACAAAGCTACATCAACGTTTACAGCAGCTCAATTCACAATAGCTAGATTGTGGAACCAACCTAGATGCCCTTCAACAGATGAATGGATAAAGAAACTGTGGTATGTATACACAATGGAATATTACTCAACCATAAAGAAGAATAAAATTGTGGCATTTGCAGGCAAATGGATGTAGTTGGAGAATATCACGCTAAGTGAAATAAGCCAATCCCAAAAGTCCAAGGGCTGAATATTTTCTCTGACAAATGGATGCTGGTACATAACGGGAGTGGGGAGAGTTTAAGGGAAGAAAGGAGGAATGCTGGATTGAATAGAGTGAAATGAGAGGATAGGAGGGAACCAGGGGAAGGAAGATGGTGGAATGAGACAGATATCATTATCCTATATATATGTATGTTGGCATGGATGGTGTGACTCTAGCTCGTGTACAACCAGAGAAATGAAAATTTGTACCCCATTTGTGTACAATGAATCAAAATGCACTCTGCTGTCATGTATAACTAAATATAACAACCAATAAAATATGTTCTTTATGGCTGGGTATGATGGCACACACCTGTAATCTCAGTAGCTTTGAAGGCAAGAGGATCTCAAGTTTGAGACCACCCTCAGCAATTTAACAAGGCCCTAAGCAACCTGCAAGAACCAGTCTCAAAATAAGCAATAAAAAGGGAGGAGGATGCATCTCAATGGTTAAGTGTCCCTGGATGCAATCTTTATTACATAAAAAACAAAAAAGTCCTAATGCCTTTAGCTTGTCTCTATCTCCATGTTCGCCTCTATCCTGATGATTCTCAGGTTTGGTCCTTTTTTCCCTTTGTTGCATTCTGGGTATTGAAATTCCTACATCCTGTCTTCAAGGCCTGAAGTTCTGTCTTCAAGAACTGAAACATTAAATTTTTTTTGTATTTTCAAACTTTCCAGCAGCCTATTTCCTATCGATTGAGAGATTTCTGTAAGTTATCACTTATATGTCATCTTTATCTTTTTCCTGAACTCTTGTGTTTTTATTTGCATGTAACTGAATTAAAGAAGGGTTGTTAAGAGGGTCAATTTATCCTTGAAGGTTAGGTTTTTTTTTTTTTTTTTAATGGTGCTGGGGATGGAACCCAGGGCCTTATACCTGCTAAGGAAGTGCTTACCACTGAGCTACATCCCCAGTCCTTTTTAGAAAATTTTATTTTGAGACAGGGTCTCCCTAAGTTGCCCAGCCCGGCCTCAAACTTGCAATCCTCCTGCCTCAGCCCCCGGAGTTGCTGGGATGAAGGTGAGCACCACTGGGTCTCATTCCTTTTGCATTTATTAATTGGAATCCTTCTGTAAGATAAAATTCTCTCTTCTTTCTTGTTTATTTGTTCACACAATTTTTAATTTTTATTTATTTATTTGGGACTGGGGATTGAACCCAGGGCTGCTCTACCTCTGACCTACATGCCCAGCTCTTTTTATTTTTTATTTTGAGATAATGTCTGGCTATGTTGCTGAGTCTGACCTTGAACTTGTGATCCTCCCGCATCAGTCTCCTCAGTTGCAGGGATTACAGGTGTGCTGACCACTGCTCCCAGTTTATCCTACTATATGACTGTGGTCTCATGGATATTAATTTAATTAATTTATTTTTCAGGGGTGCATTATGGTTGGGATAGGAGTTGGCCCCCCAGATCTCCTGTGATAATGTAAGACTCTTCTTGAAAGATCATATTATGAGAGCCGTAACCTAATCAGTTTATCCTCGTTTGAGTGGACTAACTGGGTAGGAAGGTGGGGAGGGGCCGGAGGAGCTGGGTCACTGGGAGCATGTCCTGGAGGGAGGCATCTTCCCTGAAGCCCCTCCTCCTTCTCTGCTTCCTGGCTACCTTGAGTGGAGCAGTGTCCCTTCCTACATCCATCGTCCAGGATGCTCTGCCTCACTTGGGCCCAGAGTGAGGGAGTTGGTCGACCATGGACTAAACCTCTGAAACTATGAGTCAAAATAAACTTTTCCTCCTCTAAGCTGTCCTTGTCCAGTATTTGGTCACAACAATGAAAAGCTAACTAATACAGTGTGATGGTTAATTTGAACTGTCAACTTAATTGTGTTAAGAGATGCCGATGATTAAGAGGCTTCTGGGTGTGTCCATGAGGGCATGTTTAGGAATGACTGGAATGTGGGACAGTGAACTGAAGTGGAGACCCTTCCTAAGCATAGGCAGCACCGCTCAACAGGATAGTGGCTTGGATGGAATAAGAGTTCAAGAACAAGGAAGCAGATGGAGATGCAAGCTCGGCTCTCCTTGAACGGGTTCTTGATTGCTGCTTCCATCATCTGAGGATATCAGACTCTCACTTCTTCACTCTTCCAAAGCAGATTCTGCCAGGGATTCTCCAGGGAGTTTCCAGAAGCCTTGGTCTCAGACTAGGGTAGCACTGTTGATCCCTCTTGTTACGGGGCTTCCACATCTCGGACTGTGCAGTTACTGGTTCCTCCATCTCTCCAGCCTGCAGACAGCCATTGTGGACTATCCAGCTTCTGGTCATGTAAGCCAATCTAAAAAGTCCCCTTTTTATAATCATACTTCCTGTTGATTCTGTTCCTGACTAATACACATGGTTTAAGAACCCTGACTAATACACATGGTGTAAGATTTATTTATTAAAAAAATGGATGGATAAAACTACGCATTTACCAGGTACAACATATTGTTTTGGCGATACACATTGTAGAACGACTAAATCTAGATCATTATTTTATGTGCTGCTTTAAAATGATCATTTTCCTATGGATATTTCTTTTATTCTGTGAGATATAATCCAAGTCTTTTTTTTTTTTTTTTTCCCTTGCTCAGGTTAGTTCAGCTTTGACCATCTGGAGCTCCTTCTGATGTACCCCATGCGATTCTGACCACTTCTTTCCTTTGTAGGATGACAGGATGTTTCTGGATCATCTTATTTTTGTCCTGCCCCTCCCTGCCCTGGCTGGAATCACCCTATTCTCTAAGGAGTCTTTAGAGACTTTATTGGAGAATGGTATTTAGGAACAGAGATCTGGGTGTGGGATGTGTTGATTGAGACCAGCATATCCTTTCTTCTTGGACAGAAACCTGGAGACATAAACTTCTCTCTCTCATCTATCTTCACCACGATCAACTCTATCTACCTGTCATCTATCAAAAAACACGAGTTCATGATATTTCTGATTTCAGTCCAACCACCGTCTATTTTAGCCTTCCCTCTTTTCTTACTTATAAATTCTTTCCTTGTTTGTGAGAACTTGACTCTCATTATCCATAATGCATTTGCTCATTTGTTAACCCTGTTATACACATAAAACAGTTTCAGAGTTGCTAGCCGTCCCTCTGTGGGAAGTAACTTTACTAACAGGTGAGGTGCTTTGTACAGTTATCTTTGTCTTCAGGTAATCAAAACACAATACACTTTTTTTTTCCTGAAGTTTCTTCTGCTAATTCTTCACCCTCACTCTTTTCAGTGTCGTAGTTGGCAGTACAGGTTCTTTGTTATAGTTTACACTCCATTTTTAGCTCTTTCACGTTTGGATAGATTTAAATTTTTTACATATGATGAAATTCACTCTATGAAATTCACCCTAGAAATTCACAGTTCTAGGGCTTTTTTTTTTTTTATTGAGGGGGTCACTGGGGATGGAACTCAGGGGCACTCAACCACTGAACCACATCCCCAGTTCTATTTCGTGTTTTATTTAGAGACAGGGTCTCACTGAGTTGCTGAGGCTGGCTCTGATCTTGCAATCCTCCTGCCTCAGCCTCCCGAGCCGCTGGGGTGATAGGCGTGCACCACTGTGCCTGGCTAGTTCTATGGCTTTTAACAACCAGAATTGAGCATCTGTGACGATGGTCGTGACCCTTTTTCATATGTATGCACAGGCTAGAGGGGGACATCAGGAGAACCTGAGTCCCATTATCCTTTCCAATTCCAAATAATATTTTGCTGATTCCAGAAATGTCAGGCATTAGCTCAAATCCTGTATTCCAGAACTGTTTGGATTTTTTATACATCTTGAGGTCTGATTGTAAGATTTCCTGCTGCAGAAGAGAGGAGAGGTTACAGGAAGACTTGGGGGAAGTTATTAAAAGGATTCAAATATAAAACTCAAAAGCTACAGAGGGGAAGACTTACGGGCAGAGTGGGAGAAGCTGAGGGACGGAGAGTGGGGCTAAGTAGCGGTTTCAGTAGGAGGGGCTTTTGCAACTGTTTGACACGAGCACCAACCAGTCAGATGGTGGCCAGCCTTCGACAATAGGTGTGAGTGTGCCAGAGCCTGCCAGCTGATTGGTGGCTCTACAGGTGCTGTGTGCATGCTTTTTGGGTAAATGAATGAACTGAATTTCCTGTCACGCATTCTTTCAGCGCCCAAGTGCTCTTCAATGTTGGCAGTTAGGCAGCAGGGGACGTGGGAGAGATGCATCCCAGTGCTGCCCTGTCCCCCTGGTGGAGGGTTGCTCACAGGCCCCAAGCACCTCTGCACCCTCAGGGAGAGTCTTTTTCAGAACTTGGAACCTGGACAGCACCACTAAGTGCTGGAAAGCTTGCGCTGGATGCTGGTTACTGGATGCGGTGCCTTGTTGGAGTGGATGGAGAGACCCGGAGGATATGTCATGGGTCTTTCAAAGAAATCAGAAATTGGAAAGATTTGTTGTTGGATTAGCTCTTGGTTGACTCAAAGTCCTCTTCTAATATATGAAACATTTTAAAAAATCTGGATGATAGGAGCTTGAAGGCTCCAGAGAGGGAGATGCTAATGTTCTGGACTTGACCCATGCTTGCTGTACGTGTGCGTTGGAACACCACATAGGACTCCATTAATATGTATAATTGTTACCTTTTGATAAAATATAAAAATGTTGAAAAAAATGTCAGGCATGGTGACATACACCTTTAATCCCACCGCTCAGGAGGCTGAGGCAGGAAGATTGTAAGTTTGAGGCCAACCTCAGCAATGTAGTGAGGCCCTAAGCAACTTAGTGAGACCCTGTCTCAAAATAAAAGATAAAAAAGGCTGGGGATGCATCTCAGTAGTAAGGCACTGCTGGGTTCAATTACAAATACATAGATAACACATATACATATTATTTTCTATGTTTTCAAAGTATAAAATAGCCACGTGGATTCCTTTGTAGCCATCGCTGGCTGTGTTTTTGCCAGGCTCTGGGCACTCACTGAGTTAGAGGACACCCGTTCATTTCCCTAGGTACAGTTCTCTGCTCTGGAAAGTAAACCCCAGGAGGACAGGACTTGACCTGACCTGCTGGTTGCCACGTGCACAAGGCCTGACCCAGAGCGGTGCTCAAGGATGGTTTAGTGAACCAGTGGACATTCTAGAAGCATGGACTCTAGATTCAGGCAGACCTGGGCTTAGTTCCCACTCAGCCGCATCCTTTCTGTGTGTCCTGGACGGTGATCACTGTTCTGAACCTCAGTGATTTCATCTGAAAAACTGGGCTGTCAGTCTCTGCACCACTGGGTTTTTGGGAGAGCTCGGTGAGCTCAAGCATGTCAAAGCTGCTGGTACCTGAGAGCTAGCTGCACTTAAGGTCCTTCTCAGACCTCTCACTGAAGCTTGGAAAAGTCACCCTGATGTCCCTTCCCCTGCATGGGGCACCGAAGATGAAAGTCTTTCCAAATAGGAGGCTGAGGTAGTTTGTGATGGTGTCAGCTTACAGGGAGCGAGGCAGGGTTGTTCCCAGTCCTGGCTGCTTTTTTCTAAGTTTTCTTCCTTCCTCCCTCCCTCCCTCCCCATCAAATGGCGACG